>NC_091977.1:216189184-216497646 GCF_044704955.1 Pristiophorus japonicus | reverse complement strand
ACACCCTCTCATCCGTGTCCATGATGCGGACTGCCTTGATCTTCCTCCCCAGGTATTTTACCTCTGGCGTCAGGAAGACGCATTCGGATCGTTACGGCCAGAGTCCCTCTCGACCTGGAGCCTCTTCCATCGTTGCGAAGAGGTCGTTGGGTGGTGGGTACCGTGCCAGTACTGCTTCTCGGTTGATCTTCACCTCCTTGTAGTTATGATGAGTTGCCTGTGCCTCGGAGTTCTGCAAATAGATCTACACTTCGATGCCTGGTTCATCTCAAGGTGGGGTTTTGCTCTGCCTTTGAGAAGGGGAGACCTCGTTCACTGGAGAAGGTACGCAGAGGTCGTCCCAGTTCCATCGAATCTTCCCCATCCACCTGCCAAGCAGCATTGGCCTATCACCTGAAACAATCCACAGTGGTAAATCGTGCACTGCTCCCTCATGGGATACTCTTATGTCCGCACTACCAATAACTGGTATCAGTTCCTTGGTGTAGGTGCGCAGCTTTGCCTGAATCGGAATCAGCTTGGGTCGCTGTGCTTTGTCGCTCCACAGCCCCTCGAATGCCTTCTGACTCATAACTGATTGACTCGCCCCCATGTCTAGGTCCATGGAGACTGGAGTGCCATTAAGTTCAACTTTTAATATTATTGGAGGGCTTTTGGTGGTGAAGGTGTGTATCCCATATACTTCCTCTTCATCCTCAGGTTCAGTTGCCTTTCCTGCTAGTTCATCGTGATCCTCGCTGGATCAGTCGGCCTCTCCTGACACTGCCAATTGGTGAGTCAGAGATTATTTGCACATTCGCAGGAGGTGTCCAATTATTCCACAGCCCTTGCACATATAGGGCTTGAATCGACATTGATGAGCTCTATGGCTACCCCGCAACGCCAACATGGTGCTAATGGATTCGCATTCATGCGGACTCTGAGTCACTCTAGGCCTAGGTCTGGCCTCTGCAATCGTGCGGGCTCTGCCCTGTGCCGTTCTGTCTGCTGAAAACATTATTTTGTGCACGGTGCTTGCCGGTGAGCTTCGATTCTGTGAAGATATCTGTTTCATGTTATCGCTCATGGAGGTGAAGGCTTGGGCTAGCGTGATGGCCTTGCTCAGATCTAGGGATTCGGATGACAGCAGTTTGTGAAGGTTGACCTCGTGGCCAATTCCAAGCACGAAAAAGCCCCGCAACATTTCCCCCAAGGATCCTGCAAAGTCGCACTGCCCCACAAGGCGTCTTAGGTTGGCGACAAAACTCGTCATATTCTGGCCATCAGAGCGACAATGTGTATAAAAATATGACCTGGCCATCAGGATGCTCTCCTTTGGCTTGAGGTGTTCCTTAACCAGCATACACAGCTCTGCGTAAGATTTGTCCATTAGTTTGACCGGTGCCAGCAAATTTTTAAGGAGTCCATATACCGATGATCCACATACGGTGAGGTGAATCACCCTGCGCTTGATCTCTGTTTCAGACGTGTCCAATTCGTTAGCAACAAAATACTGGTTGAGGCGCTCCACGAAGGCTTCCCAATCATCACCCTCAACAAATCTCTCAAGAATACCAATGGCAGCCAGTACCGCATGAAAGTTTGTGATCCGTTACTCGTCGCCAATTTGTTATGTTCAGAATAAATCCATAGGACTATATCGCAAGCTCAAACTGTTGTGACCTTGGTCTCTTTATTCAGACTCATAGTGGAGAAGCAGCATGGTCAATCACTTTTTATACCTGCTTGCCCCAGGGTGCACAGGTGACCTTTAGGTCTCCCACAGGTGTGCCACCTAATGGCAAGTCTTACATATTGGTGAGGTTTACATACATACATAACATCTGGTTTTCTAGATTGGTATGTATGGGGGAGGTATTATCAAAGAATCCTAGAATCAGTGTATGGTTACAGCACAGATGGAGGCCAAAAAGAGTGGCGCGCGCCAAAAAATCAATGCAGATCACTGGGGAAAATTGAGCACAATGATTTGACAGAGTATACATAGAGGATATAAATGTTATTCTGTTCTGGTAGAAGATAGTCATCCAATGAAGGGCTTTAGACAACCAGTTTTTTAATCGTCTGAGCCCACGTATAACTCACCAAGTGTGAGCTCCAGCATTTCCAGGATAGTGAATTCTTCTAAATAAATAGTATTCACAGCAGTGATTTAACAAAGGAAACATAGGAACTGGAGTAGGCCATTTCGCTCCTCGAGCCCATTCTGCTATTCAATTATATCATGGCTGATCATTTACCTGACTTTGATCCATATCCCTTGACAACCTTACCTAACAAAAATCTATCCATCTCAGTATTGAAAGTTCCAATTGATCCAGCATCCATAGCCTTTCGGGGAAGAGAATTATAGATTTCCACTCTCTTTTGTATGAAAAAGTGTTTTCTGATGTCACTCCTAAATTAGCCTAGCTCTAATTTTAATATTGTGCCCATTTGATCTGGATTCCTCCATCAGAGGAAATAGTTACTCTGTATCTACCCTATAAAATAGTTTTATAATTTTAAACATCGTGAAATTCGGTTGGTAACTTCTGCTGATAACGACGGTGTTAGGTGCTAAGTGGGCATAAGGTGGTTCGGACTGGTGCTGGGTGCTGTTGACGCCTATCGCGAAATTCAGTGGTCATTTTTTAACAGCGTTAAAATGTAACGTACCACCAGCTAATGCCATGGAAATCATGACATCAGTACATGTCCTTGGCGCCCATCTCACCACATTCACTTTTGCCACCTCACTTAACGGCTGGCGACAATTACGCCTGAAAAAGTTCGACTGCACAAGGCAGAGGAAAAAAAATCGGTGGCATTATTTCAAGGGAGTTGCAGCCGTGACTCAGAGGTCTCGGTCAGTGCTGCGTTTGATGGTTGCACAGACAGGACGTTGTTGGCGTCGTACTGCTGTTGACGCGTCAGATTCAGTCCTAGTATCTGGGACACATTGTTGGGCTCCATATCGGAAAAATTTGAAAGTTGCATTTCGCTGTGAGCTCTGCAAAGTTACTGCAAAGTTATGAGAGCAGTGATTGCACACCGCATCATCCTGCGGAGACGACTTGAAAGGCGGCGGCTGCAGAGACAGCTTAGGGCAAATGTGGATCCTCCCCAGAGGAGACACCACAGACGGCGGGCAGGAGGCTGTACAGACGCAGGTTTACCATGCGCATTACTCTTATCCTGCGATGTCCGAGGAGCATTGCTTAAGGTTCCGCAAGGAGGTGGTGATGGAGATTTGCAACCTTCTGTGAACATACCTGGCAGCTGACATTGGCACCAGGACCTCGCTGTCACTGGCAGTGAAAGTGACAGGAGCACTGAACTTCTATGCTACCAGCTCCTTCTAGTCTCCTGTAGATGATATATGCAACATCTCGCAGTTTGCAGTACATTGCTGCATTCACCAGGTGACCAATGCTCTCTACAGCAATCTAATGGTTTACATCAAGTTCAGCATGTCAAGGGACAACCAGGATGAGCTTTTCCAGGATCACAGGCTTCCCCAGGGTTCACGGAGCCAAATGTACACATGTGGCATTGAGGGCTCCACCCCACAATGGAGAGATCTTTCAGAATCGCAAGGGTTTCCACTCCCTCAATGTACAGCTGGTCTGCGATCACAGACAGATGATCTTCGCTGTCAGTGCCCAATATCCTGGCAGCTGCCACGATGCCTTCATCCTGCGGGAGACCAGTGTGCCACGATTCTTCAAGCCACCACATGAAGGCATTGGCTGGCTCCTGACAAAATATATGGTGTGATCCCCGGCTGATGACACCCCTCCGCAATCCCACCACCCCTACCGAGCAGCGCTACAACACCAGCCATACCACAACCCAGGACATTACCGAGCAAACTATCGGGGTTCTGAAGCAGTGTTTCCGCTGCCTTGACCGAGGGACATTGCAGTACTCAGCTGTTAGAGTCTCCATGATCACCATTGACTGCTGCATGCTGCACTACCTGCCCATTATGAGGGCCCAGCCATTATTACCAGGGATAGATTATCCACCTCAGGAGGAGGGTGACAATGAGGAGCAAGACGAGGAGCTTCAGCCAAGGAGGAGGCAGCATGACACTGCTGTGGCTGGCAGGGCAGCTCATCAGAGACTCATCGCTCATTGATTCCACAGAATGACTCTTGACATGCCGACTGGCCTGCCTGTACACGTGGGCATCAACTAAACAAATCACTACACACCCTATAGCCCTCCGTCTCTAATAATCACTGCATAATCATGTGAACAATCAAAACTTGGTTTATTGCAAACATAAATCATGTGTGCTGAAAACAAGCACAAAATAACAACTTCTTCCCCAACACATCAACATACCCACAATGCCCCTTCAAACATTCTCAGGGACATCCAAGTGCAATTATTGACATCAGTTCATTTTCTAACAAGGTAGCCATCTCTGTGGACGACCAAACAATTGTTTCTTCATTCATCCAAATGCAACAATTTACATGAGCTCACACTGCAACAAGCTGCCCATCTCTGTTGACTATCAAGCAAGTGCTTGGTGGGCCATACAAATGCAACTAGTAATAAAAGTTCATATCTTCACAAGGTCTGCATATGTGGCCACCTTCACACAGGTCTTTACTTTGTCTTGAAGAGTGCTTTACCATCTCTTCCCTTCTCCCCCCCTCCCATGCCTACTGCTCCTCCTCAATGGGGTCTCAGTGCCTTCAGTAAGGCTGGTGGTCAGTTGCTGACTTGGAGCCGCAGCCACACATAGTGGCCTAGCAGGATGTCCCCAACCAGCTCGGGCTCTGGAAGACCAAGCTGCGGATTGCATAACCGCAGCATGGGCCGTAGCACTCTGTTTTGGATGGCTTGCAGAGAACAGCAGCTGCGAAGGCGGAATTATGTCATACTGAGAAATTACATCAGGTTTCAACTAGCCCAACAGGCTGCTACTCCCTGAGGTAAAGCATCATCATCTGCAGAAATCTGGGTCAGATGAGAGTCCTGCTCTGGGTCGGCAAGGTTAGGTCCCCATTGAACTGATGGGGCCCCAGACAGGATGGCAGTGGTCAGTGCGTCCATTGAATTTATTTGCCTCTGCATCAAGAGTGTCTGTGACTGCAGTACACCAGAGAGCTGACTCAGGACACCAAGCACTGATGGTGTTTGAGTATGCAAACCTACAGTAGCATTGGCCTGGTGCTAAATTGCCACTGCAATGTCAGCCATAGCCCGTGCAACCATGTCGGGGACCCCATGGTCACAGTTTGCATCCAGCATCCGTTGGTATCTACCAAGGATGAGCTCGGTGGGCTGGTGAGAGGCATAAAAACGTAAGAAATAGGAACAGGAGTAGGACATATGGCCCCTCGAGCCTGCTCTGCCATTCAATAAGATCATGGCTGATCTGATCATGGACTCAGCTCCACTTCCCTGCCCGCTCCACATAACCTCTTATCCCCTTATCGTTTAAGAAACTGTCTATTTCTGTCTTAAAGTTATTCAATGTCCCAGCTTCCACAGCTCTCTGAGGCAGCGAATTCTACAGATTACAATCCTCTACGAGAGAAGAAATTTCTCCTCATCTCAGTTTTAAATGGGCGGCCCCTTATTCTAAGATCATGCCCTCTAGTTCTAGTCTTCCCTATCAGTGGAAACATCCTCTCTGCATCCACCTTGTCAAGCCCCCTCATAATCTTATACGGTTCGGTAAGATCACCTCTTATTCTTCTGAATTCCAATGAGTAGAGGCCCAACCTACTCAACCTTTCCTCATAAGTCAACCCCCTCATCTCCGGAATCAACCGAGTGAACCTTCTCTGAACTGCCTCCAAAGCAAGTATATTCTTTCGTAAATATGGAAACCAAAACTGCACGCAGTATTCCAGGTGTGGCCTCACCAATACCCTATATAGCTGTAACAAGAATTCCCTGCTGTTATACTCCATCCCCTTTGCAATAAAGGCCAAGATTCCATTGGCCTTCCTGATCACTTGCTGTACCTGCATACTATCCTTTTGTGTTTCATGCGCAAGTACCCCCAAGTCCGGCTGTACTGCAGCACTTTGCAATCTTTCTCCATTTAAATAATAACTTGCTCTTTGATTTTTTCTGCTGAAGTGCATGACCTCACACTTTCCAACATTATACTCCATCTGCCAAATTTTTGCCCTGGCATGAGCAACAGTTGAGATAGATTCCTCCATCATCACAGCTAGTGCATCGAGACTCTGGGGCACCCTTGCTATTGGACCCAGCAGACTGCTGTGGAACTGCAGAGATTGTCTTGCGATAACCTTTAGATTGTGCTTGTCATCAGAGCGCTGCTGAGCATCACTCAGACGTGCACTCCCCCTCTGGGGAGCTGGCCCCTGGCCTTCCCTCGTGGCATTGCTGGAGGCCAATGGGTCTCAGAGCATCACCCACTCCCACCTCCCCATCTCAGACCGCGCACCTTCCTGCATGAGGTCGAACGAGGTGCCGTCCTCCTGCTTCTCCTCGTCCTCTTCGTTGTCGCCACCTTCTGCACCTGTGGAAAGTACTCGAGAAGGCCCCTGTGGATTTGGTTGATCATCTGAAAGCACAAAATACAGAAGAATGGTTACCTGCAGGGGAGTGGCCAGGAGCAGGTAAGGCATTTGTGAATGCCAGTCTCATCGAAAGACCTGCACGATGCTGCAAAGGAAATCAACATTCTGTCATTGTCCCGAGGGTAGTCGGTTGTACCCACCGCCTTTGCACCATCAGGGCAGCTATCTGTTCCTCCAACAGAATGAGCACTTGGAGGTCTGGCTCCCCTCTACCAGTCCATATTTGCTCCCGTCGTTGTGTGCGAGCTTCGACTGTAACATTAAAGAAAAAGTCAGAGTTAGAGGCCTTCTATCAGTGTGTCCCAACTGCCATACATACTCTAGTACATGCTATTCTATGAGATACTTCGCAGCTCAATGTAACTACCATTCGTGGCGTGGACTTGCTGTGGCAATACTTGAATTGGTGTGAGAGGACCTACCAGTAATGGGGAGGCTACCGTCTCCGAGACGCATATGAAGACTGAGGAGTCAACAACATGAGGGGTGGGTCTGAAGAGTCGAGCAGCAAGATTAACAGTACAGGCAATCCCTTGCAGTGGGTGAGGCTGCAAATGGGAACCTTGACTGTGGCCTCACTCACTTAGCGCATGGATTCGGAAACACTACATTGAGCAGAGAATGCACATTGAGGCAAGAGCATAGCATGTTGAAGTTTGAAATTAAAGATACTCTCCCTCATTATCAGGGCATTCCACTTTTTCCGACATTGCATAGCTGTCCTTGGCACTGTGTCACTCGCAGTCACTTGCTCTACCATCTCCCTCCATAGCCTTCAGTATGTTTGGGGTTGGGGTCTCATCTCAGCCTCTGTCCTTAGCACCTGTCAACGTCACTCCAGGGCATCAAGGAGTGCATCCAGTGCAGCGTCTGAGAACTGATGGGCACGTTGACGAGCTGCTGCTGCAAGGTCTGCCATGCTCACCATCTAAGTGAGTGCATAGGAAGCGAATATATCCATGAGGTGTTGAGGCGCCCAATCAACGCCTCAATTCAATCCAGGTAGCGTCACTATGTCTGTGGTGCAGCTCCCGGTTGTTGAGCCCATGCCTACGGCCCACTTAGCGCCTCCAGATAAGTGTGCAATGCCATGATTTTACGCTGCTATCCACTCTTTAGGCCACAAAATTGAATTTCGCATTTGGGGACCACGTCTAATGCTTGGCGTTAAAATTTTCTCTCAGCCACCTCAAAAATAGCAGTGCCGAATTTTGACCCCTTAGTCTTTTAAATTCAAGAATATACAAGCCAAGTTTATGCAGCCTGTCCTCATAATTTAACTCTTTAAGCCCTGGTATCATTCTAGTGATTCTGTTCTGTAGCCCTTCCAAGGCCAATATAACCTTCCTGAGGGGCGGTGCCCCAAATTGAGTGCAGCACCCCAGCCTTGGTCTGACCAAGGCTCTGTACAACTGAAGTATAACTTTCTCCTCTCTGTATTCCAGCCTCTTTGAGAAAAAGGCCAATATCCATTAACCTTTTCAATTACTTTTTGCACCTGTGCACTAGATTTTAGTGATCTGTACACATGGTCCTGTACGGGCTGCTCCTGCACACTCTCAACTTTGCCATCCTTGCCTGCCGTCCGGACATGCCATGGCGTACCATCTTGCCGTCCGGAGGAGGCGGGGGTCCCCGATGGAGGGCACTCTACGCGGGAGACCTCCCAGTATTTATCGGGGACTTGGCCTGGAGGGTGGTGCACGGAGCAGTCCCATGCAATATATTTTTAAGCCGGTTCACGGGCTCCCAGGCCGCCTGCAATTTCTGCGGTCTGGAAGAGTCCGTGTTCCATGTTTTTATGGAATGCGCAAGGTTGCAGCCCCTGTTTTATTATTTAAAGGGGCTGCTCCTGAAATTCTGGCTGCACTTCAGTCCCACACTCCTGATCTTTGGGCACCCTGTGCGGAGGGGAGCGGGTAGGTCCGAGGGCCTCCTCGTAGGACTGCTCCTGGGCACGGCCAAGGGTGCCATCAGCCGGTCCAGGCAGCGGGCGGTCGAGGGGGTCGTTCAACCTGACTGCCTGCCTCTCTTCCGCGCGTACATCCGCGCCAGGGTGTCCTTGGAGATGGAGCACGCGGTGTCCACCGGTACGCTCGCGGCCTTCCGCGAGAGGTGGATACCGGAGGGACTGGAGTGCATCGTCACGCCCGGCAACCAAATTTTAATTTGATTTTATGTTTTAAAGTTTAATTTGTTTTAATTGCCGGTGTTTTTTTTTAGTGTCCCCCTCCCCTTTTATAGGGGGCACTTGGAGAAAAAAAAAATTATTTTAGTGCCCAAAAAAAAACTTAAAAAAAAACCAAAAACACAAAAAAAAAGGGCCTTGGAAATGTTTGGTGCGCCCCCCAGATCGGGGGGACACGATTTAATGATTTAATGTTTTAATTTTTTCACAAAAAGAGTTCTGTACACATGGACACTCAAATCCCTTTGCTCCTCCACAGTTCCTAATCACCTGCCATTTAGAATTTTTTCTATTTTGTCTTTCTTGTATTCAAAGTATTTCCCTTGGAGTAGCCTAGTGGTAATGTCACTGGACTAGTAATCCAAAGACCTGGACTAATAATTTGGAGACAAGAGTTCAAATCCCATCATGGGAAATTTAAACTCAGTAAAATAAAACCTGGAATTAAAATACTAGTATCGGTAATTGTGACCATGCAAGTACCAGATTGTCAAATCCATCTGTAAAAACCTTTCTTGTTCACTAATGTCCTTTAGGGAAGGAAATCTGACATCCTTATCTGGTCTGGCCTATGTGTGACTCCAGACCCACAGCAATGTGGTTGACTCTTAACTGCTCATGAAATGGCCTAGCAATCCACTCAAGGGCAATTGGGGATGAATAATAAATGCTGGCAATCTGCATCCTGTGAATGAATAATAAAAAAGTGGATGACCCCACACTTGCTTACATTGAACTCCATCTGCCACAGTTTCACCCACTCACTGAATCCGTCTTTCCCTTTATAACTTTATGCTTCCATTTATATAGCTTGCCTCCTAACTTAGTGTTATCTGCACAACTGGAAAGATGACTCTCTATTCCTTCATCCAAGTCATTGATATATCTGTTGAAAAGCTGAAGTTCCAGTATAGAAGTATAGATCCCGAGAGAACACCACTTGTCACATCTCAATCAAAATACATTCCCTTTACTTTTACTAATAATCTCCTGCACAGCACCTTATTAAATGCCTTCTGGAATTCCACCATCTTAGTGAGCTCCTCAAAAATTCAACAAGATGAGTTAGACATCCTTCACAAATCCATGCAGACTCTCTTTGGTTAGCTTGACTTGTTCAAATGCTCATTCACTCTGTGCCTGATGATAGATTCGAGTAACTTCCCCACAACTGAGGGCAGTGCGTATGATGTAGTGTATATGGACGTAAGCAAAGCTTTTGATAAGGTCCTACCTGGCAGACTGGTCACAAAAGCAAAAGACTATGGGATCGAAGGCAAAGTGACAAGTTGAATCCAAAAGTGGCTCAGAGGCAGGAAGCAAAGGGTAATGGTTGATGGGTGTTTGTATGACTGGAAAGCTGTTTCCAGTGGGGTTCTGCAGGACTCAGTACTGGGTCCCTTGCTTTTTCTGGTATTTATCAATGATTTAGATTTGAATAAAGGGAGTATGATTAAGAAGTTTGCAGCTGATACTGAAATAGGCTGTGTGGTTGATAATGAAGAAGAAAGCTGTGAACTGCAGGAAGATAGCATTGTACTGGTCAGGTGGGCAGAACAGTAGCAAGTGGAATTCAATCCGGATAAGTGTGAGGTAATGCATTTGGGGAGGTCTAACAAGGCAAGGGGATACACAATAAATGGTACAACACTGAAAAGTGTAGAGGAACAAAGGGGCCTTGGAGTGCAGGTCCACAGATCCCTGAAGGCAACAGGCCACATAGATAAGGTGGTTAAGAAGGCATATGGACTATTTGCCTTTATTAGTCGAGGCATGGAATACAAGAGCAAGGACCTTATGCGTGAATCGTATAAAACATTGGTTAGGCCGCAGCTGGAGTACTGTGTGCAGTTCTGATCACCACATTACAGGTGTAAGATTACTAATCTTCAGTAAAAAGCAGACCGTGAACTAAAAAATTGATTGATCCAAACTTTTGAATTAAGAACATTCTGTGGTTGAGGACATAAAACTGACATCATGCATAACAACAATGGAATTGTTACGTGAGGCTTTGAACTTGATTGACCAGGATGGGGAAAACAGCCAATGGCGACATCAAGTCTGTAATAAGACCAGACAACAAAGGACCCTCACGGAATACAAATTTGCGGATAACAGCTTTCAGCATAAGGAAATATTTTTTGCATTCTTGACTCCGTGTGCAAATTAGTAGCCATTCAAACTCATCACCAACCAATTAATCAGATCGACAATCGAATTTCGTCCCAACGGGAAGCTTATTCAAAACCTGGACATAAAAATACAGACACAAACACACAAGCAGGTTAAGCAGAAGCAGGAGGAAGAACACAGGAAGAAACAGCAATCAGGCAACAGAGGAAGGACATAGAAGCATGAGGAAGAGACAGAAGGACACGAAAAGAACAGGCGCTGCAGAGAACGAACAGAAGAAGAACCAACCGATCACGGAACTAATGACTACGAACCTACAATAGCTACAGCCAGGAATGGTGATTGTACGTCTAAAGTCCAATTTCTTTCAGTAGTCTAGTCCTGTAGTTTTAGTCATTTTTTATTGCGAAATAAAACAGACACTAGGTTAAGCCTAAAATTTTGTGTTACGTGTTGTCTTTTCCCACTATAAGTTCTGAGGTCTAAGAATCAGAGTAGAGTGAACAAAACAAACACCCTACACAGGAAAGATGTGATTGCACTGGAAAGGGTGCAGAGAAAATTTACAAGAATGTTGCCTGGACTGGAGAAATTTAGCTATGAGGAAAGATTGGAGATGCAGGGTTTGCTTTCTTTGGAACAGAGGAGGCTGAGGGGAGACCTGATTGAGGTGTATAAAATAATGAGGGGCTTGGATAGAGTGGATAGGAAGATCCTATTTCCCTTGGCAGAGGGGTCAACAACCAGGGGACAGAGATTTAAAGTAATTGGGGGGAGGTTTAGAGGAGATATGAGGGGAAATGTCTTCACCCAGAGGGTGGTGGGCCTGGCAAATCTGCACCCACTGACACCCTTGGAAGAGAGGGTCGTTGCTTTGATGGGTCCTGCCTGGAGAAAAGCAATCAGTACTGCACAAGCTGGGCCCACACTCGAGGGAGGGGATAAGTTCTGCAAATTCACCATAGTCATTCAAATCAGCCCGCTTCCTGTGCTGTGTGAGCCTACTCATGCCACCCACCCTACACCCTCCTTTGCTGCTAACCATTTGACTGTTCTGTTATATTTTGCAGAATTTGAGGCCAACCCTGACGATGCAGAAGAAGATTCAGACGCGGACGAGCTTGAAGAGGAGAACATCTTCCAATCCAATTCTCCAGACCAAGAACATGGGGGTGAGGGGGAGGGGATGGAGTTGGATAAAACTCCCACTGTTGTATTGACTTTGGAGGATGTGCTGCTCATGGAGGTGACAGCCCCTTCCATAACTAGTGGTTTGAGTGTTGGTGGGACATTCCATGGTTTCACACCTTCCGAGGTTGCGGGTCCCAGTGGTGGGGTGCAGCGAGGCACATCCAGGGCCCCACCTTCCGATGTTGCCAGTCCCAGTGTTGTGGTGCAGCGAGGCACACCCAGGGCCCCATCATCCTAGTCTGCGGGCCCCAGTGTTGGGGTGCAAGCCACACCCGTAGAGAGGAGGGGAAGGAGAGCTTGACCGTGCCCTCCTGAGGTGTTTCAGATGATGTCATTGAGTGCGGAGAGCATTGATCTTACCCAATCACTCCTGGATGCCATCAGTGGAGTGAGTGATGAGGTAGCGGGACTGTCGGGAGAAGTAACAGCAATTACACGAGAAATAGGAATGATATCCGGGACCATTAGTGAGGGAATAGTGGCCATGAGGGAGGGAATGTTGCAGGTCGTTGCGACACTGTCAGGGTGCATGAGGGACGGCATGTTGGAGTTAGCTGCTGCAATAAGGGAACACGCCCAAACCCCGCATCCATTGACAGAATCAACTGTCACTCCCACTCCAATCCCCACACCAGCTTCTGAAGAGCCCCAAGCCGGGCCCTCCAACATGCTACCCGGGCCCTCCAACATGCCGTCTGATACTGGCGCCCCCCACCCTCAAGAGGCGCGTAGTACCCGAGCTGTTAGAAAGAATAAGCTTGGTACCAAGCCCTGAAACACTGCGCCACCGCCTGCGGGCAGGGGTGGTGGAGAATCCAATACCGAGCGCAGAATAAGGGGGAGGAGAGATGGGTGCAGCCTTTCTTTGCTGCTGCTGTTGTTGTTGTTATTATTATTATTATTGTTACTGTTGTAACTGTTCTCAAATTAAAAGTTTTTTGTAAGTTATATAAATTTACAAGTTTTTAAATGATCTTAAAGTTTTCAAATGATCTTAAAGCGTGATCTTAAAGTAACGTTTGATACAAGAATAATTTTATTAAAGTTAAGTTAAGTACATTGTAAACTTTTGAATAAAATATATTTTACATTAAAACTGAATCATGTTCCATTAACACAACACAACATTACGGAGCAGCTCCAAACAGTAAACATGTCCATGTGGAATAATTGTCGCTGAGCCCTCAGGCATCAGTAAAGTGCTCACGGATGAGCTGCTGGCACAAGGCTCGAGCAATCGATAAAGGACCACGATGGCCCGCCCTCTTCCTCTGTCGTGCTCCGGCCTCAGGCCCTTGCATGGCTTCCTCATCCTCATCGTCTGCCTCCTCCTCCTCCTGCTCGTCACCTGCATCTTCCATTTCATTATCATCAGCCACTCTCACCGCAGGTGCATCTTCCACTATCAGGTGCTGCTGCCTCATGATGGCTAAGTTATGCAGCATGCAGCACACAACAGTGAACTGACCGACAATCTTAGGGGAGTATAGCAAGTAGTCTCTGGGATGGTCCAGGCATCGGAAACGCTGTTTAAAGATGCCAATGGTCCTCTCTATGAAGCTGCGCTCCGCAATGTGCGACATGTTGTATTCACGGTCAGCTTCCGTCCGGGTTACGCGTAGGGGCGTCGTGAGCCATGTGGCGAGGCCGTACCCTTTGTCTCCCAGTGGCTGCTGCTGCTGAAACATGACAGATATAACGCTGTCGCATATGATGACCGCATCATGGGTGCTGCCAGGATATCTTGCATCGACTGACATGACATGATGCATGTCGTCACACACAAGCTGCACATTAATGGAGTGGAAGTCTTTTCTGTTCCTGTACATCTCAAAATCCTTCAAAGGTGCTCACAAGGCGATGTGGGTACAATCAATGCAGCCCTGTACCTTGGGGAAGTCAGAAATCCTGGGGAAGCCCACAGCCCTGCCATGGATTGCTTGGGCGGTCATGGGGAACTTTATGAAGTCATTCCTACGCGCACACAGTGCAGCCATCATCTGGCGAATGCAAACATGTGCTGCATGTTGAGAGATGGTGCACACATCCCCAGTTGTAGCTTGAAGCGATCCGGATACATAGAATGAAAGTGCAGCTATAACCTTCACTTCAACTGACAAAGCAGTCCTCCTGATGCTTCTAAGTTGCAGGTCTGCTTTGACCAACTCACAGATCTCAGTTACAACTTATTTGCGGAACATAGCCTTCTGACACAGTCTGCATCACTCAGGTGGAGGTACGAACGCCTGTCTTGATATACCCGAGGTGGGTAAGGCCTCCTGCCCAGCACCCTATGGCTTCTGATGTTCCTGATGCGATGAAGTCAAATCAATCGTCTCCTATGTAGCATCATGATGCAGAAGGCTCACACAAGATATGGCATTGTCAGTATTGCCCTGATACTTAAACTTAACCTCTGAAAGAAGCTCAAAACGGCAGGAAAGCAGGCAAGCAGGACAAGTTCGCAGTTCTCTCTCTCCCTAAGGTCTGTATGGATGGACCACTCCCAAAGGTCTTGTGACTTCTCCTCTCTCCCCCCCCCACTTTAACTAATTGGAGTCTTGTGACTTCTCCCCTGCTCTCTCTCCCTCCCCCACCCCACCCACTCATTGCAGTCTTCCGATCAGCACCTCGCTCCCCGGGCTCCAAGCTCCCGGACTCCAAGCCTTCCGATCTGCACCTTTCTCTCTCCCTCTCCTCCCCCCACTTCCTCAATGGCTTCTTTTCTAGCTGAGCCCTGAGCCCCTGTGTCCGGGCGTGGGGCCGATTCTGTCGGCCATAGCAACGACCCTGCAGCCCTGCTTCAAGTCGTTCGGTGGTGACGTGTGAGCGAGTAAAAAAATGAGAGAACTTCAGAAATCCAACAAATTTATACTTCTACATTGACAGGTTAAAAAATTGAATTTTATTATTGATTTTGACAGTGTTCTTGACTCCCTCCAAAATCTTCGATTGAAAAACAATGGCATCTTTCAGGGAAGATTTGTGAATGTGCGCTGGTTTTCTTAACTCACCAAAAGGTTTTTCGGGAGTAGCCAGATACGCCGATCTAAGAGGAAAAAATGTTGGCCAAACTCTGAACAATTGAAAAAACCGGCGCAGACATGAGGGAATGCCCCTTATGAGGTCAAAAAAACTGGCCTAGAACAATCGTAACTAAGTCAGTTATGCCGGCACAATCGCAGGGGGAAACTTTGAAAAAAAAATACACCACATAAAACAGCGCGCCCCAAAAAAACGACACAAATTACCAGGAAAAATTGAACCCTGTGATATATTTACAGAGCACAAACACACACAGCTTCTAACATGGCAGGCAGCTCTGTCGGAAGCCTGCAGAACATGCCTGGTTCTGTTTATTATTAACTTTCTAGTTGTAGTACACAATACGTCCACATCCACAGTGCAGAGCTGCAAGCTTCTGTCTTTGGAAAAAGCTACAAAATCCAAGGTAAAATATAGCACACTGTGTGAACAGCTAGAAATTAAAACGGCAGCACCCGCAGGTATAATGGGACATTTGGGTGAATATAGACACGACCGGGAACGTTTTAAAGTTTATGTGGATCGGCTAGAAATGTATTTCATTGCAAATAACATAAACGAAGTTCCAGAGAATGCAGTCCAGAATCAGGCAATATTGCAACAGAAGCGAGCTATTTTCTTATCGGAGGCAGGTCGGACAAATTGCTAGAGAGCACCATGTTAGTTCACTATAACGTATCTAAGGAGATTAAGCTAGCATGTGATGCCTCTCCGTATGGAGTTGGGGCAGTGATCTCTCATGTATTAAGTAGTGGAGAGGAGAGACCAATTGCTTTTGCTTCATGCATTCTCAGTGTGCAAATTGAAAGGGAAGCTTTGTCATTAATTTTTGGATTCAAGAAGTTCCACAAATACTTGTATGGTCTTAAGTTTACCATCGTTACAGACCATAAGTCCCGAACAACAACCCTCCATCCAAAGTCCCCAGTTCCAACATTAGCTGCAGCCCGAATGCAGAGATGGGCTTTAATTTTGTCAGCATATATGATATGATATTGAATACAGACAATCAGCTGATCACAATAATGCTGATGCAATGTCTAGATTGCCTTCCCCATCACAAGTTACACCAGATAGGGAAGAAATGTTTTATTTTTCATACATTGATGAACTGCCAGTCACAGCTGAAGAGATTGGTAGAGCATAGAAACATAGAAACATAGAAAATAGGTGCAGGAGCAGGCCATTCAGCCCTTCTAGCCTGCACCGCCATTCAATGAGTTCATGGCTGAACATAAAACTTCAGTACCCACTTCCTGCTTTCTCGCCATACCCCTTGATCCCCCAAGTAGTAAGGACTTCATCTAACACCCTTTTGAATATATTTAGTGAATTGGCCTCAACTACTTTCTGTGGTAGAGAATTCCACAGGTTCACCACTCTCTGGGTGAAGAAGTCTCTCCTCATCTCGGTCCTAAATGGCTTACCCCTTATCCTTCGACTGTGACCCCTGGTTCTGGACTTCCCCAACATTGGGAACATTCTCCCTGCATCTAACCTGTCTAAACCCGTCAGAATTTTAAACGTTTCTATGAGGTCCCCTCTCATTCTTCTGAACTCCAGTGAATACAAGCCCAGTTGATCCAGTCTTTCTTGATAGGTCAGTCCCACCATCCCGGGAATCAGTCTGGTAAATCTTCGCTGCACTCCCTCAATAGCAAGAATGTCCTTCCTCAAGTTAGTAGACCAAAACTGTACACAATACTCCAGGTGTGACCTCACCAAGGCCCTGTACAACTGTAGCAACACCTCCCTGCCCCTGTACTCAAATCCCCTCGCTATGAAGGCCAACATGCCATTTGCTTTCTTAATCGCCTGCTGTACCTGCATGCCAACCTTCAATGACTGATGTACCATGACACCCAGGTCTTGTTGCACCTTCCCTTTTCCTAATCTGTCACCAATCAGATAATAGTCTGTCTCTCTGTTTTTACCACCAAAGTGGATAACCTCACATTTATCCACATTATACTTCATCTGCCATTCATTTGCCCACTCACCTAACCTATCCAAGTCACTCTGCAGCCTCATAGCATCCTCCTCGCAGCTCACACTGCCACCCAACTTAGTGTCATCCGCAAATTTGGAGATACTACATTTAATCCCCTCGTCTAAATCATTAATGTACAATGTAAACAGCTGGGGCCCCAGCACAGAACCTTGCGGTACCCCACTAGTCACTGCCTGCCATTCTGAAAAGTACCCATTTACTCCTACTCTTTGCTTCCTGTCTGATAACCAGTTCTCAATCCACGTCAGCACACTACCCCCAATCCCATGTGCTTTAACTTTGCACATTAATCTCTTGTGTGGGACCTTGTCGAAAGCCTTCTGAAAGTCCAAATATACCACATCAACTGGTTCTCCTTTGTCCACTTTACTGGAAACATCCTCAAAAAATTCCAGAAGATTTGTCAAGCATGATTTCACTTTCACAAATCCATGCTGACTTGGACCTATCATGTCACCTCTTTCCAAATGCGCTGCTATGACATCCTTAATAATTGATTCCATAATTTTACCCACTACTAAGGTCAGGCTGACCGGTCGATAATTCCCTGTTTTCTCTCTCCCTCCTTTTTTAAAAAGTGGGGTTACATTGGCTACCATCCACTCGATATGAACTGATCCCGAGTCAATGGAATGTTGGAAAATGACTGTCAATGCATCCGCTATTTCCAAGGCCACCTCCTTAAGTACTCTGGGATGCAGTCCATCAGGCCCTGGGGATTTATCGGCCTTCAATCTCATCAATTTCCCCAACACAATTTCCCGACTAATAAAGATTTCCCTCAGTTCCTCCTCCTTACTAGACCCTCTGACCCCTTTTATATCCGGAAGGTTGTTTGTGTCCTCCTTAGTGAATACCGAACCAAAGTACTTGTTCAATTGGTCTGCCATTTCTTTGTTCCCCGTTATGACTTCCCCTGATTCTGACTGCAGGAGACCTACGTTTGTCTTTACTAACCTTTTTCTCTTTACATACCTATAGAAACTTTTGCAATCCACCTTAATGTTCCCTGCAAGCTTCTTCTCGTACTCTAGTTTCCCTGCCCTAATCAAACCCTTTGTCCTCCTCTGCTGAGTTCTAAATTTCTCCCAGTCCCCGGGTTCGCTGCTATTTCTGGCCAATTTGTATGCCACTTCCTTGGCTTTAATACTATCCCTGAATTCTCGAGATAGCCACGGTTGAGCCACCTTCCCTTTTTTATTTTTACGCCAGACAGGAATGTACCCAGTGATGTCAAAGGTGTATGAGTATATTGCAAAATGGATGGCCAAACCAGGTTACAGTCAAAGATATTCATCCATTCTTCATTCGAAGGAATGAATTATCAGTCGATAAAGGTTGTATCATGTGGGGTGCAAGAGTGGTGATACCAAATAAATTTAGGTCCAATTTAATAGGAGACCGCCATGACCAGCACCTGGGAATGTGCTTGACCAAGAGTTTTGCACTCAGTTCTTTATGGTGTCCAGGTCTTGATAAAGATATAGAGTACATTGTGAGTCAGTGTACAACATGTCAATCGGTAAGCAAGCAACCACCATCAGTACCATTACAGCCATGGAAAGGGCCTCCCAGGGTGTGGCAAAGGCTACATATTGATTTTGCTGAGTTGGAAGGACAACAATTGTTCATTGTGATTGATAGCCATTCGAAGTAGATTGAGGTGTTCCCAATGTGGAAAATAACAACAAGTAAAACATTGGACATTTTACGAAGATTATTTTCTTAATTTGGCCTCCCTGAAGAAATTGTTTCGGATAATGGACCACAATTTTGTTCAGAAGAATTTTCACAGTTCACGAGCAAAAATGGGGTGAAACATACCAAGGTTCCACCATACCATCCTGCTTCGAATGGTGCAGCAGAACGCACTGTACAAATTGTAAAACGTGCTCTCATAAAACAAATGTTAAATCCTAATCCAAGGAAACGACAGTTGTCATTGGATCACAAATTAGTTAATTTTTGATTCCGTATCGTAATACTCCTTATACAACTACTGGTAGAACACCAGCAGAGTTGTTTCTCAAACAACAGCCATGAACCAGATTCTCATTGTTCAAACCAAATTTGACACAGTCCGTGGAAGAGACACAATTAAGACAGAAAGAGAATCATGATAGAGGTCGAGTAAAATAGAGAAGTGTGAAATTAAACCAGAAGGTGAGATTGAAGTACCATCACCAGAAATGGTTAAAGTGGTTATTAGGAAGAGTGGTGAAGATATGTGGTCCTCGCACATATTTGGTCAAGATATTTGATAATGGACAGCTTAGGTTTGTTCATATTGATCATATTTTACCTACAGACATGGAAAGAGTTGAAGGTGGGAATGATTCAATTATTTTTGACTCAGATAGTTTTGATATACCAGTAGCAAATCCTACATCTAATGTACTGGATACAAATCCAAGAGAAAGTCAGAATGTTCGTCTGAATCTGAGTCAGGAAAACAAACAGCCTGAAGTTAGAGGGAGTTCAAATGAAAATCAAGGAAACTCCGTGGAGGTAAACATTCCTCAGGATGAGCCTCGAATGAGAGTAAATTGGAAGGTTCTGTTCGAGAGTGAAGGTATCCTCTTCGAAACAGAAAACAAGTAGTTAAGTTAAATTTGTAAATATGGAAAAAAATAAGTCTATATCCTGTGTTATGTATAAACATGCAAGTTATGTATGATGTTGTTATAATGACTTCTTCATTAAGGAAGGAGAAGTGTAATGTCTGTGAGCTTGTACTGTTTACAGCTCCACTCTGTGGATGAGGACGTATTGTGTACTGCAACTACAGAGTTAATAATAAATAGAACCAGGCATGTTCCGGAGACTTCCAACAGAGCTGTCTGCCATGTTAGAAGCTGTGTGTGCTTGTGCTCTATGAATATATGACAAACCCATTGTCTTGCATGCGCCCCAGAATCTAGAGATCTTTACAAAATTCTAACTAATCTGTTTCTTTTAATATCCTCGGATGAAATGTATCTTGTCCTGGAGATTCATAGAAACATAGAAACATCGAAAATAGGTGCAGGAGTAGGCCATTCGGCCCTTCTAGCCTGCACCGCCATTCAATGAGTTCATGGCTGAACATGCAACTTCAGTACCCCATTCCTGCTTTCTCGCCATACCCCTTGATCCCCCTAGTAGTCGTTGAACTAAATCACATTATTTTCTCCATTATCATTTTCTTACTTATAGCCAATAAATTCCTGCCTTTGACATTTATAGTTGTTGGTATTTTGTCCTCTTTCTCTACTGTGAAAACAGATACAAAGGGGAAATGTTATCCTCGAGGAGCGTGCAGGTTTGGAAGCAGGTGGGGGCTGAAAACTAGGTAAAATGTGAGTGTGTCGGGGATCTGGCAACAATCCACCGACATCCACGTTTAACTGGAGCCCATTAGGCTGCTTGCGCACAACCTCCTCCCGTGAGGTGAGCTGCCTATTAACATTTACTAATAGCTCATTTGGAGTAATATTTCAACTGACTTTCAAATGTAACAGCACATCCTTAGATTTCCTGGGCTTCCTGAAATGAAAGCAAGAATACAAGCACAATTCAGGGGAATTCTCTACCCCAGAGGGCTGTGGATGCTCCATCGATGAGTATATTCAAGAGGAATGTCAATAGATTTTTAGACACTAAAGGAATCAAGGGATATGGATTAGGCTGGGAAAGTGTATGTAGAAGTTCAGCCATGATCGTATTGAATGGTGAAGCAGGCTTGATGGCTTGCTCCTGCTCCTATTTCTTATCTTCATAAGTCTAGTAATTAATATCATAAGTACCCTTTTAATTGATGTGATAATTGTTGATGACTGGCAGTCAACCTCGCTGGTCCAGAAACAGAACAATTAGAATTGTGGAGTCTCATTCCTTCAGCTACTGAATTGTTGCTGGAGATTTTTTAAATGTCAAATTATAAAATCTTTCTTACTTTTCCTTTCTGTTTCGTTTTTCTGTCTCACTTAATCCATTCTTTCTTTCCCAACTTTGATTTCTCAATCTGTACCTGATTTGACATTTAATTCACCCACTCTAATTTATACTTCCTTCTCCGTTCTTCCACTGTTTATTTCTCAATCCTTCAATCAGATTGATTAAGGAGATACCTTGATGGTTTCCCTGTTAATTCAGGTCCCAGATGCCCTCATTACCAATATTATCAGCTCTCACTTTCAATAACTTGCCTCACAAAATTTTTTAAAACAAAAGCGAGTTATTTTAGCCAAAGGGTGAAAACAAGTATTAAATGGATGCTGTGCTAATAAGACACACATGTTTGAAACTCTGGTTTTAGCACGTGATTTTGGTCCTATTTGCTGATTATCATAATTTGAACTTGCCTGGAAGTGCGAAATCAGACACCTGCCGGTTTAGCACTCAAGTGCTGATTAGACGCAATTTTCGTGGAGCAGTGGATGTGGGCTCCAGGCATCCACTTCCAATGAAGGTTTGGAGTGGGCTGGCTGACACACAGCAGCAGGTTTCAGGATGGCTCCTGAACAGGTGA
The DNA here is from genome assembly GCF_044704955.1 of Pristiophorus japonicus. Classification (NCBI taxonomy): domain Eukaryota; kingdom Metazoa; phylum Chordata; class Chondrichthyes; family Pristiophoridae; genus Pristiophorus; species Pristiophorus japonicus. The sequence goes on along the minus strand of NC_091977.1, from coordinate 216,476,005 downwards.
GAGAATGCACATGTTCTCGGATATGGTACTGGAGATCCTGGTTGGGCAAGTACAGAGAAGGAGGGGTGTCCTGTACCCACAATTGTAATGTTCAATTGAAAATTATTTGTACATGTATAGAATTTCAAATGAGTCGCCCCCAGTAGGTGAGTTGGCAAATATACTCAATGTTGTGTTTTGCAGCAATACAGAGCAGAAAGTCCGAGGTGCTTATCCCAGGCCTGGTGATGGGAGGGCTGCTATAATTAGCTTCAATATCCATGGTTCAGTTCAGGGGAAATAATCTTGTTATTGAGCCGAGCTGTAAAGCCAAGGGTGACATTTTTAATTTCATTCGCCTGTTGCAGATGTCACACACAGGTAATGAAGGGAAAATCATACTGGTTGTGTGATGGGTACACCCTTCCTTTCTCTCAATATTTCATGATGTACTCCCAGCCTGCAATACTCTGCCCCAGGACTGAAGGTTTAACCTCGCAATGTCAAATTACCCAGTGTCTCACTGTCCAGGGTAAGTTAATTAAGGGCTGTTGATCACCAACATTAATCAAAGCTTTCAATACGAAGAAAATGTTATGAAATGAATGGATTAGTAATATAATTACAAGTGTATACAGCTTGGTTAAATGAAAAATGAAATCAGTGATCAATAGCGATATGAATCAGTAACTATAAGGCTGCAACTGAATCAAGGAGATCAGAGAAATCTCATGGGCTAGATTTTCCAATTTTTTTGCATGCATAACACCCACTTAACTTCCATTTTAATGCTGAAATAATGTATAATGCCCAGATATAGCCCATTTAGCCACAAAATGGAAACTGACGCCCATTTTCTGGACACTTATCGGCGAGCGTTACTTTCCCTATGTGTGTAACGCTGGGAAAAAATAATATTGCCCACCCCAATAATTTGGGGTGGAATCATCAGAATGGGCGAAACCAACGCCCATAATATCGCCCAGCGTTACTTTCCGCACGTAATTAACGCCAAGATTCAATAATACCGACTGCCCACTTAATTTTGTCGTAAAGATCACATTTGCCGAAACTAATGCCCAGGAGATCGCCCACCGTCACTTTCATCACTTCGCACACATCTCACCCACAATATCACTCGCCCAAAAAAATGCCGGGAAAAAAGTGGAACTATCCAGAACTACTCACAGCGTTATGGACGCCATGTTCTAAATCTAATGTCGCATCATTTAAAAGGCTGCTCTGCTTCAACCTCGGGGGAGTTCGGATGCAGTCTGGAGGTCTTTGGAGGTGATGTGAACATCTGAACAAACATCTTTATCATACTGTGAACGATTGGAATTTAATAAGTGTCTTCGTTGGGACATGCATTCTTTGTGACCAATCGGTGGAAAACAGATAGCCATTGGAATAGGGCCTGTCCTTTCTCACCCTCACTTGATGACCAATTACATGCAGCAGACTCGAGATGGCAGAAGGTACGCTCCACAGCATTGGTGCCCAACGTAAGACATGACAGACTGATGAGGAGGACTAGACATTACACCCCCCGCAAGTACAGGGAGAAGCACTCTTACCTCAACTTGCTCGACACCATCTGCCTTCGGAGACTGTGCTTCCACAAAGAGGTTATCACTGAGGTAAGACAGCTCATAAGGGGATATCTGCAGCCTTCAAGTATCATCAGGACTGCACTGTCCGCCGAGGTCAAAGTTACCGCGGCACTGTCGTTCTACGCGTCGGGTTGTTTTCAGGCCTCAGCTGGCATCATTTGCGGTCCGTCTCAGCATGCCACACATTGCTGCATCAGACAGGTGACTGAAGCCCTGTACACACGCAGGATGGACTTTATCAGCTTCCCTATGACCAGGGAGGCTCAGACTGAGAGGGCTTTAAGATTCTACCAAATTGCTAACTTTCCCAAGGTGCAGGGAGCAATAGACTGTACGCACATCGCGATGCGGGCACCTTTTCAGGATGCAGAGGTTTTCAGGAACACAAGAGATTCCACTCCCTGAAGGTGCAACTCGTTGTTGACCACCAGCAAATTATTATGGCAGTGAATGCTAAATTTCCGGGCAGCATCCATGATGCTCACTTCCTGCGTGAGAGCATTGTATCTGACTTGTTTAACAATCAGCCACAAGGTCAATGCTGGATGCTTGATGACAAAGGATATGGCCTTGCCACCTGGCTGATGACTCCCCGCTGCGTGACACCCACAACGAAGCTGAGAAGCGATACAACGAGAGCCACAGAGCCACTCGCAATATCATGGAGAAAACCATTGGAGTGCTTAAGCAGCGCTTTAGATGCCTGGACCACTCAGGAGGCGAGCTCCAATACCACCCTGAGCAGGTAAACATAGAAACATAGAAACATAGAAACAGAGAAAATAGGTGCAGGAGTAGGCCATTGGGACCTCTGAGCCTGCACCGCCATTCAATGAGTTCATGGCTGAACATGCAACTTCAGTACCCCATTCCTGCTTTCTCGCCATACCCCTTGATCCCCCGAGTAGTAAGGACTTCATCTAACTCCTTTTTGAATATATTTAGTGAATTGGCCTCAACAACATTCTGTGGTAGAGAATTCCACAGGATCACCACCCTCTGGGTGAAGAAGTTTCTCCTCATCTTGGTCCTAAATGGCTTACCCCTTATCCTTAGACTGTGACCCCTGGTTCTGGACTTCCCCAACGGGAACATTCTTCCTGCATCTAACCTGTCTAAACCCGTCAGAATTTTAAACGTTTCTATGAGATCCCCTCTCATTCTTCTGAACTCCAGTTGATCCAGTCTTTCTTGATAGGTCAGTCCCGCCATCCCGGGAATCAGTCTGGTGAACCTTCGCTGCACTCCCTCAATAGCAAGAATGTCCTTCCTCAAGTTAGGAGACCAAAACTATACACAATACTCCAGGTGTGCCCTCACCAAGGCCCTGTACAACTGTAGTAACACCTCCCTGCCCCTGTACTCAAATCCCCTAGCTATGAAGGCCAACATGTCATTTGCTTTCTTAACCGCCTGCTGCACCTGCCATGCCAACCTTCAATGACTGATGTACCATGACACCCAGGTCTTGTTGCACCTCCCCTTTTCCTAATCTGTCACCATTCAGATAATAGTCTGTCTCTCTGTTTTTTACCACCCAAGTGGATAACCTCACATTTATCCACATTATACTGCATCTGCCATGCATTTGCCCACTCACCTAACCTATCCAAGTCACTCTGCAGCCTCATAGCATCCTCCTCGCAGCTCACACTGCCACCCAACTTAGTGCCATTTGCAAATTTGGAGATACTACACTTAATCCCCTTGTCTAAATCATTAATGTACAATGTAAACAGCTGGGGCCCCAGCACAGAACCTTGCGGTACCCCACTAGTCACTACCTGCCATTCTAAAAAGTACCCATTTACTCCTACTCTTTGCTTCCTGTCTGACAACCAGTTCTCAATCCACGTCAGCACACTACCCCCAATCCCATGTGCTTTAACTTTGCACATTAATCTCTTGTGTGGGACCTTGTTGAAAGTCTTCTGAAAGTCCAAATACACCACATCAACTGGTTCCCCCTTGTCCACTCTACTGGAAACATCCTCAAAAAATTCCAGAAGATTTGTCAAGCATGATTTCCCTTTCACAAATCCATGCTGACTTGGACCTATCATGTCACCTCTTTCCAAATGCGCTGCTATGACATCCTTAATAATTGATTCCATCATTTTACCCACTACCGATGTCAGGCTGACCGGTCAATAATTCCCTGTTTTCTCTCCCTCCTTTTTTAAAAAGTGAGGTTACATTGGCTACCCTCCACTCAATAGGAACTGATCCAGAGTCTATGGAATGTTGGAAAATGATTGTCAATGCATCCGCTATTTCCAAAGCCACCTCCTTAAGTACTCTGGGATGCAGACCATCAGGTCCATTGGATTTATCGGCCTTCAATCCCATCAATTTCCCCAACACAATTTCCCGACTAATAAGGATTTCCCTCAGTTCCTCCTTCTTACTAGACCCTCTGACCCCTTTTACATCTGGAAGCTCAATTTGTGGTGGTGTGCTCCCTCCAAAACAGATATACCGTTTTGGATACTGTTGCGGGAGATGACTTACCAGAGGAAGGCACCAGCAGCGAGGTTCATGGCACCATGGGTGGCTCTGCTGCATAGAAGGGCGGGGAAAGAGTGTGAGAGCTATAGTGATAGGGGACTCTATTGTAAGGGGAATAGATAGGAGTTTCTGCGGCCGCAACCGAGACTCCAGGATGGTATGTTGCCTCCCTGGTGCAAGGGCCAAGGATGTCTTGGAACAGGTGCAGGACATTCTGAAAAGGGAGGGTGAACAACCAGTTGTCGTGGTGCATATAGGTACCAATGACATAGGTAAAAAACGGGATGAGTTCCTACGAGATGAATTTAGGGAGCTAGGAGTTAAATTAAAAAGTAGGACCTCAAAAGTAGTAATCTCAGGATTGCTACCAGTGCCATGTGCTCGTCAGAGTAAGAATCGCAGGATAGCTCAGATGATTACATGGCTTTAGCAGTGGTACATAAGGGAGTGATTCAAATTCCTGGGACATTGGAACCAGTCCTGGGGGAGGTAGGACCAGTACAAACCGGACAATCTGCACCTGGGCAGGACTGGAACCAATGTCCTAGGGGGACTGTTTGCTAGTGCTGTTGGGGAGGAGTTAAACTAATATGGCAGGGGGATGGGAACCTATGCAGGGAGACAGAGGGAAATAAAATGGAGTCAGAAGCAAAAGATAGAAAGGAGAATAGTAAAAGTGGAGGGCCGAGAAACCCAAGGCAAAAAACGAAAAGGGCCACATTACAGCAAAATTCTAAAGGGGCAAAGTGTGTTAAAAACACAAGCCTGAAGGCTCTGTGCCTCAATGCGAGAAGTATTCGGAATAAAGTGGATGAATTATCTGCTCAGATAGCAGTTAATGGATACGATGTGAATGGCATCACGGAGACAGGGCTCCGGGGGACCAAGGCTGGGAACTCAACATCCAAGGGTATTCAGCATTTAGGAAGGATAGACAGAAAGGAAAAGGAGGCGGGGTGGCGTTGCTGGGTAAAGAGGAAATCAATGCAATTGTAAGGAAGGACATTAGCTTGGATGATGTGGAATTGGTATGGGTGGAGCTACGGAATACCAAAGGGCAGAAAACGCTAGTGGGAGTTGTGTACAGGCCACCAAATAGTAGTAGTGAGGTTGGGGACAGCATCAAACAAGAAACAAGGGAGGTGTGCAATAAAGGTACAGCAGTAATCATTGGTGACTTTAATCTACATATTGATTGGACTAACCTAACTGGTAGCAATACGGTGGAAGAGGATTTCCTGGAGTGTATTAGGGATGGTTTTCGAGACCAATATGTCGAGGAACCAACCAGAGAGCTGGCCATCCTAAACTGGGTGATGTGTAATGAGAAGGGACTAATTAGCAATCTTGTTGTGCGAGGCCCCTTGGGGAAGAGTGACCATAATATGGTAGAATTCCTTATTAAGATGGAGAGTGACAAAGTTAATTCGGAAACTAGGGTCTTGAACTTAAGGAAAAGTATCTTCGATGGTATGAGGTGTGAATTGGCTAGAATAGACTGGCAAAGGATACTTAAAGGGTTGACGGTGGATAAGCAATGGCAAACATTTCAAGATCACACGGATGAACTTCAGCAATTGTACATTCCTGTCTGGAGTAAAAATAAAACGGGGAAGGTGGCTCAACCATGGCTAACAGGGGAAATTAAGGATAATGTTAAAGCCAAGGAAAAGGCATATAAATTGGCTAAAAAATGCAACAAACCTGAGGACTGGGAGAAATTTAGAATTCAACAGAGGACGACGAAGGGTTTAATTAAGAGGGGGAATATAGAGTACAAGCGGAAGCTAGCAGGGAACATAAAAACTGACTGCAAAAGCTTCTATAAATATGTGAGGAGAAAAAGATTAGTGAAGACAAACGTAGGTCCCTTGCTGTCGGATTCAGATGAATTTATAATGGGGAACAAAGAAATGGCAGACCAATTGAACCAATAATTTGGTTCTGTCTTCACGAAGGAAGACACAAATAACCTTCCGAATGTACTAGGTGACAGTGGGTCTAGTGAGAAGGAGGAACTGAAGGATATTCTTATTAGGCAGGAATTTGTGTGAGGGAAATTGATGGGATTGAAGGCCGATTAATCCCTGGGGCCTGATAGTCTGCATCCCAGAGTACTTAAGGAAGTGGCCCTAGAAATAGTGGATGCATTGGTGATCATTTTCCAACAGTCTATCGACTCGGGATCAGTTCCTATGGACTGGAGGGAAGCTAATGTAACACCACTTTTAAAAAGGGAGGGCGAGAGAAAGCAGGTAATTATAGACCGGTTAACCTGACATCAGTAGCGGGGAAAATGTTGGAATCAATCACTAAGGGTGAAATAGCAGCGCATTTGGAAAGCAGTGACAGGATCGGACCAAGTCAGCTTGGATTTATGAAAGGGAAATCATGCTTGACGAATCTTCTGGAATTTTTTGAGGATGTAAATAGCAGAGTGGACAAGGGAGAACCAGTGGATGTGGTGTATTTGGACTTTCAAAAGGCTTTTGACAAGGTTCCGCACAAGAGATTGGTGTGCAAAATCAAAGTGCATGGTATTGGGGGTAATGTACTGACGTGGATCGAGAACTGGTTAGCAGACAGGAAGCAGAGAGTCGGGATAAACGAGTCCTTTTCAGAATGGCAGGCAGTGACTAGTAAAGTGCTGCAAGGCTCAGTGTTGGGACTCCAGCGCTTTACAATATACATTAACGATTTAGATGAAGGAATTGAGTGTAATATCTCCAAGTTTGCGGATGACATGACACTGGGTGGCGGTGTGAGATGCGAGGAGGACGCTCAGAGGCTGCAGGGTGACTTGGACAGGTTAGGTGAGTGGAAAATGCATGGCAGATGCAGTATAATGTGGATTAATGTGAGGTTATCCATTTTGGGGGCAAAAACACGAAGGCAGAATATTATCTGAAAGCCGGCAGATTCGGAAAAGGGGAGGTGCAACGAGACCTGGGTGTCATGGTTTCTCAGTCACTGAAAGTGGGCATGCTAGTACAGCAGGCGGTAAAAAAGGCAAATGGTATGTTGGCCTTCATAGCTAGGTGATTTGAGTATAGGAGCATGGAGGTCTTACTGCAGTTGTACAGGGCCTCAGTGAGGCTTCACTTGGAATATTGTGTTCAGTTTTGGTCTCCTAATCTGAGGAAGGACGTTCTTGCTATTGAGGGAGTGCAGCGAAGGTTCACCAGACTGATTCCAGAGATGTCAGGGCTGACATATGGGGAGAGACTGGATCAACTGGGCCTTTATTCACTGGAGTTTAGAAGGATGAGAGGGGATCTCATAGAAACGTATAAAATTCTGGGGGGGACTGGACAGGTTCGATGTGGGAAGAATGTTCCCGATGTTGGGGAATTCCAGAACCAAGGGACATAATCTTAGGATAAGGGGTAGGCCATTTAGGACTGAGATGAGTAGAAACTTCTTCACTCAGAGAGTTGTTAACCTGTGGAATTCCCTGACGCAGGGAGTTGTTGATGCCAGTTCATTGGATATATTTAAGAGGGAGTTAGATTTGGCCCTTACGGCTAAAGGGATCAAGGGGTATGGAGAAAAACCATGAAAGGGGTACTAAAGGAATGATCAGCCATGATCTTATTGAGGCTCGAAGGGCCAAATGCCCTACTCCTGCACCTATTTTCTAAATTTCTATGTTTCTATCCTACTGATGTCACACAGTGCTATTCCAGTGGCTGCAGCATGGCTGGTGCAAGGCTGCTGACTTTCAGTGGAGGACACTACAATGCTCTTGCTAGGCGACCTTGAGGATTTGGTGGCTGGGATTGTGAAATCGAGTGACGGTGTTTCTTCTTCTTATTATTATTATTCTTCCACTTCCTCTTCCTCATCCTCTTCCTCTTCTTCTTCCTCATGTTCTTCTTCCTTCTCTTCTTTTTCCTCTTCTACCTTGAAGGAATGCAAAATTCACAAGACATCCCCTGTGTTTGGGCTCATTCGAAAGGAAATTTAAATAGGGACTATCTACCGAAAAGTTTGGAACTCTAAAGTGCTTATGGAAGAAACTATGACCTTTAATAGAATTTTGGATTTTAAAAGACAAACTCAAGGCTGTGGGTGGACCTATGGAGCTAGCAAGTGACAGTCTAATTAAGTAAAGCTACCTGGGTGTGAGAACTGAGTTCACCTGTCTGGAAGAATGAGTATTTGAAAATCCTTCTCCACAAGAGACATTAACATCACAAAATCACCCAGAGGTAGCTCCCCATCAACATGGGTTTGGACAACCATTTCAGCATATACATCACAAAGTGACCCAATCCAGCCTGTATGCAAAAGACTCAGCACAAAAGGACATTGCAATTACCAAACGAATATTTCCATTAGGAAACAGTTTTCGAACATCAACCCACCCAAGACATATCAACTTTTAACGAGCCCGACAAAATATTACAAAGAAGAACCAAGGCCGTCAAAATTATACAAAAGATTTTGAAGAGATTTGGCGCTTAGATTAGAACACTGAAATCGTATAACTGGCCACTGTTTTCAACAAAGTTTAGGAAGAGGTGGTTGCTTGGTAGCTACAAGGCTGCCATTACCTCATCAAGACAAGGAGAGAAACCAATGCGACAGTTGTAAACTAACTTCTCCAGCCTCAAAGTCTTGAAGTCCTGAAGGAAGGAAGTACATCACCATCTACCATTAACTATCAAAAGGATTGGTAAGCATAAGTCCCTGCCTGCCCTGGAGTCTAACCTAGCTAGAATTAGGTATTGGGAGGTGCGAGGTATAATTTTACTGCAACCCCCTTTGAATGTGTAGTGTATGGTACTTTATTAGAGTGATTATAAGTTTGACCTTGTATCTTTCCTTGTATTGTCCTTTATTAGAGTGGTTATAAGTTTGACCTTGTACCTTTCCTTGTACTGTCCTTTATTAGAGTGATTGCAAGTTTGGCCGTGTATTTTCTTACTTGTGTAATAAGTCTGTCTTGCCTTGACTGCAATAAAAACAATTTCTTTGCATCAAACCAGTGTCCTTTGCACTTTTGTCACACCCCCCAAATAAATCCAGAGTACAAAACCCAAGAGAGTTGGTCAGAAGGGAACCTGACCCCCTCATAGAGACCCTAATCCCCCCTTACAACCTCTTCTTCTCCCTCTTCCTCTTCTCACTACCCTCCCACTTGTTCAACAATTGGTTGGGTGTGGGAGCGCAAGCCTGCATTTCTGAAACATTTTGCTTCGGCGCAGTCTGGAGATATCGAATGGGTTAAAAGTTGAAGGTGAAAGTTTGAATTAAAACAGGATGATTGGATCGAAACAGGCTGGTAGACGATATGGAGCCATTTAGCCATTGAAATGTGTCTATCTGATGAACTTTCTGTTTACAGTACTTCATGGTGGGAGTCGATTTATGATAGTGAGACTTGACTTCGGGATAATGAGTAGCTGGTCATTTATCCGTATGTTAAATATTTGAGTGTACCTTTGTTACTATGCGAGGAAACGATCTGGTTTGTGTATAATAGTTCATGACATTGTCCGTAAAGTATTTGAGTGTACCTTTGTTACTATGCTGTCATTGAGGAGGTCCAGACGCCATCGAGGAGGAGAGGCCCATCTGCCGCCGCTGGAGGTGTTCCGATCACTGCTGAAGAGGAGGTGGAGGCCCGGTCGCCTGGTCAGAGGTTCACCTGGCTCGCCGAGCGTCATCGGTGATCGAGGATCAGGTGAGGTAGGTGAGTCGATGCCGAGGAGGAGGCCGTCGAAGGGGAGAAGAGGTCCAGGTCATCACCGCAGGAGGCCCTACTGTGGCGACAGGTGACCTCCTCCTCAACAGCGACTGTGTCCTCCTCTCCCACAATGGAGATTGGCCTCCCCTCCTCCCTCAGCGATGGCTGGAGCTTTCCTTCCCCACTGGTCACCTGGCCTCTTTTCCTCCAGCACATGGTGTGTACCATAGTTATGACCCCCCTGACCTTCCACTCTGAACTCCAGTGGGCCACTGACTCTCCCAATGCCTGCCCCCAACCAAGCCTCAGAACGCCTACCTTCAAGGGCGCTACTCAGTGCCGAGCCAGCGGCCAACATCTCGCCGTAGGCAACTAGGTCCATATAGCAGTTCCTGGTCTCCAGTCAGCTTGGACCCCCTTGTCACTGAATCAAGACCTTGCTCAGCTAAGCCCGTGTGGTAGTCGGTGTGCAACGACCATTCCACATTCAAAGAACTCAAGGCATCTTCCACTCATCTAACATGAAGTTCAGGAGCTGGAACGTCAGGACCTTCATGGACAACTCTAACAGCGACAGGCCGGAACACCGCACTGCCATAGTTGCCCTGGAACTGAGACGCTTTAATATCGACATTGCCGCCCTAAGTAAGACCCGGCGGGCAAGGGAAGGTCAGCTCAAAGAACAGGGTGGAAATTACACCTTCTTCTGGAAAGGTAAAGCAGAGGAAGAACGGCGCCTCCATGGAGTCGGCTTCGCCATCAAAAACAAGCTGGTCGACCTGCGGGGTTAACGAATGCCTCATGACTCTTCAACTCATCCTATCTCTTAATCAATGCGCCAGTGATCAGTGCATACACCCTAACACTCGATGCAACAGATGAGTCCAAAGAGGGTTTTTACTCCAATCTCTCAAAATCCCTGACCCGCGTCCCCACAGACGACAAACTGATCCTCCTCGGTGACTTCAATGCCAGGGTCGGCAATGACACAGCACTCTGGGGAAGCGTGATTGGCAGAGAGGGGGTAGGGAAAGCCAACTCCAGCGGTACTCTACTCCTGACAAAATGTCTAGAACATGAACTTGTCATCACCAACACCCTGTTCCGCCAGAGGGACAAATACAAGGCATCGTGGCAACACCCTCGCTCCAAACACTGGCACCTGCTTGACCATGTCATTGTCCAAGCCAGGGATCGCAAGAAAGTGCGCATCACCCACGCCATGACAGGAGCTGATGACTGCTGAACGGACCACCGCCTAATCCGATCCATCATTGACATCAACATCGCCCCAAAGCAGGGGGGACAGCAGAAGCAGTGCCGCAAAAAAGTCAATGCCGGTGCATTTAAGGACCCAGCTAAGAGAGCACTATACTCACAGCTAACCTGATGTGCCTTGATGATCCCAAGACGCAGAATGGCCACAGTGCTTGGTCTGCCCTCCAGGCCTCTATAACCAGTGCCTGCAAAGAGCTTCTCGGTTATTCAACCAGGAAACCCAGGACTGGTTTGATGAGAATGATCAGGAGATCCAAGAGCTAATAGATCACAAGCACAGAGCATTTCTGAGTCTTAAACAACAACCCAACACGGGAGCAGCAAAGCAGCATTACAGATGGCTCAAGGCTGAGGTCCAATAAAAAACCCAGGACCTAAAGAACAGGTGGTGGATGGAGAAAGCACTGGAGATACAGTAGCCACTGGGAAAGTCGTCGCTAGAGTCCTCCTCAACTGTCTTCTCCCTGTGCCTGAGGAGCTCCACCCGGAGTCACAGTGCAGAGTTTGTCCCCTATGGGTCACAACGGACATGATATTTGCAGCGTGACAGCTGCAGGAATAATGCAGGGAACAGCGCTAGCCCTTATACATGGCCTTCTTCGACCTTACAAAGGCCTTTGACACTGTCAACCACGAGGGTCTATGGAGGATCCTCCTCCGTTTTGGATGCCCCCAAACGTTTGTCACCATCTTCCGCCTGCTCCACGACGACATGCAGGCCATGATCCTTACCAATGGATCCATTACAGGTCCAATCCATGTCCGGACTGGGGTCAAACAGGGCTGCGTCATCGCCCCAACCCTCTTCTCAATCTTCCTCGCTGCCATGCTTCTCCTCACAGTTGACAAGCTCCCCGCTGGAGTGGAACTAAACTACAGAACCAGTGGGAAGCTGTTCAACCTACGCCGTCTCCAGGCCAGGTCCAAGACCATCCCAACTTCTGTCATCGAGCTACAGTATGTAGATGACGCCTAAGTCTGCTCACATACAGAAGCTGAACTCCAGGACATAGTCGACATATTTACTGAGGCATATGAAAGCATGGGCCTTACGCTAAACATCAGTAAGACAAAGGTCCTCCACCAGCCTGTCCTTACCGCACAGCACTGCCCCCCAGTCATCAAGATCCACGGTGCGGCCCTGGACAACGTGAACCATTTCCCTCGGGAGCTTCTTAAAAACAAGAGCAGACATTGACGGCGAGATCCAACACCGTCTCCAGTGTGCCAGTGCAGCCTTCGGCCACCTGAGGAAAAGAGTGTTTGAAGACTAGACCCTCAAAACTGCCACCAAGCTCATGGTCTACAGGGCAGTAGTAATACCCACCCTCCTGTATGGCTCAGAGACATGGACCATGTACAGTAGACATCTCAAGTTGCTGGTGAAATACCACCAACGATGTCTCCACAAGATCCTACAAATCCCCTGGGAGGACAGACACACCAACATTAGCGTCCTCAACCAGGCCAACATCCCCAGCATTGAAGTACTGACCACACTTGATCAGCTTCGCTGGGCAGGCCACATTGTTTGCATGCCAGGCACGAGACTCCCAAAACAAGCGCTCTACTCAGAACTCCTTCACGGCAAATGAGCCAAAGGTGGGCAGAGGAAACGTTACAAAGACACCCTCAAAGCCTCCCTGATAAAGTGTAACATCTCCATTGACAACGGGGAGTCTCATCGCCAAAGATCGCCCTAAGTGGAGGAAATGCATCCGGGAGGGCGCTGAGCACTTTGATTCTCATCGCCAAGAGCATGCAGAAATCAAGTGCAGGCAGCAGAAAGAGCATACGGATAACCAGCCCCACCCACCCCCTCCCTCAATGACTCTCTGTCCCACCTGTGACAGAGACTGTGGTTCTTGTATTGGACTGTCCAGCCACCTAAGGACTCATTTTAAAAATGGAAGCAAGTCTTCCTCGATTCCGAGGGACTGCTTATGACGATTATGATGTTACTATACGAGGAAACGATCTGGTTTGTGTATAGTAGTTCAGAAAGCAGTTAGTCGTGATTTCAGGACAATGCATTTTGATTCTACATCGTCTGCATGTTAATTGTCTAAATGTCATCATCATAGGCAGTCCCTCGAATGAGGATGACTTGCTTCCATGAGAGTTCACAGATGTTTCAATGAAGGACCCGATGTTCCAGTCCTGAACTCCAATTGAGGGGGTGGAAGATGCCTGTGTATGGATTTTTTTAACGTGGCGTGACCGTTGCACACTAGCCACCACATGGGCTCGGCATAGCTAGGCCTTTATCCAGTGGCAAGGGTTGAACCAGGACGACTGGAGACCTGCTCTGCTGCATGGACCTAGTGCACACACATATCGTAGTGTCTCTGGGCCCTCGGCTCTTCTGGGACCCGTACCCTCATTCGCCGCACCTTCGCCCAGGGCCCGGCGCTCCAGCTCTATTTATAGCCTCAACCTGTGGTGGTGTTCTCACACAGGTCAGGGCGGCTCATGATGTGCCATTACTACAACTGAGTGTGTGTGTAATCTGATCTTGAAACCTGCAGATCCCATGCAACTTACAGGGAACATTGGTGATGGGTTAGCAGGTTGGTCCAGATGGTTCAGAGCATAAAATCCCTGGATTTTAGAATGGTCCAGGTAGACTGGAAAGTAGCAAACGTAACCCCGCTATTCAAGAAAGAAGGGAGAGAGAAAGCAGGGAACTACCAGTCAGTTAGCCTGACATCAATTGTCAGGGAAAATGCTCGAATCTATCTTAGGGGCGTGGTAACTGGGCACTTAGAAATTCCAGTACGATTGGGCAGAGTGAACATGGATTTATGAACGGGAAATCGCGTTTGTGATAAATCTGTTAAGAGTTTTTTTGAGGATGTAGCTAGCAGGGCAGATGAAGGGGGAACCAGTGGAGGTGGTGCATTTGGATTTTCAAAAAGCATTTGATACCACACAAAAGGTTATTACACAAAATTAGGGCTCATGTGGTTGGGGTAATATATTCGCAAGGATTGAGGATTGGTTAACAGTCAGAAAACAGAGAGTAGGAATAAACAGGTTATTTTTGGGTTAGCAGGCTGTAACTTTACCCCTCCTCGCTCATACCAGGAATCCCCAAAACCACTTAAGGTAGTGTTCCCTTCACGAGCTCCATAGGGAGTAGAGGAATCATGATCGTGCTCTCGCCTTGTCCGCTCGAACGTGCTTTCCCCACTCTCCGCATTACCGGAAGGTCGTGTGTAATGTTGTGGAGTGCCGCAATGATCAGTGCTTGGGCCTCAGCTATTCACAATCTATATTAATGATTTGGATGAAGAGGCTCAGTGCAAGGTCTCCAAGTTTGCTGACGATACTATAAGGTCAAGATTGATTATCAAAGATGTTATCTGGCTAATGTGAAGACTCTGAGCTGGCTAAACAAGAGGTATGTTTAAAACCACATGTACGCATAAAACACAATAGAGCCACGAGATGACCACTCGTTGACCCGGGTTCAAGGAGCAGTAAAGAAAATCCAGAGGAACTAATATAACCATATAACAATATAAGGCGAGTGACACCTGGAAGAAGGGAACAAATGGATATTCGATCATGCTTTGGTACAGCCAATCACATCACTGTTAAGGTCCGTCCACGAGGACACTCATGTACTATGCAAGTAAACAAGAGTTCAAAGGCTTTTTTGGTATAAAGCTGAGAGTTTGACACACACATTAGACACTGGAAACTAGGAAGGGACGTGTGTCACAAGCAGCCACGGAAATTGGAACAAGCAGGGAGCTGCCTTTGTAAAGTGTCTCAGTAACTTTCATACTTGGTTTGTATAGTATGAATGTCTAAATAAAAGACCTGATCCTGCCATTTACTACAACTGAGTGTGTGTGTAATTCGACGTTTAAAGCAATGAAGCGAAAAGAGCAAGAAAACCGTACAACATCTTGGCGACCCCGATGTGATTTCAAAAGTTTGTTGGCTGAGTTGCTCGAAGAAGTGTTTCCCACACATCAGTTCAAGGGGTGAGCATTCTCTTAGTTGTCATGACTTAAAAGGGATCCCCAGTTAGTATGGGAGGGTCAGGGAATATTCCAGATGAGGTCCGGTCATTTCTTAATGAGTGGATTGAATCTAAAGGGGGCCCTTATGGGATAAGGCAGGAAACAATGACAGAAGGATGGAGAGACACGGCAGTCCTTAGTGGAGAGTGTCCAGTTAAAAAAGATTAAAATGTTTGGGTTAAAAAGTGATAAAAAGAGAAAAGCATTAGTGTTGCAGTGTCTATTGCTGGGGATTCAAAGGTTAGGAGAAGAGGCTGAGGCTAGGGATAGGGAAGTCTCAGAACTGAGAGAGCAGCTAACAGCAGTGCATAAAGAAGTAGACAATTGGCGATTTCAGGCATTCGGGGCTGCCAGGACTGTTCTGACACTGGATCAGCTCTTGCTGATGAACAGACCCATAATCAAGATTTAGAGAAAGGAATATCTAAGCTACAGCAGATGGTGGTATTAGGGACAGCAATTGATAAAGCCGGGTGGTATTCAGAGGATTCCTCAGGTCTGAGAGTTGCAAAGGGGATTAAGGGACAGGGAGAATGCCCTCCATTCCCTTCCGCAGCTCCTTTGGCTTCTCTGACTTTAGAATCTCGAACTCATGTGCTTGGCGTGGCAACGTTAGGTACTGAGGTGGAGCAGTTAGATGCCTCTTCGGTTCCTCAGATGCTTCACACTCCACAACATTACACACGACATTCTGGTAATGCCGAGAGTGGGGGAAGCACGTTCGAGCGGACAAGGCGAGAGCACGATCATGATTCCTCTACTCCCTACGGAGCTCGTGAAGCGAACACTAACTTAAGTGGTTTTGGGGATTCCTGGTATGAGCGAGGAGGGGTAAAGTCACAGGACATGAGAGTTATCCTTAGTGAAGTGGGACCTGCACCGCTTCAGGATCTTAATAGGTTTGCTCAATGGTTGTGTAATATTCTGGGATAGTGGCAATCAGGGGACATATCGGAAAAACAGAGGGGTCACATGATTCTGTGAGCTTTAGGAAATCACTGGGGAAAGGTAGTAGGTTTTGAAACAATTTCCATGTCCCTGCTTGGTAGAATAATAGCTGCAATCTTTGGTGCTCACTCAGGGCCACAGTTAATAAAGCGGCTTGCATTATTACCAGGGGAAGGACCCAGGGAAGCAGGGTAACGTATATTCCAGTTATGTAAAAATTTGGGAAGTAATTGGATTGCTATCAGTCATTATGGGTATGGTACACATAGAAAGATCATGTTGACTCTTCTACGTCCTTCAGAAGTTCTGGAAGTAGATGCCTGGGGTGGGGACGATAATTTTGAGAAATGGTTGGCTAGGGTAGAAAGCTTGTATTAGAGAGCTGCAGGAATTTCAGTCATGGAAGTGAGACACGGCTTACAGCGATGGAAGGCAGAAGGGCCTAAGTGGATGAATCCTGCGAGGTGTCGCATAAAAGGAGCAGGACCAGGTGGTGCCTTGGTCCCGACCCGTCAGTTAATAGAGGACAGGGATAGACTAGCTAAAGAATTAGAAAAGTCAAAAGAAAAGCTGAAGAATCAAGAAGGAGAAGCTGGAGTCACAGACAGGAATGATACCCCGGTTCAGTTGGTGAGGTCGGGAGTAGATTCCGCAGGTGAGGGAGGATTGCTGTAGAGATTGCCGGTGTTCTCACGCAGGTCAGGGCCTCCATGTGTGAAAACACTGGCGGCAGGTCGGGGCCATAAAAGGAGCAGAGGTGCGGCACCTCGGAGTAGCGTGGAGGCCCCAACCTGCGGGAAAACACCAGTGGCAGGTCGGGGCCATAAAAGGAGCGGAGGTGTGGCACCTAGGGGCAGCATGGAGGCATGCCATTTCAGGCAGCAGCGCGAGCTGGTGCAGGAGGGCGACGGCAGCGAAGAGTGACATCATCAAGGTCCAGGTCGATGATTGGAGCATGGGCAGACACAGTAAGAGCAGCGAGGTCAGGGCGAAGGAGCGGCGAGAGATTGCAGAGTGATGTGATCGGGGTCCAGGAGGGGCGTGAGTTCGGGGCCAGGGGCCAAAGGACAGCACGGGCCAGCCCACACTGCCATATGTGTACATACTAGGTCCGTGCAGCTGAGCAGGTCTCCAGTCGTCTTGGATAACCCTTGCCATTGGACCAAGACCTAGCTCTGTCAAGCCCATGTGGTGGCTGGTGTGCAACGGTCACCACAAGTTAAAAAATCCACGCATTGGCATCTTCCACCCTTTGGGATGTAGTTCAGGACCTGGAATATTAAGTCCTTCATTGAAAAACCTGTGAACTCATCCTTTTTTGGCATGGAAGCAAGTCATCCTCATTTCGAGGGACTGTCTATGATGATAATGATGATGCAAGGAAACGATTTGGTATGTGTATAGTAATTTCTGACATCATCTGTATGTTAAGTATTTAAGTGTACGTACCTTTGTTACTATGCGAGGAAATGACATGGTTTGTGTGTAGCAGTTCAGAAAGCAGTTAGTCGTGATTTCAGGACAATGCCATTTTGATTCTACATCGTCTGCATGTTAATTGTCCAAATGTACTATGCAAGGAAACAAGAGTTCAAAAGCTTTTTTTTGTATAAAGATGAGTTTGACACAAACATTGGACACTGGAAACTTGGAAGGTGTATGTGTCACAAGCAGCCACGGAAATTGGAACAAGCAGAGAGTTGTCTTTGTTATGTGTCTCAGTAACTTTCATGCTTGGTTTGGATAGTATGAATGTCTAAATAAAAGACCTAATCCTGCCAGTTACTACAACTGAGTGTGTGTGTAATTCAATGTTTAAAGCAATGAAGCGAAAAGAGCAAGAAAGCTGTACAACACTGTGCCTCGTGATTGGTATAGATTGTTGGTAGGTGAGTGATTGGGGTGGAGAGTTGTGCATTGAGAAGTGTGTGGGCTAATAATCATTAATCCCCAGTGCCTGACAATGCCACCATTTTTGGCAGCCATTAGCTCCCCCAGCCATGGTGGCATTAGCAGCTTTCGCGGTGACCACAAATTTATAGGCCATTGTCTTCAAACTGACCGACTGTGAAATGGTCCATGTTGTTGGACATCTTGAGGAGTTAACAGTTCACAGTCTTCCAGGCTTTCCAATATAAATAGGATGACTTTGAAGTGTAAAAATAATGCATTACCTGTTTTCTCAGATGTAAAATGCTTGTCTAAGGGAATAAGTTAAATCATCCATGAATGGTTTAGTTTTAGGGTAATAAACATGTATAGTAGGGATTCATTAGCTACAGATAGCAGTTGATAAAGCTTTTACTTCAAAGATGCTAGCAAATGTTAAATCAAGAAGTCTCGTGTAAGGGGAGTAGTTCTGAGGTAAACAATTGCAAACTCTTTACATGAATATTCTGTTTTCAAAGGTTTGGGAATAGATATGTCATACAGTCTTATCTATGACATTTTCCTTTGAAGTAGTCAAAATATGGTGTATAAAAAATCGTGGTTTTCAAACAGTATCTCAGACTGTTTTCGAAAGATACAAAAAACGAAAAAGTCACTCTCTGTATACAGTTAAAGGCTAATCATCTTTACTGTGTATCAATAAAGTCTGTTACGTATACTCCACTATGAAGTCTCATGCTTACTCAAAACGTATTGTTGTGAAACAAGGGAGAAAGGAGGTTGATTGCTAACACATGGTTACTACCATATTTTTAAATCTTAGGCTGAGGTAGTTGTCAGTATTTGCAGCGTAAAAGAGCAAGAGTTACTCTGTATCTCTTTTGAAACACCTGATGGGAAATAATGTTTAAAAAGATTCCAGCACTCTTTCCTCTCAAAGAAACCATGAGCAAAACACTTCCTGCTTTGAGCTCTTTGGTACTGACGATTCACAATCACTTATCACAAACCTCTCACCAAAGGCTTATATTCCCTAGAGTTTAGAAGAATGAGAGGTGATCTCATTGAAACATGTAAAATTCTTAAGGAGCTTGACAGGATAGATGCAGGGAGGATGCTCCCCTGGCTGTGGAGTCTAGAACTAGGGGTCACAGACTCAGAATAAGAGGTCGGCCATTTAGGTCTGAAATGAGGAGAAATTTCTTCACTCAAAAGATTGTGAATCTTTGGAATTCTCTACACCAGAGAGCTGTGAATGCTCAATTGTTGAGTAATTGCAAAACAGAGCTCGATAGATTTTTGGATATGAAGGGAATTGAGGGATAAAGGGGATAGGAGTTGAAGTACAAGGTCAGCCATGAACTTGTTGAATGGTGGAGCAGCCTCGAAGGGCCAAATAGCCTACTGCAGCTCCTATTTCTTATGTTCTTATGTTGTTATGCTAAAGGGATACTGCCGCGTGTCGAATTAAATTCTTGATAATTTGAACATTTGGGGATCCAGATCACCACTAATTACAGCACTTTTTCCCTGTCATGGTAAAGATAAAAAGAAAGATTTTGGTTTTAAAACCATAGAATCATACAGCACAGAAGGAGGCATTTTCAGCACATCGTGCCTCTGCTGGCTCTTTGAAAGACCAATCCAATTAGTCCAAGATACTTTTGGCCACGTCTTCTGAGTTTTGAAGCCCAGGAAGGGTAGACAGAAAGGAAAAGGAGGTGGGGTGGCATTGCTGGTTAAAGAGGAAATTAATGCAATAGTAAGAAACAACATTGGCTTGGATGGTGTGGAATCGGTATGGGTGGAGCTACGGAATACCAAGGGGCAGAAAACGCTACTGGGAGTTGTGTACAGACCACCAAACAATAGTAGTGAGGTTGGGGGCAGCATCAAACAAGAAATTAGGGATGCACGCAATAAAGGTACAGCAGTTAGCATGGGTGACTTTAATCTACATATTGATTGGGCTAACCAAATTGGTAGCAATGCGGTGGAGGAGGATTTCCAGGAGTGTATTAGGGATGGTTTTCTAGACCAATATGTCGAGGAACCAACTAGGGAGCTGGTCATCCTAGACTGGGTGATGTGTAATGAGAAAGGACTAATTAGCAATCTTGTGCGAGGCCCCTTGGGGAAGAGTGACCATAACATGGTAGAATTCTTTATTAAGATGGAGAGTGACACAGTTAATTCAGAAACTAGGGTCCTGAACTTAAGGAAAGGTAACTTCGATGGTTTGAGGTGTGAATTGGCTAGAATAGACTGGCAAATGATACTTAAATGGTTGATAGTGGATAGGCAATGGCAAACATTTAAGATCACATGGATGAACTTTAACAATTGTACATCCCTGTCTGGAGTAAAAATAAAATGGGGAAGGTGGCTCAACTGTGGCTAACAAGGGAAATTAAGGATAGTGTTAAATCCAAGGAAAAGGCATATAAATTAGCCAGAAAAAGCAGCAAACCTGAGGACTGGGAGAAATTTAGAATCAGCAGAGGAGGACAAAGGGTTTAATTAAGAGGGGGAAAATAGAGTATGAGAAGAAGCTTGCCGGAAACATAAAAACTGATGCAAAAGCTTCTATAGATCTGTGAAGAGAAAAAGATTAGTGAGGACAAACATAGGTCCCTTGCAGTCAGATTCAGGTGAATTTATAATGGCGAACAAAGAAATGGCAGACAAATTGAACAAATACTTTGGTTCTGTCTTCACGAAGGAAGACACAAATAACCTTCTGGAAGTACTAGGAGACCGAGGGTCTAGTGAGAAGGAGGAACTGAAGGCTATCCTTATTAGCTGGGAAATTGTGTTCGGGAAATTGATGGGATTGAAGGCCGATAAATCCCCGGGGCCTGATAGTCTGCATCCCAGAATACTTAAGGAAGCGGCCCTAGAAATAGTGGATGCATTGGTGATCATTTCCCAACAGTCTATCGACTCTGAATCAGTTCCTATGGACTGGAGGGTAGCTAATGTAACACCACTTTTTAAAAAGGGAGGGAGAGAGAAAGCGGGTAATTATAGACCGGTTAGCCTGATATCATGGAGAAAATGTTGCAATCAATTATTAAGGATGAAATAGCAACGCATTTGGAAAGCAGTGACAGGATCGGTCCAAGTCAGCATGGATTTATGCAGGGGAAATCATGCTTGACAAATCTTCTGGAATTTTTTGAGGATGTAACTAGCAGAGTGGACAAGGGAGACCCAGTGGATGTGGTGTATTTGGACTTTCAAAAGGCTTTTGACAAGGTCCCACACAAGAGATTGGTGTGTAAAATCAAAGTACATGGTATTGGGGGCAATAAACTGACATGGATAGAGAACTGGTTGGCAGATAGGAAGCAGAGAGTCGGGATAAACAGGTCCTTTTCAGAATGGCAGGCAGTGACTAGTGGAGTGCCGCAGGACTCAGTGCTGGGACCCCAGTTCTTTACAATATACATCAATGATTTGGATGAAGTAATTGAGTGCAATATCTCCAAATTTGCAGATGACACTAAACTGGGTGGCGGTGTGAGCTGTGAGGGGGATGCTAGGAGGCTGCAGGGTTACTTGGACAGGTTAGGTGAGTGGGCAAATGCATGGCAGATGCAGTATAATGTGGATAAATGTGAGGTTATCCACTTTGGGGGCAAAAACGCGAAGACAGAATATTATCTGAATGGTGGTAGCTTAGGAAAAGGGGAGGTGCAACGAGACCTGGGTGTCATGGTTCATCAGTCACTGAAAGTTAGCATACAGGTACAGCAGGCGGTGAAGAAGGCAAATGGTATGTTGGCCTTCATAGCTAAGGAATTTGAGTATAGGAGCAGGGACCTCTTACTGCAGTTGTACAGGGCCTTGCTGAGGCCTCATCTGGAAAATTGTGTTCTGTTTTGATCTCCTAATCTGAGGAAGAGCATTCTTGCTATTGAGGGAGTGCAACGAAGGTTGACCAGACTGATTCCCGGGATGGCAGGACTGACATATGAGGAGAGACTGGATCAACTGGGCATTTATACATTGGAGTTTAGAAGGATGCGAGGGGATCTCATAGAAACATATAAGATGCTGATGCGATTAGATGCCGGTCAATTGTACCCGATGTTGGGGAAATCCAGAACCAGGGGACACAGTCTTAGGATAAGTGGTCGGCCATTTAGGACTGAGATGAGGAGAAAATTCTTCACTTAGAGAGTTGTTAACCTGTGGAATTCCCTGCCGCAGAGAGTTGTTGATGCCAGTTCATTGGATATATTCAAGAGAGATTTAGATATAGCCCTTACGGCTAAGGGGATCAAGGGGTATGGAAAGAAAGCAGGAAAGCGGTACTGAGGGAATGATCAGCCATGATCTTATTGAATGGTGGTGCAGGCTCGAAGGGTCGAATGGCCTACTCCTGCACCTATTTTCTCTGTTTCTATGTTTCTATGAGGGCCCCACCAAAGAACAATCAAGGCTAGGGTTTCATCAATTCTATTTAAGGTGGCATTCATAGTGTGAAAATAATTGATGAGGGCCTGCATGCACTCATTTGACTGCTACATTTAATGCTCCAGGCAGGTGGCCACTCTTTCCATGGATGAAAAAATTATCATGAAGACCTGCAACATCATGTCTCTCATTATTAACCGAACCAAAAGTTCTCCTTCTTCACCAAGCATCTCTGAAAAACTGAGAACATAAGAATATAACAACTTAAAAAATAGGAGCAGGAGTAGGCCATTTGGCCCCTCGAGTCTGCTCCACCATTCAATAAAATCATGGCTGATCCAATCTTGGGCTCAGCTCCACTTCCCTGCCCGCTCCTTAATAACCCTTCACTCCCTTATCGCTTAAAATCCTGTCTCCCTCCACCTTAAATATATTCAATGACACAGCCTCCACAACTCTCTGGGGCAGAGAATTCCACAGATTTACAATCCCCTGAGAGAAGAAATTCCTCCTCATCTCAGGTTTAAATGGGCAGCCCCTTATTCTGAAACTATGCCCCCTAGTTCTAGATTCGCCCATGAGGGGAAACATCCTCTCTGCATCTACCTTGTCGAGCCCCCTCAGTATCTTATATGTTTCAAAACTCCATTCTTCTAAACTCCAATGACTATAGGTCCAATCTACTCAGCCTTTCTTCATAAGTCAACCCCTTCATCTCAGGAATCAACGTAGTGAACCTTCTCTGAACTGCCTCCTCAAATAAGGAGACCAAAACTGTACGCAGTACTCGAGGTGTGGCCTCATCAATACCCTGTACAGTTGTAGCAGGATTCTCTGTTTTTTATACTCTATCCCCTTTGTAATTAAGGCCAACATTCCATTTGCCTTCCTGATTACTTACAGGTCCCTCTTTACTGCAGTATTTTGTAACTTCCCTCGATTTAAATAATAATTTGCTTTATTATTTTTCCTGCCAAAGTAGATAACCTTACATTTTCCCACATTATACTCCATCTGCCAAATGTTTACCCACTCACGTAGCCTGTCTATATCTCTTTTCAGATTCTTTATATCCTCCTCACAATTTGCTTTCCCACCCATCTTTGTATCATCAGCAAACTTGGCTACATTACACTTGGTCCCTTCATCCAAATCATTAATATAGATTGTAAATAGTTGAGGACCCAGCACCAATCCCTGCGGCACCCCACTAGATACCGTTTGCCAATTGGAAATGACCCAATTATCCCGAATCTTTGTTTTCTGTTAGTTAGTCAATCCTCTATCCGTGCTAATATATTACCCCCAACCCCATGAACTTTTATCTTGTGCAGTAACCTTTTATGTGGCAATTATCGAATGCCTTCTGAAAATCCAAATACAACACATACACTGGTTCCCCCTTATCCAACCTGCTCATTTAATCCTCAAAGAACTCCAGCAAATTTGTCAAACATGATTTCTCTTTCATAAAACCAGGCTGTCTCTGCTTAACTGTATTATGCTTTTTCCAAATGTCCTGCTACTGCTTTCTTAATAATGGACGCCAGCATTTTCCCAATGACAGATGTTAGGCTGACTGGTCTATAGTTTCCTGCTATCGGTCTGCCTCCTTTTTAAAATAAGGGTGTTACATTTGTGGTTTTCCAATCCACTAGGAACTCACCAGAATCCAGGGAATTTTGGTAGATTACAACCAATGCATCCACTATCTCTGCAGCCACTTCTTTTAAGACCCTAGGATGCAAGCCATCAGGTCCAGGGGAATTGTCCAGCTTCAGTCCTATTATTTTACCGAGTATTTTTTCTTTGGTGAAAGTGATTGTTTTAAGTTCCTCCCTCCCTATAGCCCCAGTTAACTGATCATAGCGAAGGTAATTGCTAAACAATGTCCTTGGGTCAAGTCAGGATCAAGCTCAGCATGAATGAATCTGCCAATGTTTAGAGACGAGCCTCAAGCTTGAAGAATGCACTCAGGCAAGGTTATGGTTTGGTTACTAGCACCCACAGAACCATCTCCAAATAAAAGTCAGAGACGACTGAAGAGCCAGAAAGAAAAATTGAAATATCAACACGATGTGAATGAGGTGAAGATTAATTGTTGATTTCAGAACTGCCAGAGACGTGATAAATTTGACAAATATGACTTTTATGTACCTTCAATGAGGTACATCTTTAGATAAAGGAATCTGAAAAGCATATATTAAAATAAAAAGCTTTCTCCCTTGTGCTTTATATCTCCTACCTTCCTTTGGTCCTCTTTTGAAGCAGGGTGGCAAGGGAGGGGATTTCAGCAGCAGAAAGTTGTCTTAATATTTAGAAGCGCTCACGATAGCTAGGGAAGACAAGGATTTTACACACAACTAACTCAAGTCAACTTAGAGAGATCAAAATAACATTTGGCCGAACATCTACCATCGGTAAATTATGTTCTTCTCCCAGTTTCTTGTAGGAAGTGATGGAATGAACTGAAACAGTGGGGGTAATGTTTTCTTTGGATAATAGTGTAAAATGGGCAATATCGATTTAGCTGACCGTTATATAACTCTCCTAATTTTCTTTTCAGTTGAAGTCAATTCATCTTCATATACTTCATACCCTTCGAACTGAACCACTTGGCTCATAGACTGCTCACATCAAAGAATTAATAGATAATTTACAGCAAACATACATTCCTTTAAGTAATAAAAACCACACAGGAAAAGTGGTCCAACCGTGGCTAACAAGAGACGTTAAAGTTAGTATTAGATCAAAGAAAGTGTTGCCAACAAGAGCAGTAAGCCTGAAGATTGGGAAGATTTTAGAATTCAGCAAAGGAGGACCAAGAAATTGATAAAGAAAAGGAAAATAGAATGAGAGTAAACTAGCGAGAGACATAAAAACAGATGGTCAATTTCTATCGGTATGTGAAAAGGAAAAGATTAGCAAAAGTAAATGTGGATCCCCTATTGGCTAAAACAGGAGAAATTATAATGAGGAATAAGGAAATGGCAGAGAAATTAAACAAAAACTTTGGAGCTGAAATTGACCACAACTGGAAACGGGGCGCACCTACTCTGTTTCAGTTGATTTTACCAGCAAGATGGCTGTGGTGGCCTCTTGAGTGAAATTCGGCTCTTTGGCTTTTTTTTCCCGACGGAATGTAAGTCGATCATAATGGGGGTGGAAGTGCAGCGGTGAGCAAAAGATCACAGTCTAGAGGGACGGAAGTTGGGGGCGGGCGGAGTGACCGCCGCTGTCAGTCATCGGCGTGGCGCTGATGACGTCATCGCGGTGCTGCGTCACCACAGCTCTCCCCTTCACTTAAACCTCTCCCCTTCACTAGGCCACCAGGGAGGGTTTCGGCTGTGCCAGCTGCTTGGCACCCAAGAGGGGGTACCAAGCTGCCTGTATCGGCCTGGCCGAAAGTGGGTGATGATTGTTGGCCAGACCTAGCATTCGGCCAACAAAAAAAAAGCATGGCGGCAGCGGCAATAGATTCTCCCATTTAATGGGAGCTGCACCACCATTTTAGAAGGACTACAACCTCACTGAACTGGTAGAAAAAAATCAGCTTTCGGCACCACGTGGTGGGAGTAAGGTTTTTTCAGCGCAATTTCACCATCGAACGGGGAACACCGGAGAAGCGCGTTCTCATGATGCACTTAGGATGGATCGGCAGCAGCGGAGCAGTAGTGGGGAGGAACGGGTCGCTGCTGTAATACTGCAGGAGTGGAATTTTCAAAATGGCGGCCATTACACGAAAAATCAGCGGCCATTGCACACTGCAGCGTGGCCGCCGATTTTCAGTGGTCACAGGCCTTACGGGAAGGGGCAATTTCAGCCCCTTTGTGTCTGTCTTCATGGAAGAAGTCACGAAAAACCTCCTGGAATTAGTGGAGTACCAAGGGTCTAGTGGAAATGAGGGACTGAAAGAAATTAGTATAAGTAAAAAAATAGTACTGGAGAAATTAATGGGACTGAAGGCCGATAAGTCCCCTGGACCTGGTGGCCTACATCCTAGGGTTTTGAAAGAGGTGGCTATAGAGATAGTGAATGCATTGGTTTTCACTTTCTAAAATTACGTAGATTCTAGAATGGTTCCCGCAGATTGGAAGGTAGCAAATGTAACCCCGCTATTTAAGAAAGGAGGGAGAGAGAAAACGGGGATCTATAGACCAGTTAGCCTGACATCAGTAGTAGGAAAAATGGTTGAATTAAGGACGTGGTAACAAGGCACTTAGAAAATAACAATAGAATTGGGCAGAGTCAACACGGATTTATGAAAGGGAAATCATGTTTGACAAATCTGTTATAGTTTTTGAGGTTGTAACCAGCAGAATAGATAAGGGGGATTTTTCGAAGGCATTCGATAAGGTGCCACACAAGAGGTTATTGAACAAAATTAGGGCTCATGGAATTGGGGGTAATATATTGGCATGGATTGAGGATTGGTTAACGGACTGAAAACAGAGAATAGGAATAAACGGGTAATTTTTGGGTTGGCAGACTGCAACTAGTGGAGTGCCGCAAGGATCGATGCTTGGGCCCGAGCTATTCACCATCTATGATCAATGATTTGGATGAGGGGACCAATTGTAATATAACCAAGTTTGCTGATGAGGAACCTTGGAGTGCATGTCCACAGATCCACAAAGGCCAGGTAGATAAAGTGGTTAAGAAGGCATACAGAATACTTGCCTTTATTAGCCGAGGCATAGAATACAAGAGCTTGAAGGTTATGCTTGAACTGTATAAAACACTAGTTAGGCCACAGCTGGAGTACTGTGTGCAGTTCTGGTCACCGCATTACAGGAAGGATGCGATTGCACTGGAGAGGGTATAGAGGAGATTTACGAGGATGTTGCCGGGAGTGGAGAAACTTAGCTATGAGGGCAGATTAGATAGGCTGGGTTTGTTTGTGGAACAGAGGAGGCTGAGTGGAGACCTCATTGAGGTGTATAAAATGATGAGGCATCTAGAAATAGTGGATAGAAAGAGCCTATTTCCCTTAGCAGAAGAGTCAACACCCAGGGGATATAAATTTAAAGTAATTGGTAGAAGGTTTAGATGAGATTGGAGAGGAATTTTCTTCACCCAGAGGGTTGTGGGGGTCTGGAACTCACTGCCTGAAAGGAGGGTAGAGGCAGAAACCCTCACCACATTTAAAAAATCTCATCCTTGTTTACAAATTCCTCCATGGTTTTGCCCCTCCCTATCTCTGTAATCTCCTTCAGCCTCACAACCCCGCCCCCACCCCCACCCCCAAGATATCAGAGCTCCTCTAATTCTGGCCTCTTGAGCATCCCTGATTTTAATCGCTCGACCATTGTTGGCCGTGCCTTCAGCTGCCAAGGCCCTAAGCTCTGGAACTCCCTCCCTAAACCTCTCCTCCTCTATACCTCTCTTTCCTCCTCTAAGACGCTCCTTAAAAACTACCTCTGTGACCAAGCCTGCCCTTATTTCTCCTTATGTAGTTCGGTGTAAACTTTTGATTTTTAACCCTCCTGTGACGTGCCTTGGGATGTTTTACTTTGTTGAAGGCGATATATGAATACAAGTTATTATAGTTGGAAGTGGTGAGTGGGAGTCCAGAGATGATCGTGATCGGGGGAGGTCCAGCTAAGGTTTCCTTGTGGAGCCAGGAAGAGCAATCCTTCACAACAAACATAAATGCACAGGAACAGGAGTAGGTCATTCAGCCCATCAAACCTGTTCCACCATTCCTATTAGATCATGGGTGATTTGTATCTTGACTCCATCTACCCAGCAGTAAAACTTAATATCTATGCCTAACAAAAATCGATCAATATCAGTTTTGAACTTTTCAATTGACACCCACCCTCGACAGCTTTTTGGGGGAGGAGTTCCAGATTTCCACTAGCCTTTGTGTGAAGAAGTGCTTCCTGACATCACCCCTGAATGGCTTAGCTCTAATTTTAAGGTTATGTCCCTTGTTCTGAACTCCCCCACCAGAGGAAATCATTTCTCTCCATAGAAACATAGAAATTTACAAAGCAGAAGGAGGCCATTTCGGCCCATCGTGTTCACGCCGGCCAACAAAGAGCCGCACGGCCCTTGGTTAGCAGCCCTAAAGGTTACATATAAAACTATGAACAATGACGGAAAGGCAATGAGCACCAAGCCCAACCAGTCCACCTCACACAACTGCGACACCCCTTATAGTAAAAACATCTACACTCCACTGCAACCGGAGCCATGTGATCTCCTGGGAGAGGCAACAACCAGATAAAAACCCAGGCCAATTTAGGGAGAAAAAAAAAATCAGGGAAAATTCCTCTTCGACCCATCCAGGCGATCGAAACTAGTCCAGATCACCCTGGCTGTATTCTATTCCCTGCATTATATCAGCGCCGTCCAACTACAGGTCATCCAGTCTAATCCCAATTAGCAGCTCTAGGTCCATAACCCTGCAGGTTACGGCACTTTAAGTGCCCATCCAACCATCTCTTAAAAGCGGTGAGACTTTCTGCATTTACCATTCTTCCAGGCAGCGAGTTCCAGATCCCAACAACCCTCTGTGCAAAGAAGTCCCCCCCCAAATCCCCTCTAAACCTTTCCACCAACCACCTTAAAACTATGCCCCCTCATAATAGACCCCTATCCACCAATGGAAATAGGACCTTACTATCCACTATGTGCAGGCCCCTCAATATTTTGTATATCTCCATGAGGTCTTCTCTCAACCTCCTCTGTTCCAATGAGAACAAACCCAGTCTATCCAATCTGTCCTCATAACGAAGATTCTCCATTCCAGGCAGAATCCTAGTAAATCTCCTCTGCACCCTCTCTAGTACAATCACGTCCTTCCTATAATACGGCGACCAGAACTGCAAGCAGTACTCCAGCTGTGGCCCAACCAAAGTATTATACAATTTAAGCATAACCTCACTGCTCTTATATTCTATGCCTCCGTCAATAAAGGCAAGCATTCCATATGCCTTTTTAACCACCTTATCCACCTGGCCTGCGACTTTCAGGGAATCTGTGGACCAATGGTATAGCTTTGGAGGCGTGGCCTATTCAGTTGGAGCCTGGAGCAGTGAGAGAAGGAGCTACCTGCTGTTGTTGCTCCTGCCTGGGAGGCCTTGAGTGAGCCCTGTGAAACAGCCCAGGAAGAGGAGGAAGGGGCTTTCTACAATTCCAATCCATCCAGAGGGAGAGGAGGAGAGCGGAAAATTCAACAACCTTTAATACTGCTGCAGAGAGTTGGAGAGAGGGGGAAAAAGATCAACAACTATCCAGTGTGGAAGGAGGGAGAAACTTAATCAACCAAAGGTGGGTGTGTTTTGGTGCATTCCCCGAAATATTTGTCATATCGGTGGGGGGAGGAACGAAGACTTGCTAGAGGGCCGGAACATTGCGGGGGGTGTGTGTGTGAGCAAGTGTGTGTGGGGGTCTTACTTACAGCTAGGCCCCACACACCACTGAAGCACCCCTCCCCCATTGCCTAGCCTGGGATAGCTGGAGCTACCAGGCTGAAGAACTATTAATCACCTACTTAACATCGTAGGGAGTGTGTGCCTGGGTGGCTCCAGCTGTCCCAGGTGAAGACATATTCTCCCCCCACCCGAAGACCATCTACAAAGACTGTGTTTGTTTTGCTATCATCTGGGGAGTGCACCCCAAGAAAAACACCCACCCATCACTGTGAGGGGAGACCTGCCCTCAAAGCTTCCCTCTTTCCCACCCCCCACTCTCTTTCTCTCTCTCTCTGCCTCTCCCCTCTCTCTCTGAGAGCCCCTTTCCTCCAAATTGAAAAAACAATGAAGACAACTGAGCAGAGGGAGCAAGGCCCCTCCCCAATTGTCAACTAGGGGAGAGGTGTGACTCTTTTAGAGCTCCCTCTGTTCAAACACCAACGAGGCCTTTTAAGACCATTAAGGCCTGTGACTTTGAGGTGGTGTAGCCCTTAAAGGGACCCCGTGATGGTGACCCCATCCACGCCGATGGCAGGGCCAGCAAAGACATATGCGCAGGCGGCGTCCACATCCACGGCGCCTCCTGTGCTTCCTGCTGCCCTGCCACCGTTCAGACTTATAACAAAAAAACACGGGGTCAAGAGCTACACTCACCCCACAATGAGCATTGAGGAGTGCGTGCGGGCGATGGCTGGGGTAGTCGGCCCCTCGGCCATTGTCGCAGCCTCCAAGATGTCTGGGAAGGCTGTATTCTTCCTGGGGTCGGAGCGGGCGCTGTCCCTGGCCCTTGAAAAGGGGCTCACGGTGGGCGGGACGTACCTGCCGGTGGACCCTCTCGAGGCCACCGCGCAGAGAGTCATCATTTCTAACGTCCCGCCCTTTGTTCCCGCTGAGCTCCTCCTCCCTCAGCTACACCAACTGGGGGAGATAAGGTCAGAGATCAACCCCATACCGCTCGGCCATGTGTTCTCCTTCCGCCGCCAGCTCTTTGTCCGGCTGGCGCGGGAGGAGATGACAGAGGGATCATTTAATGTGGTGCACGAGGGGACTGCCTACGGCGTCTTCTTGCGAACGTGCCCCACCTCCAAGGCCGCCAAACCACCGAAGGCGGCCAATGCTGGCGCCGCCGCCACCCCTCCCCCTAGTAGCGTCCGCGTGCCGGGAGCTGTGGGTACGCGGGCATCGTCGGGGGCCTTTGTTTTCACGGCCTCCGGCGGTGGGGAGGGAGAGCGTCCGATCGGAAAGAAGGCGCGGAGGAAGGCGAAACATCTCGAGGCAGGTCCCCTCAGTGCGCCAGACAATTTGATCACTGCGCTGAGCCCAACCCTGTCACCGGCGAGCGCGGGGTGCCCTGAGCCCGTGCCCGAGCCCTTGACCAATATCACAGAGGGGCTCGGGCGCGGGCAAGATAAGAAAAAGGGGGGAGTGGAGCGGGAGGCCTCGGCAGACATGGAGGTCTCCCTGCCTCCGCGCCCCTCCAGGAACTAAAGGAGGCGCCGCTCCAATGAGGCGGAGGGGGAACAACATCCCTCCGCGGAGGAGTCGGTGCCCGCCGCATGTCCCGCGTCCACCACCAGCGCCCCCAAACTGCGCCGTAGGCGAGAGGAGTCTGTCCCCGGGGAGGGTGAGACAGTCAAGGCTGCCCAGCCTCTGCCTCCCGGGGATGGAGTGGAAGATCTGCCTGTCGTGGGGGGCGTGGAGCTAGCGGAGGAATGCGTAGCCACCGGGTCGAGCGTCCCGGGGACCGAGGCGGGCGGGGCCGAAAAGGCCGAACCTGAGCCCGCCCAGCTATTAACCAACTTCCCCCGGGAGTCGCTCGGCCCGGAAGAAACAAAATATGTCAACAATTTTAATGATTCTGTACACGCTGGACCGGGGTGTGGCGGCGGGGAGGGGGAGAACAACAACCCTCGCCCTCTACTTTGGAGCTGGGATACTTGGAGGACCTGGAGAATTTCTTTGGCCGGGTCTCTCAGTGTTCCCCTGCTCCTGGGGCGGAGGAGGAACCCCTTCCGCTGTCGCTTCCTGACCCAGCACCGCTTTTAAAAGAGCCCAGTGGGGACTCCTATGCCGAATATCCTGGGGGTGGGATCGGGGCGGAGCCAGGGCCTGATGGAGCGGTCGGGCCGTTTTCTGTACCTCGTGCGGTCGACGGGCCGGCTGCTGGCGGCGACCTCCAGGAGGGGGACGGGGACTCGGTGGGGTGTACGAGGGAGAAGATCTCGAGTCCATCGCCAGTGAGGCGGTGGATCTCCTCGTGCCCGCCGCTGAGTCCCCCCTCATTCCTGCAAAGGAACTCCGGGACTTTTTGGTCCAGAGCCGGGGTCGCCGCAACCGAGCCCATCTGGCCCTGGAAAGATGGTCCGGGCCGGGACTGCTCGTCGCGTCCGTCCGCGCCGCCGCTAAAACCATGGCCACGGGCGGGCCCTTATCAAAGGCGCAAGGCCTTGAGCTGCGCCGGCTCAAAAGGTTCCTCGCTGGGCTGCTGAAGGAGTGGAGGTCAACAAACGACTCCACTCCCCCCCACCCCACAATAGGTTAGGTAGAGGTTGCACTATGCTTTTGCCATGAAGATAAACATAGCCAGCCTCAACATCAACGGCGGCAGAGAGGCACGCCGTAGATTGAACAATTTTTCGCTCATGCGGGAGGGGAAATATGCGGTGTGTTTCCTGCAAGAAACCCACACCGTTCCGGGAGACGAAGCCACGTAGCTCCTGGAATGGCAAGGAGAGGTCCGCATGAGCCACCTCACCGCCATTTCTAGTGGGGTGGCCATCTTGTTGGCCCCGCATTTTCAGCCGGAGATCTTGGGGGTCGAGGAGCCCTTGCCAGGCCGCTTGCTGCACGTCACAGTTCACCTGGGGGACGTGCCGCTCCATCTCGTGAATGTGTACGCCCCTCAGCCTGGCCCGCAGCAAACGCGCTTCTTCGAAGAAGTGTCCGCTCTTCTTGGATCCGTCGATGTTGGCGACTGCATTGTCCTCGGGGGGGATTTTAACTGCACCCTCGAGGCGAGGGACCGCTCCGGTGCCCCGCAGAGCATGACGGCGATGGAGAAGTTGCGGGACCTGGTCGGGTCCTTCGACTTGGTGGACGTCTGGCGAAATCTCCATCCCGACTCCAGCGCCTTTACTTGGGTGAGGCTTGGAGTAGGATGGTCCAGAGTTGACCGCCTTTACGTGTCTCGGGCGTACGTTTCCTGCGTCCCGGCGACCGCCATGCGGCCGGTGCCGTGTTCGGACCACCACCTGGTGTGGGCGGAGCTCGCTTCGCTCCGCGCGAGGATGGGGTCCGCGTACTGGCATTTTAACAACCAGCTGCTGGAGGACGTGCGGTTCCAGGACTCGTTCCGTCGGTTCTGGGCCGACTGGAGAAGGAAGCAGGGTGGCTTCCCCTCCTTGAGGCTATGGTGGGACGTGGGCAAGGCTCACGTCTGCGTCTTCTGTCAAGAGTACGTGAGGGGGTCGACCAAGAGGCGGGCGGCCAGGGTCGGGCACTTAGAAAAAGAGGTGCTCGACCTGGAGTCCCGTCTCGGTCAAGTCGTCGAGGACCCGGCCCTGCGGATGGTGTATGAAGTGAAGAAGGCCGCGCTGAAGGACCTGCAGCTCGTCGGGTCCCAAGGCGCGTTCGTGAGGTCGCGGATCCGGTTCCTGCGGGATCTGGACCGCGGCTGCCCCTTCTTCTACTCGCTGGAAAAAAGACAGAGTGTCAGAAGCAGCTCTTGACGCTGCTGGCCGACGACGGCTCTCTCGTCTCGGATCCGGAGGGTGTCAACAACAGGGCCCGTGAATATTACAGGGCTCTGTTCTCTCCGGAACCGTCCAGCGAGGAAGCGCGTAGAGTTTTGTGGGAGGACCTACTGAAGGTCGGCCCGGAGGGCGCCGAAAATCTGGAAGCTCCGCTAAGCCTGGCGGAGCTGACCGGCGCCCTCGACCGGCTCTCGAGGGGAAAAGCCCCGGGGCTGGACGTGCTGACCGTGGAGTTCCACAGGGCGTTCTGGGACGTCCTGGGGAGCGACTACGCGCGGGTCCTGGGGGAAAGTCTGGCGACCGGGGAGATGCCCCTCTCTTGGCGCAGGGCAGTCATCGTCCTGCTGCCTAAGAAGGGCGGTCTCTGCCTCCTTAAGAACTGGCGCCCGGTCTCCCTCCTCAGCACGGACTACAAAATCTTCACCAGGGCGATGTCAGCTCGCCTTGGCGCCGTGCTGGACCACATGATTCACCCCGACCACTCCTACACGGTCCCGGGCCGGACAATCCACGATAACATCCATCTGGTCCGGGACCTCATCCATCATTCCCAGGAGGCTGGTCTGTCGGTCGCCATCCTATCTCTCGACCAAGAGAAGGCGTTCGACAGGGTGGATCACAACTATCTGTTCGGAACTCTGCGCGCTTTCGGGTTCGGGACGCATTTCGTCGCCCGGATCCGACTTTTGTACGCCGCCGCGGAGTGTCTGATAAAGGTTAACTGGTCCTTGACGGCGACCCTTCGCTTTGGGAGAGGGGTGCGCCAGGGATGCCCCATGTCCGGCCAGTTATATGCCATCTGCATGGAGCCTTTCCTGCGCCTCCTGCGGACGAGGTTGACAGGACTGGCTCTGCAAGGGCCGGGCGTGGAGGTCGTCCTCTCGGCTTACGCCGATGACGTGCCCCTCGCGGTAGAGGATCCCGCTGACCTGCGGAGATTGCATGAGTGCCAGGAGATTTACTCGGCCGCATCCTCCGCTAGGATCAACTGGGAGAAATGTTCCGGACTCCTGGTGGGTCAGTGACAGGTGGAATCCCTGCTGGAGGAGCTCCGGCCTTTTGCCTGGAGCACGACCCATCTCCTCTATCTGGGAGTCTACCTTAGCCCCGACGAGGAAGCCTGGCCGGCGAACTGGCAAGAGCTGGAGGCCAAGGTCGCCGCTCGCCTAGGGCGCTGGACAGGACTGCTCCGAGTGCTGTCCTACAGGGGTCGAGCGCTGGTTATAAACCAGCTGGTGGCCGCTATGTTGTGGTACCGGCTGGTCACTTTGACCCCTCCCCCTGCGTTTGTCGCCAAGATACAGAAGAAGCTGGTGGACTTCTTCTGGAACAATAGGCAGCACTGGTTCTCTGCCGCGGTCTTGAGTCTCCCACTTGGGGAGGGCGGTCAGTCGTTGGTGTGCGTCAGCACCCAGCTTGCGACTTTCCATCTTCAGACCCTGCAGCGATACGTTTACGTCGAGCCCCCTCCTTGGTGGCCTGCTCTGGCGACGTATTTCTTCCGCTATCAGCATAACCTCAACTACAACACGCAGCTCCTGTTTGTGAGCTCGGGGGGCGTCAGGACCACCTTCCAGGAGCTGCCTGTCTTTTACAAGGAACTTATCAGGGTCTGGAACAAAGTCTCCACCAAGCGCAGCTCTCCACCGGCTGGAGTGGCGGCTGTCCTGCAGGAGCCGCTGCTCTGGAATCCGTACCTCCACGACCGAGGTTTTAGGTGGCGTTCGGACGAGAGGGCTGTGGCTGGTGAGGTGACCAGGGTCAGGGACCTGCTCGATGGCGGAGGAGCGGGCTGGATGGTGGCAGACACGCTGGCGCAGCGCCTAAATTCTGCCAACGTCCGCCGCGCGGCCGATGCCATCGAGTCGCTAATAACAGCTCTGGGCCCCGACTCCGTTAGGTGAGTCGAGGAGGCTCAAGCACTTGGGGATACCCCGTCCGAACTGACCCCGTCAGGACGAAATTCCTCATCGGCGCCAAACCCCAGAACCTCCCTCGGGAGCAGGCGCCTCACAACTTGAGCCGCCTCGAGGAAATCCCCTCCGTGCCTTTCAGTTCCGCGCGGAGGGGTTTCCTGTACGGGATGCTCCTGCACACTCTCAACTTTGCCATCCTCGCCTGCCGTCTGGACACGGCATGGTGTACCATCTTGCCGTCCGGAGGAGGAGGGGTCCCCGATGGAGGGCACTCTACGCGGGAGTCCTCCCACTATTTATCGGGGACTTGGCCTGGAGGGTGGTGTACGGAGCAGTGCCGTGCAATAAATTTTTAAGCCGGTTGACGGGCTCCCAGGCCGCCTGCAATTTCTGCGGTCTGGAAGAGTCCGTGTTCCATGTTTTTACCGAATGCACGAGGTTGCAGCCCCTGTTTTATTATTTAAAGGGGCTGCTCCTGAAATTCTGGCTGCACTTCAGTCCCACACTCCTGATCTTTGGGCACCCTGTGCGGAGCGGAGCGGGTAGGTCCGAGGGCCTCCTCGTAGGACTGCTCCTGGGCACGGCCAAGGGTGCCATCAGCCGGTCCAGGCAGTGGGCGGTCGAGGGGGTCGTTCAGCCTGACTGCCTGCCTCTCTTCCGCGCGTACAACCATGCCAGGGTGTCCTTGGAGATGGAGCACGCGCTGTCCACTGGTACGCTCGCGGCATTCCGCGAGAGTTGGGCACCGG
This sequence comes from Pristiophorus japonicus, assembly GCF_044704955.1. Lineage (NCBI taxonomy): Eukaryota > Metazoa > Chordata > Chondrichthyes > Pristiophoridae > Pristiophorus > Pristiophorus japonicus. Next base: position 216,439,803 of record NC_091977.1, on the reverse strand, counting down.
AGGGACTGGAGTGCATCATCACGCCCGGCAACCAAATTTTAATTTGATTTTGTTTTAAGTTTAATTTGTTTTAATTGCCGGTGTTTTTAGTGTCCCCCTCTCCTTTTATAGGGGGCACTTGGAGAAAAAAATATGATTTTAGTGCCCAAAAAAAAACTTTAAAAAAAAACACAAAACCCCTCCCCCCCCAAAAAAAAAAGTGCCTTGAAAATGTTTGGTGTGTCCCCCAGATCGGGGGGACACGATTTAATGATTTAATGTTTTAGTTTCCTCCCAAAAAGAGTTCTGTGGACCAATGGTGGAGCTTTGGAGGCGTTGCCTATTCACTTGGAGCCTGGAGCAGTGAGAGAAGGAGCTACCTGCTGTTTCTCCTGCCTCGAAGGCCTTTGTGAGACCTGTGAAACAGCCCAGGAAGAGGAGGAAGGGGCTTACCAAAATTCCAATTCATCCAGACGGAGAGGAGGAGAGCAGAAAATTCAACAAACGTTATTACTTCTACAAAGAGTTGGAGAGAGGGGGGAAAAGAACAACAGCTATCCAGTGTGGAAGGAGGGAGAAACTTCATCCACCAAAGGTGGGTGTGTTTTGGTGCATTCCCCGAAAGACTTTGTTGTATCGGTGGGGGGAGGAAAGAAGACCATATCGAGGGCCGGAACATCGCGGGGGGTGTGTGTGTGTGGAACTGTGTGTGGGGGTCTTGCTAAATAACTAGGCTCCACACACCACTGAAGCACCCCGCCCCCATTGCCTAGCCTGGGATAGCTGGAGCTACCTGGCTGAAGACTGATTAATTATCCAACTTAACATCGTTGGGAGTGTGTGCCTGCGTGGCTCCAGCTACCCCAGGTGAAGGCATCTTCTCCCCCCACCCGAAGACCATCTACAAAGACTGTGTTTTTTGCCATCTGGGGAGTGCACCACAAGAAACACCCACCCATCGCTGTGAGGGGAGACCTGCCCTCGCAGCTTCCCTCTTTCCCAGCCCCCCTCTCCTTCTCTGTCACTCTCGCTGTCTCTCCCCTCTCTCTCTGAGAGCCCTTTCCTCCTAATTGAAAAAAACAATTAAGACAACTGAGCAGAGGGAGCAAGGCCCCGCCCCAATTGTCAACTAGGGGAGAGGTGTGCCTCATTGAGAGCTCCTCTGCTCATACATTTAAACGAGGCCAATTTAAGAACATTAAGGCCTGTGACTTTGGGGTGGGCGTAGCTCTAAAAGGGACCCCGTGATGGCTGCCCCATCCACGCCGGTGGCGGGGCCAGCAAAGACATATGCGCAGGCGGCATCCACATCCACGGCGCCTCCTGCGCCTCCTGCTGCCCTGCCACCGTTCAGACTAATAACAAAGAAACACGGGGTCAAGAGCTACACTCACCCCACAATAAGCATTGAGGAGTGCGTGCAGTCGATGGCTGGGGTAGTCGGCCCCTCGGCCATGGTCGCAGCCTCTAAGATGTCTGGGAAGGCTTTATTCTTCCTGGGGTCGGAGCGGGCGGTGTCCCTGGCCCTTGAAAAGGGGCTCACGGTGGGCGGGACGTTCCTGCCGGTGGACCCTCTCAAGGCCACCGCGCAGAGGGTCATCCTTTCTAACGTCCCGCCCTTTGTTGCCGCTGGGCTCCTCCTCCCTCACCTACACCAACTGGGAGAGGTAAGGTCAGGGATCAAGCCCACACCGCTCGGCCTCAGGGAGAGCAGCCTGCGCCACCAGCTCTTTGTCCGGCTGGCGCGGGATGAGACGACGGAGGGTAGTTTTAATGTGGTGCACGAGGGGACTGCCTACCGCGTCTTCTGGACATCGGACGGCGTGAGGTGCCATGCCTGTAGGGAGGTGGGGCATGTTCGTAAGAATTGCCCCGCCTCCAAGGCCGCCAAACCACCGAGGGCGGCCAAGGCTGGCGCCGCAGCCACCCCTCCCCCTTGTAGCGTCCGCGTGCCGGGAGCTGTGGGTGCGCGGGCATCGTCGGGGGCCTTTGTTTTCACGGCCTCCGGCTGGGGGGAGGGAGAGCGTCCGATCGGAAAGAAGGCGCGGAGGAAGGCGAAACATCTCGAGGCGGGTCCCCTCAGTGCGCCAGACAGTTTGATCACGGCGCTCAGCCCAACCCAGTCATCGGCGAGGGCGGGGTGCCCTGAGCCCGTGCACTAGCCCTTGACCAATATCACAGAGGGGCTTGGGCGCGGGCAAGATAAGAAAAAGGGGGGAGTGGAGCGGGAGGCCTCGGCAGACATGGAGGTCTCCCTGCCTCCGCGCCCCCCATGAACAAAAGGAGGCGCCGCTCCAATGAGGCGGAGGGGGAACAACATCCCTCCGCGGAGGAGTCGGTGCCCACCGCGTGTCCCGCGTCCCCCACCAGCGCCCCCAAACTGCGCCGTAGGCACGAGGAATCTGTCCCTGGGGAGGGTGAGGCAGTCGAGGCTGCCCAGCCTCTGCCTCCCGGGGATGGCGTGGAAGATCTGCCTGTCGTGGGGGGCGCGGGGCCAGCGGAGGAATGCGTAGCTGCCGGGTCGAGCGTCCCGGGGACTGAGGCAGGCGGGGCGGAAAAGGCCGAACCTGAGCCCGCCCAGCTATTAACCAACGTCCCCCGGGACTTGCACGACTCGGCAGAAAATGAAAATTTAAAATTTTTTAATGTACATCCACACGCTGGGCCGGGAGTGGCGGCGGGGAGGGGGAAGAAAACCAACCCTCGCCCCCTACTTTGGAGTTGGGGTACTTGGAGGACCTGGAACTTTTCTTTGACCATGTCTCTCCGTGTTCCCCGGCTCCTGGGGCGGAGGAGGAACCCCTTCTGCTGTCGCTTCCTGACCCAGCACCGCTTTTAAAAGAGCCCAATGGGCACTCCTCTGCCGACGATCCTGGGGGTGGGATCGGGGCAGAGCCAGGGTCGGATGGAGCGGCCGGGCCGTTTGCCGTACCTCGTGCGGTCGACGGGCCGGCTGCTGGCGGCGACCTCCCGGAGGAGGACGGGGACTCGGTGGAGTACGCGGGTGAAGATCTCGAGTCCATCGCCAGTGAGGCGGTGGATCTCCTTGTGCCCGCCGCAGAGTCCCTCCTCATTCCTGCAAAGGAACTCCGGGACTTTTTGGTCCAGAGCCAGGGTCGCCGCAACCGAGCCCATCTGGCCCTGGAAAGGTGGTCCGAGCTGGGGCTGCTCGTCGCGTCCGTCCGCGCCGCCGCTAAAACCATGGCCGCGGGCGGGCCCTTATCAAAGGCGCAAGGCCTTGAGCTGCGCCGGCTCAAAAGGTTCCTCGCTGGTCTGCTGAAGGAGTGGAGGTCAATAAACGACTCCACTCCCCCACTACAATAGGTTAGGTAGTGGTTGCACTCTGCTTTTGTCATGAAGATATCCATAGCCAGCCTCAACATCAACGGCGGCAGAGAGGCACGCCGTAGATTTAACAAATTTTCGCTCCTGCGGGAGGGGAAATATGCGGTGTGCTTCCTGCAAGAAACGCACACCATTCCGGGAGACAAAGCCACGTGGCTCCTGGGATGGCAAGGAGAGGTCCGCATGAGCCACCTCACGACCACTTCTTGTGGGGTGGCCATTTGCTGGCCCCGCATTTTCAGCCGGAGATCTTGGGGGTCGAGGAGCCCGTGCCAGGCCGCTTGCTACACATCACGGTTCGCCTGGGGGACGTGCCGCTCCATCTCGTGAACGTGTACGCCCCTCAGCCCGGCCCGCAGCAAACGCGCTTCTTCGAAGAAGTGTCCGCTCTTCTTGGCTCCGTCGACGTTGACGACTGCATTGTCCTCAGGGATGATTTCAACTGAACCCTCGAGGCAAGGGACCGCTCCGGTGCCCCGCAGAGCATGACGGCGATGGAGAAGTTGAGGGACCTGTTCGGGTCCTTCGACTTGGTGGACGTCTGGCGAAATCTCCATCCCGACTCCAGCGCCTTTACTTGGGTGAGGCCTGGAGTAGGATGGTCCAGAGTCGACCGCCTTTACGTATCTCGGGCGTACGTTTCCTGCGCCCGGCGGCCTCCATGCGGCCGGTGCCGTGTTCGGACCACCACCTGGTGTGGGCGGAGCTCACTTCGCTCCGCGCGAGGATGGGGTCCGCGTACTGGCATTTTAACAACCAGCTGCTGGAGGACGTGCGGTTCCAGGACTCGTTCCGTCGGTTCTGGGCCGACTGGAGAAGGAAGCAGGGTGGCTTCCCCTTCTTGAGGCTATGGTGGGACGTGGGCAAGGCTCACGTCCGCGTCTTCTGTCAAGAGTACGTGAGGGGGTCGACCAAGAGGCTGGCGGCCAGGGTTGGGCACTTAGAAAAAGAGGTGCTCGACCTGGAGTCCCGTCTCGGTCAAGTCGTCGAGGACCCGGCCCTGTGGATGGTGTATGAAGTGAAGAAGGCCGCGCTGAAGGATCTGCAGCTCGTCGGGTCCCGAGGCGCGTTCGTGAGGTCGCGGATCCGGTTCCTGCGGGATCTGGACCGCGGCTCCCCCTTCTTCTACTCGCTGGAAAAAAGACAGAGTGTCCGTAAGCAGCTCTTGACGCTGCTGGCCGACGACGGCTCTCTCGTCTCGGATCCGGAGGGTGTCAACAACAGGGCCCGTGAATATTACAGGGCTCTGTTCTCTCCGGAGCCGTCCAGCAAGGAAGCGCGTAGAGTTTTGTGGGAGGACCTGCCGAAGGTCAGCCCGGAGGGCGCCGAAAATCTGGAAGCTCCGCTAAGCCTGGCGGAGCTGACCGGTGCCCTCGCCCGGCTCTCGAGGGGAAAATCCCCGGGGCTGGACGGGCTGACCGTGGAGTTCCACAGGGCGTTCTGGGACGTCCTGGGGGGCGACTACGCACGGGTCCTGGGGGAAAGTCTGGTGACCGGGGAGATGCCCCTCTCTTGGTGCAGGGCAGTCATCGTCCTGCTGCCTAAGAAGGGCGATCTCCGCCTCCTTAAGAACTGGCGCATGGTCTCCCTCCTCAGCACGGACTACAAAATCTTCACCAGGGCGATGTCAGCTCGCCTTGGCGCCGTGCTGGACCACATGATTCACCCCGACCACTCCTGCACGGTCCCGGGCCGGACAATCCACGATAACATCCATCTGGTCCGGGACCTCATCCATCATTCCCAGGAGGCTGGTCTGTCGGTCGCCTTCCTATCTCTCGACCAAGAAAAGGCTTTCGACAGGGTGGATCACGACTATCTGTTCGGAACTCTGCGCGCTTTCGGGTTCGGGACATATTTCGTCGCCCGGATCCGACTTTTGTACGCCGCCGCGGAGTGTCTGATAAAGGTTAACTGGTCCTTGACGGCGCCCCTTCGCTTTGGGAGAGGGGTGCGCCAGGGATGCCCCATGTCCGGCCAGTTATATGCCATCTGCGTGGAGCCTTTCCTGCGCCTCCTGCGGACGAGGTTGACAGGACTGGCTCTGCAAGGGCTGGGCGTGGAGGTCGTCCTCTCGGCTTACGCCGATGACGTGCTCCTCGCGGTAGAGGATCCCGCTGACCTGCGGAGGATGCATGAGTGCCAGGAGATTTACTCGGCCGCATCCTCCGCTAGGATCAACTGGGAGAAATGTTCCGGACTCCTGGTGGGTCAGTGACGGGTGGACTCCCTGCTGGAGGAGCTCCGGCCTTTTGCCTGGAGCACGACCCATCTCCTCTATCTGGGAGTCTACCTTAGCCCCGACGAGGAAGACTGGCCGGCGAACTGGCAAGAGCTGGAGGCCAAGGTCGCCGCTCGCCTAGGGCGCTGGACAGGACTGCTCCGAGTGCTGTCCTACAGGGGTTCAGCGCTGGTCATAAACCAGCTGGTGGCTGCCATGTTGTGGTACCGGCTGGTCACTTTGACCCCTCCCCCTGCGTTTGTCGCCAAGATACAGAAGAAGCTGGTGGACTTCTTCTGGAACAATAGGCAGCACTGGGTCTCTGCCGCGGTCTTGAGTCTCCCGCTTGGGGAGGGCGGTCAGTTGTTGGTGTGCGTCAGCACCCAGCTTGCGACTTTCCATCTTCAGACCCTGCAGCGATACGTTTACGTCGAGCCCCCTCCTTGGTGGCGTCCTCTGGCGACGTATTTCTTCCGCTAGCAGCATAACCTCAACTACAACACGCAGCTCCTGTTTGTGAGCTCGGGGGGTGTCAGGACCACCTTCCAGGAGCTGCCTGTCTTTTACAAGGAACTTATCAGGGTCTGGAACAAAGTCTCCACCAAGCGCAGCTCTCCACCGGCTGGAGTGACGGCTGTCCAGCAGGAGCCGCTGCTCGGGAATCCGTACCTCCACGACCGAGGTTTTAGGTGGCGTTCGGACGAGAGGGCTGTGGCTGTTGAGGTGACCAGGGTCAGGGACCTGCTCGATGGCGGAGGAGCGGGCTGGATGGCGCCAGACATGCTGGCGCGGCACCTAAATTCTGCCAACGTCCGCCGCGCGGCCGATGCCATCGAGTCGCTAATAACAGCTCTGGGCCCCGACTCCGTTAGGTGAGTCGAGGAGGCTCAAGCACTTGAGGAAATCCCGTCCGAACTGACCCCCGTCAGGACGAAATTCCTCATCGGCGCCAAACCCCAGAACCTCCCTCGGGAGCAGGTGCCTCACAACTTGAGCCGCCTCGAGGAAATCCCCTCCGTGCCTTTCTGTTCCGCGCGGAGGGGTTTTCTGTACGGGCTGCTCCTGCACACTTTCAACTTTGCCATCCTCGCCTGCCGTCTGGACACGCCATGGTGTACCATCTTGCCGTCTGGAGGAGGAGGGGTCCCCGATGGAGGGCACTCTACGCGGGAGTCCTCCCACTATTTATCGGGGACTTGGCCTGGAGGGTGGTGTACGGAGCAGTGCCGTGCAATAAATTTTTAAGCCGGTTGACGGGCTCCCAGGCCGCCTGCAATTTCTGCGGTCTGGAAGAATCCGTGTTCTATGTTTTTACCGAATGCACGAGGTTGCAGCCCCTGTTTTATTATTTAAAGGGGCTGCTCCTGAAATTCTGGCTGCACTTCAGTCCCACACTCCTGATCTTTGGGCACCCTGTGCGGAGCGGAGCGGGTAGGTCCGAGGGCCTCCTCGTAGGACTGCTCCTGGGCACGGCCAAGGGTGCCATCAGCCGGTCCAGGCAGTGGGCGGTCGAGGGGGTCGTTCAGCCTGACTGCCTGCCTCTCTTCCGCGCGTACATCCATGCCAGGGTGTCCTTGGAGATGGAGCACGCGCTGTCCACCGGTACGCTCGCGGCATTCCGCGAGAGTTGGGCACCGGAGGGACTGGAGTGCATCATCACGCCCGGCAACCAAATTTTTATTTGATTTTGTTTCAAATTTAATTTGTTTTAATTGCCGGTGTTTTTAGTGTCCCCCTCCCCTTTTATAGGGGGCACTTGGAGAAAAAAATATGATTTTAGTGCCCAAAAAAAAACTTTTTAAAAAAACACAAAACCCCTCCCCCCCAAAAAAAAAGGGCCTTGAAAATGTTTGGTGAGTCCCCCCGATCGGGGGGACACGATTTAATGATTTAATGTTTTAGTTTCCTCCCAAAAAGAGTTCTGTGGACCAATGGTGGAGCTTTGGAGGCGTTGCCTATTCACTTGGAGCCTGGAGCAGTGAGAGAAGGAGCTACCTGCTGTTTCTCCTGCCTCGAAGGCCTTTGTGAGACCTGTGAAACAGCCCAGGAAGAGGAGGAAGGGGCTTACCAAAATTCCAATTCATCCAGACGGAGAGGAGGAGAGCAGAAAATTCAACAAACGTTATTACTTCTACAAAGAGTTGGAGAGAGGGGGGAAAAGAACAACAGCTATCCAGTGTGGAAGGAGGGAGAAACTTCATCCACCAAAGGTGGGTGTGTTTTGATGCATTCCCCGAAAGACTTTGTTGTATCGGTGGGGGGAGGAAAGAAGACCATATCGAGGGCCGGAACATCGCGGGGGGTGTGTGTGTGTGGAACTGTGTGTGGGGGTCTTGCTAGATAACTAGGCTCCACACACCACTAAAGCACCCCTCCCCCATTGCCTAGCCTGGGATAGCTGCAGCTACCTGGCTGAAGACTGATTAATTATCCTACTTAACATCGTTGGGAGTGTGTGCCTGCGTGGCTCCAGCTACCCCAGGTGAAGGCATCTTCTCCCTCCACCCGAAGACCATCTACAAAGACTGTGTTTTTTGCCATCTGGGGAGTGCACCAAAAGAAACACCCACCCATCGCTGTGAGGGGAGACCTGCCCTCGCAGCTTCCCTCTTTCCCAGCCCCCCTCTCCTTCTCTGTCACTCTCTCTGTCTCTCCCCTCTCTCTCTGAGAGCCCTTTCCTCCTAATTGAAAAAAACAATTAAGACAACTGAGCAGAGGGAGCAAGGCCCCGCCCCAATTGTCAACTAGGGGAGAGGTGTGCCTCATTGAGAGCTCCTCTGCTCATACATTTAAACGAGGCCAATTTAAGAACATTAACGCCTGTGACTTTGGGGTGGGTGTAGCCTTTAAAGGGAACCCCTGATGGCGATCCCATCCACGCCGGTGGCGGGGCCAGCTAAGACGTACGCGCAAGCGGCGTCCACATCCACGGCGCCTCCTGCGCCTCCTGCTGCCCTGCCACCGTTCAGATTTATAACAAAAAAACACGGGGTCAAGAGCTACACTCACCCCACAATGAGCATCAAGGAGTGCGTGCGGGTGATGGCTGGGGTAGTCGACCCCTCGGCCATTGTCGCAGCCTCCAAGATGTCTGGGAAGGCTGTATTCTTCCTGGGGTCGGAGCGGGCAGTGTCCCTGGCCCTTGGAAAGGGGCTCACGGTGGGCGGGACGTTCCTGCCGGTGGACCCTCTCGAGGCCACCGCGCAGAGGGTCATCCTTTCTAATGTCCCGCCCTTTGTTCCCGCTGAGCTCCTCCTCCCTTAACCTACACCAACTGGGGGAGGTAAGGTCAGGGATCAACCCCAAACCGCTCGGCCTCAGGGAGAACAGCCTGCGCCATGTGTTCTCCTTCCGCCGGCAGCTTTTTGTCCGGCTGGCACGGGAGGAGACGACGGAGGGTAATTTTAATGTGGTGCACGAGGGGACTGCCTACCACGTCTTCTGGACGTCGGACGGCGTGCGGTGCCATGCCTGTAGGGAGGTGGGGCATGTTCGTAAGAACTGCCCCGCCTCCAAGGCCGCCAAACTACCGAGGGCGGCCAAGGCTGGCGCCGCCGCCACCCCTCCCCCTTGTAGCGTCCGCGTGCCGGGAGCTGTGGGTGCGCGGGCATCGTCGGGGGCCTTTGTTTTCACGGCCTCCGGCGGGGGGGAGGGAGAGCGTCCGAGCGGAAAGAAGGCGCGGAAAAGGCGAAACATCTCGAGGTGGGACCCCTCAGTGCACCAGACAGGCCGATCACCGCGCTCGGCCCAACCTTTTTACCAGCGAGCGTGGGGTGCCCTGAGCCCATGCCCGAGCCCTTGACCAATATCACAGAGGGGCTCGGGCGCAGGCATGATAAGAAAAAGGGGGGGTGGAGCGGGAGGCCTCGGCAGACATGGAGGTCTCCCGGCCTCCGCGCCCCCCCAGGAACAAAAGGAGGCGCCGCTCCAATGAGGCGGAGGGGGAACAACATCCCTCCATGGAGGAGTCGGTGCCCGCCGCGTGTCCCGCGTCCCCCACCAGCGCCCCCAAACTGCACCGTAGGCAAGAGGAATCTGTCCCCGGGGAGGGTGGTGCAGTCGAGGCTGCCCAGCCTCTGCCTCCCGGGGATGGCGTGGAAGATCTGCCTGTCATGGGGGGCGTGGGACCAGCGGAGGAATGCGTAGCCGCCGGGTCGAGCGTCCCGGGGACTGAGGCGGGCGGGGCCGAAAAATCCGAACCTGAGCCCGCCCAGCTATTAACCAACTTCCCCCGGGAGTCGCTCGACCCGGAAGAAACACAAAATGTTAACAATTTTAATGATTCTGTACACGCTGGGCCGGGGGGTGGCGGCCGTGAGGGGGAAGAACAACAACCCTCGCCCCCTACTTTGGAGTTGGGGTACTTGGAGGACCTGGAGAATTTCTTTGGCCAGGTCTCTCTGGGTTCCCCGGCTCCTGGGGCGGAGGAGGAACCCCTTCCGCTGTCGCTTCCTGACCCAGCACCACTTTTAAAAGAGCCCAGTGGGGACTCCTCTGCCGACGATCCTGGGGGTGGGATCGGGGCGGAGCCAGGGTCGGATGGAGCGGCCGGGCCGTTTGCCGTACCTCGTGCGGTCGACGGGCGGGCTGCTGGCAGCGACCTCCCGGAGGGGGACGGGGACTCGGTGGGGGACGAGGGAGAAGATCTCGAGTCCATCGCCAGTGAGGCGGTGGATCTCCTCGTGCCCGCCGCTGAGTCCCCCCTCATTCCTGCAAAGGAACTCCGGGACTTTTTGGTCCAGAGCCAGGGTCGCCGCAACCGAGCCCATCTGGCCCTGGAAAGATGGTCCGAGCCGGGGCTGCTCATCGCGTCCGTCCGCGCCGCCGCTAAAACCATGGCCGCGGGCGGGCCCTTATCAAAGGCGCAAGGCCTTGAGCTGCGCCGGCTCAAAAGGTTCCTCGCTGGGCTGCTGATGGAGTGGAGGTCAACAAACGACTCCACTCCCCCCCCACAATAGGTTAGGTAGAGGTTGCACTATGCTTTTGTCATGAAGATAACCATAGCCAGCCTCAACATTAACGGCGGCAGAGAGGCACGCCGTAGATTTAACAAGTTTTTCGCTCCTGCGGGAGGGGAAATATGCGGTGTGCTTCCTGCAAGAAACCCACACCGTTCCGGGAGACGAAGCCACGTGGCTCCTGGAATGGCAAGGAGAGGTCCGCATGAGCCACCTCACCGCCACTTCTTGTGGGGTGGCCATTTGCTGGCCCCGCATTTTCAGCCGGAGATCTTGGGGGTCGAGGAGCCCATGCCAGGCCGCTTGCTGCACATCACGGTTCGCCTGGGGGACGTGCCGCTCCATCTCGTGAACGTGTACGCCCCTCAGCCCGGCCCGCGGCAAGCGCGCTTCTTCGAAGAAGTGTCCGCTCTTCTTGGCTCCGTCGACGTTGGCGACTGCATTGTCCTCGGGGGGATTTTAACTGCACCCTCGAGGCGAGGGACTGCTCCGGTGCCCCGCAGAGCATGACGGCGATGGAGAAGTTGAGGGACCTGGTCGGGTCCTTCGACTTGGTGGACGTCTGGCGAAATCTCCATCCTGACTCCAGCGCCTTTACTTGGGTAAGGCCTGGATTAGGATGGTCCACAGTCGACCGCCTTTACGTGTCTCGGGCGTACGTTTCCTGCGTCCTGGCGGCCTCCATGCGGCCGGTGCCGTGTTTGGACCACCACCTGGTGTGGGCGGAGCTCACTTCGCTCCGCGCGAGGACGGAATCCACGTACTGGCATTTTAACAACCAGCTGCTGGAGGATGTGCAGTTCCAGGACTCGTTCCGTCGGTTCTGGGCCGACTGGAGAAGGAAGCAGGTGGATTTCCACTCCTTGAGGCTATGGTGGGACTTGGGCAAGGCTCACGTCTGCGTCTTCTGTCAAGAGTACGCGAGGGGGTCAACCAAGAGGCGGGCGGCCAGGGTCGGGCGCCTAGAAAAAGAGATGCTCGACCTAGAGTCCCATCTCGGTCAAGTCGTCGAGGACCCGGCCCTGCGGACGGTGTACGAAGCTAAGAAGGCCGCGCTGAAGGACCTGCAGCTCGTCGGGTCCCGAGGCGCGTTCATGAGGTCGCGGACCCAGTTCCTGCGGGATCTGGACCGCGGCTCCCCCTTCTTCTACTCGCTGGAAAAAAGACAGAGTGTCCGAAGCAGCTCTTGACGCTGCTGGCCGACGACGGCTCTCTCGTCTCGCATCCGGAGGGCGTCAACAACAGGGCCCGTGAATATTACGGGGCTCTGTTCTCTCCGGAGCCATCCAACGAGGAAGCGCGCAGAGTTTTGTGGGAGGACCTGTCGAAGGTCGGCCCAGAGGGCGCCGAAAATCTGGAAGCTCCGCTAAGCCTGGCGGAGCTGACCGGTGCCCTCGACTGGCTCTCGAGGGGAAAAGCCCCGGGGCTGGACGGGCTGACCGTGGAGTTCCACAGGGCGTTCTGGGACGTCCTGGGGAGCAACTATACGCGGGTCCTGGGGGAAAGTCTGTCGACCGGGGAGATGCCCCTCTCTTGGCGCAGGGCAGTCATCGTCCTGCTGCCTAAGAAGGGTGATCTCCGCCTCCTTAAGAACTGGCGCCCGGTCTCCCTCCTCAGCACGGACTACAAAATCTTCGTCAGGTGATGTCTGCTCGCCTTGGCGCCGTGCTGGACCACATGATTCACCCCGACCAGTCCTACACGGTCCCGGGCCGGACAATCCACGATAACATCCATCTGGTCCGGGACCTCATCCATCATTCCCAGGAGGCTGGTCTGTCGGTCGCCTTTCTATGTCTCGACCAAGAGAAGGCGTTCGACAGGGTGGATCACGACTATCTGTTCGGAACTCTGCCGCTTTCGGGTTCAGGACGCATTTCGTGGCCCGGATCCGACTTTTGTACACTGCCGCGGAGTGTCTGATAAAGGTTAACGGGTCCTTGACGGCGCCCCTTCGCTTTGGGAGAGGGGTGCGCCAGGGATGCCCTATGTCTGGCCAGTTATATGCCATCTGCGTGGAGCCTTTCCTGCGCCTCCTGCGGACGAGGTTGCCGGGACTGGCTGTGCAAGGGCCGGGCGTGGAGGTCGTCCTCTCGGCTTACGCCGATGACGTGCTCCTTGCGGTAGAGGATCCCGCTGACCTGCGGAGGATGCGTGAGTGCTAGGAGATTTACTCGGCCGCATCCTCTGCCAGGGTCAACTGGGAGAAATTTTCCGGACTCCTGGTGGGTCAGTGGCGGTTGGACTCCCTGCCGGAGGAGCTCCGGCCTTTTGCCTGGAGCACGACCCATCTCCTCTATCTGGGAGTCTACCTTAGCCCCGACGAGGAAGCCTGGCCGGCGAACTGGCAAGAGCTGGAGGCCAAGGTCACCGCTCGCCTAGGGCGCTGGACAGGACTGCTCCGAGTGCTGTCCTACAGGGGTCGAGCGCTAGTCATAAACCAGCTGGTGGCCGCTATGCTGTGGTACCAGCTGGTCACTTTGACCCCTCCCCCTGCGTTTGTCACCAAGATACAGAAGAAGCTGGTGGACTTCTTCTGGAACAACAGGGAGCACTGGGTCTCTGCCGCGGTCTTGAGTCTTCCGCTTTGGGTGGGCGGTCAGTCGTTGGTGTGCGTCAGCACCCAGCTCGTGACTTTCCGTCTTCAGACCCTGCAGAGATACCTTTACGTCGAGCCCCCTCCTAGGTGGCGTGCTCTGGCGACGTATTTCTTCCGCCAGCAGCACGGCCTTAACTGCGACACGCAGTTCCTGTTTGTGAGCTTGGGGGGCGTCAGGAGCGCCTTCCAGGAGCTGCCTGTCTTTTACAAGGAACTCATCAGTGTCTGGAACAAAGTCTCCACCAAGCGCAGCTCTCCAACGGCTGGAGTGGCGGCTGCTCGGGAATCCGTACCTCCACGACCGAGGTTTTAGGTGGCGGTCGGACGAGAGGGCTGTGGCTGGTGAGGTGACCAGGGTCAGGGACCTGCTCAATGGCGGAGGAGCGGGCTGGATGGCGCCAGACACGCTGGAGCGGCGCCTAAATTCTGCCAACGTCCGCCGCGCGGCCGATGCCATCGAGTCGCTAAAAACAGCTCTGGGCCCCGACTCCGTTAGGTGTGTCGAGGAGGCTCAAGCACGTGGGGAAATCCCGTCCGAACTAACCCCCATCCGGACGGAATTCCTCATTGGCGCCAAACCCCGGAACCTCCCTCGGGAGCCGGCGCCTCACAACTTTAGCCGCCTCGAGGAAATCCCCTCCATACCTTTCAGTTCCGCGCGGAGTGGTTTCCTGTACTGGCTGCTCCTGCACACTCTTAACTTTGCCATCCTCGCCTGCAGTCCGGACACGCCATGGCGTACCATCTTGCTGTCCGGAGGAGGCGGGGGTCCGCGATGTAGGGCACTCTACGTGGGAGTCCTCCCACTATTTATCGGGGACTTGGCCTGGAGGGTGGTGCACGGAGCAGTCCCGTGCAATAAATTTTTAAGCCGGTTCACTGGCTCCCAGGCCGCCTGCAATTTCCGCGGTCTGGAAGAGTCCGTGTTCCATGTTTTTACCGAATGCACGAGGTTGCAGCCCCTGTTTTATTATTTAAAGGGGCTGCTCCTGAAATTCTGGCTGCACTTCAGTCCCACACTCCTGATCTTTGGGCACCCTGTGCGGAGGGGAGCGGGTAGGTCTGAGGGCCTCCTCGTAGGACTGCTCCTGGGCACGGCCAAGGGTGCCATCAGCTGGTCCAGGCAGCGAGCGGTTGAGGGGGTCATTCAGCCTGACTGCCTGCCTCTCTTCCGCACGTACATCCACGCCAGGGTGTCCTTGGAGATGGAGCACGTGGTGTCCACCGGTACGCTCGCGGCCTTCCGCGAGAGGTGGGCACCGGAGGGACTGGAGTGCATCATCACGCCCAGCAACCAAATTTTAATTTGATTTTATGTTTTAAAGTTTAATTGCCGGTGTTTTTAGTGTCCCCCTCCCCTTTTATAGGGGACACTTGGAGAAAAAAAAATATGATTTTAGTGCCCAAAAAAAACCTAAAAAACAAAAATCAAAAACACAACAAAAAAGGGCCTTGAAAATGTTTGGTGTCTCCCCCAGATCGGGGGGACACGATTTAATGATTTAATGGTTTAGTTTCCTCCCAAAAAGAGTTCTGTGGACAAGCACTCCAAGATCCCTTTGTTCATCTACACTATTAATTTATCCTAACACTTATTGTGTATACCCTTTCCTTATTAGCCCTCGCAAAGTGCATCACCTCACACTTCTCTGAATTAAATTCCATTTGCCACTGCTCTGCCCACCAGACCAGTAGATTGAAATACTCCTGCAGCCCATGACGTTCCTCTTCATTATCAACCACACAGCCAATTTTAGTATCATCTGCAAACCTCTTAATCATTCTCCCTGTATTCAAATCTAAATCATTGATATATATCACAAAAGGCAAGTGACCCAATACTGAGCCCTGCGGAACCCCACTGGAAACATCCTTCCAGTCACAAAAACATCCATCAATCATTACCCTTTGCTTCCTACCTCCGAGCCAATTTTGGATCCAACTTGCCACTTTGCCCTGGATCCCATGGGCTTGAACCTTCATGACCAGTCTACCATGCAGGTCCTTATCAAAAGCCTTGCTAAAGTCCATATATACTAAATTGTACTCACTACCCTCATCGACCCTCTTGATTACCTCCTCAAAATTTCAATTAGGTTAGTCAAACATGATCTTCCCTTAACAAATCCGTGCTGACTGTCCCTAATTAATCCTTGCCTATTCAAATGCAGATTTATCCTGCCTTTCATGATTTTTTCCAATAGTTTTCCCACCACTGAGGTTAGGCTGACAGGTCTGTAATTATTCAGCCTATCCCTTTTTCCCTTCTTAAACAAGGGTACTACATTAGCAATCCTCAAATCCTCCAGCACCATGCCCATATCCAAAGAGGACTGGAAAATGATGGTCAAGGCCTCTGCTATTTCCTCTTTTACTTTGCTCAACAGCCTGGGATGCATTTCATCTGGGCCTGGGGACTTATCTACTTTCAAAGTTGCTAAACCCCTTAATACTTCCTTTCTCACTATATTTATTTCATCCAGAATATCATACCTCTCCTCTATAGCAGTATCTACATCACCTCTTTCTGTTGTGAAAACAGATGCAAAGTATTCGTTAAGAACCCTACCAACACCTTCCGCCTCCACACAAAGATTATCCTCATGGTCTCTAATAGGTCCTACCCTTTCTTTAGTTACCCTCTTACTCTTAATATATTTATAGAACATCTTAGGATTTTCCTTAATTTTATTGGCCAAGATTTTCTCATGCTCTCTCTTAGCATTCCTAATATCTTTTTTTATTTTGCCTCTTAACTTTCTATATTCCTTTAAAGATTCTAAAATATTTAGCCATTGATATATGACATAAGCATCCCCTTTTTTCTTAATCCTCCCCTGTAAGTCCCTAGACATCCAGGGGGCTCGAGAATTATTTTTCCCAGCCTTTTTCTTTAAGGGCACATGTTTGGCCTGAGCCTTCCCGATCTCTTCCTTGAATGTCTCCCACTGTTCCGACACTGATTTACCCACAAGTAGCTGCTTCCAGTCCACTATGGCCAAATCATTCCTTAACTTAGCAAAATTAGCTTTTCCCCAATTCGGAACTTTTATTCCAGGCCTATTCTTGTCCTTATCCATAACCAACTTGAATCTGACTGAATTATGGTCACTGCTCTCCCAATAATACCCCTTCAACCTGCCCAGCTTCATTCCCCAAAACTAAATCCAAGGCGTCCCCCTTTCATGTTGGGCATACTGCATACTGACTAAAAAAATTCTCTTGAATGCATCTCAAGAATTCTGCAGTCTCTATACCCTTCACACTAAATTTGTCCCAATCAATATTTGGATACTTAAAATCCCCTACTATTACTACCCTATGGTTTTTGGACTTCGCAGCAATTTGCCTACATATTTGCTCCTCTATCTCCCTCCCACTGTTTGGGGGTCGATAATACATGCCCAGCAGTGTGATCGCCCCTTTTTTATTTCACAATTCGACCCATATGGCCTCATTTGATGATCCCTCCAACACATCATCCCTCCTCACCGCTGTAATAGTTTCTTTAATCAGTACCGCAGCCCTGCCCCCCTTTTTACCCCCCTCTCTATCTTGTCTAAAAATCCTGTAGCCAGGAATATTGATCTGCCAAAACTGCCCCTCTTTCAGCCATGTTTCTGTAATGGCTGTAATGTCATACTCCCAAGTGTCTACGTGTGCTCTTAGCTGATCCACCTTATTCGCTATACTCCTTGCTTTAAAGTTTATACCATTCAACACAGGAAAACCTCTTTGCTTACTACACACTAAGCCCTGTTTCCTCTGTCTTACAGCTTCGCTTTCTAGTTTCTTGCTATCCAACTTCTGCTTTACTTCCCTCCCTTTTGAATTCGTTCTCAGGTTCCCATCCCCCTGCCAAACTAGTTTACACTCTCCCCAACAGCACTAGCAAAACACCCCGCAAGGATATTGGTCCCGGCACTGTTGAGGTGCAACCCATCTGGTTTGTACAGGTCCCATCTCCCCCAGAAGTGGTCCCAATGCCTCAAGAATTTAAAGCCCTCCCTCCTACACCAATTTTCCAGCCACATGTTCATCCTCTCGATTCTTCTATTCTTATACTCATTGGCACGTGGCACCGGTAGTAACCCGGAGATTACTATCTTTGAGTTCCTACCCTTTAATTTTCTTCCTAGCTCCCTAAATTCTTCCTGTAGGACCTCATTCCTCATTTTACCTATGCTGTTGGTCCAGATATGGACCACGACCTCTAACTGTTTTCTCTCCCCCCACAGGATGCCCTGCGTCCGCTCTGTGACATCCTTGACCCTGACACCAGGGACGCACAAAACCATTCGGGAGTCACGTCTACCCTATTCAATTGTTTGATCATCTTAAACACCTCAATTAGATCACCCCTTAATCTCCTATATTCAATTGAATACAAGCCTAGTCTATTAACCAGTCCTCATAAGTTAACCTTTTAACCTTGGTATAAATTTGGTGAAACTGTACTGTACCCCCTTCAAGGCCAATATATTCCTCCTGAGGTGCAATGCCTAGAACTGAACATATTATTCTAAATAGGGTCTAACCAGAGATTTATAGAACTATAATATAACTTCTACCCCTTTGTATTCCAGCTCCCTTGAGATAAAGGTCAGCAGTCTATTATATAATTTTTTGTATCTGTCCACTTGTTTTTAGTGACTTCTGCACTAAATCTGTCTGCTCATCCACAGTTATGAGCTTTTCACCATTTAGAAAATACTCTGATCTATCTTTCTTGGGACTAAAGTGGATTACCTCACACTTCACCACACTCAACTCCATCTGCCATAGTTTTACCCACTCACTTAATCTATCAATGTCCCTTCGCAACGTTCTGCTCCCAGCTACACTATTTACTGTGCCACCTAACTTAGCGTTATCAGCAAACTTAGATATATGCCTCTCTATTCCTGCATCCAAGTCATTTATAAATATAGTGAACAGCTGAGACCGCAGTACAGATCCCTGAGGGCCACCACTAGTCAATCCTACCAATTGGAGTCCAACTATTTTGTTGCATCCGTAAATCTGTAAATCAATAAATCATTAAATCAAGTGCCCCCTAATTAAAGGGGGAGGGGGCACTAAAACCGACAATTAAACAAATTAGACTTTAAACTTTAAATGGTCAAATTAAAATTTGTTTGCCAGGGGTGATGATGCACTCCAGTCCCTCCGCTGCCTCCCTCTCGCCAATTTGAGTACATAGCCATTAATCCTGCTCTTGGTCTCCTACCTGCTAACTAATTTCGTATCCAAGCCAACAAGTCACTTCCAATTCCATTCACTCTCATTTTTGTTAACAATCTCTTATGTGGAACCTTTTTAAATACTTTCTAGAAGTCCATATAAATAACATCCTTAGACAGTCCCTTATCAACCACATTAGTTACCTCCTCAAAAAAATCAACTAGGTTTGTTACACATGACTTACCCTTTACAAATCCATGCTGGTTCTCTCTGATCAGCTCATATTTGTCCAAATACTCAGACATTCTGTCTCTAATAACAGATACCAGTAGCTTCCCCTAAACTGATAGCCTATCTCTCTTACTCTTCTTAAATAACGGAATGACATTGGCAGTTTTACAATCCAAGGGGACAATTTCTGAATTGAAAGTGTTTTAGAAGATCATGACTAATGAATCATCAATTTCTTTACCTAATTCTTTTAATACCCCGGGGTGGAAACCATCAGGTCCTGGAAGTTTGTCTATCTTTAATCTCATTAGTTTCTCAATCACCATTTTTTAACTTTTATTTAATCTAATTAGTTCCTCCCCTTGATTTGTTTTTAGTTTTCCATGCATTTATGGTACTTTATCTTCAATTTAAACAAAACATTTTATTAAAAACCTACCTTACTGGGTCTTCTGGTCCTTGATGCATCTCCTGGCAGGTTTGGACTGGTGGGGAATGCTCGCCCATTTAGGCCTCAGGTTAAAATCACAATCAGGCCTTGATGACATCTATAGAGTCCGATCTGCATATTTGAAGAGTAACTTATTAGATTGAGATGGGTGTACTTGCCGCCTTCAATTTAAAATTACATTTGGTCAGATTGTGAAATGAAAGGAGTGGATAAATCCCCAACTCCATTTTAGCTGCCCCCCTGACTGTTTCCACCAGCTGGGGGGAGTTATAATCGAGGCCTTATGACTTATTTATTCACTTTGTTTTTGTTTCCTTTTTGAATCTCTCCTATTCCCTTTTTTGTATTTATTTTGAGGTTTTTTTAGATACTTTAAATTAAATGCAACCAAAGGCAAACTCACTTTTTAATATTGATGTTGTTTATAACATTTTCAATAAAAGGGCACATATATCACAATAACTGAACTGTAGAATAAGTCTGAACAACTAACAAAAATGACATTTTAAAATCAACTTTAACTTGACTGATATTAAATAAATCTGTAATAAGCAGGGTCTACATGGTAAATGCTGTTGGCACAGATTGTTGTTTGAGAGGAACACAGTGGGGAATGGAAGTCTGCATGCACAACTCACAGTGATCCCAATTGTACAATCACTAACACGGCAAGAAAACCAGCAGTGCCACATTTCATAATCTGAAACCAGACAAAATGATTTATGAACTCAAAAAGAAAAAAGAAAAGAATGTGTTTTTACTTATATCAGAGCAAATGTACCAAGGTGATTGAAGAAGGCTTTGTTTATGTAACTGTCTCTCTTTTTCATCAATAAAGTTAATTGAATGTCAAAGGTTGCAAATTAGCTGAATTAAAACCCAAGTCTTAAATCGAGTTTTGTGGTTTCAGTTCAGAATACTGATCAGGTTCTCTACATATCAAGAACGTCTAAATAATAATGTTAACCAATGTAATGTCAGGCTTCAAACTTCCTCAAATTTTGCCCTGCTTAGCTTGATTGGATTAAACTGAAATCATGAACACTTTTGCTAAGTTAGTAATTATTTGTCCTCAGATAACTTGGCAGAATTACTTATTTTGCCCTCTTGTGGTAAATTAACAATGTGATAATAAATAAATTTGCACGCAAAATTTAAATTAGGGTGGTGAAATTGCCCCTTTTTATATACCTGTTTGCTCCTCCGGGGGCAGTTTTCGCCCAGGGTGAGGGGGCGCTACCACCTCCCAGGAAATTGCCCGGAAGGTTTTGGAAGCAATGACCCGGCAGCGCTGCGGCCTGCGGTTATTGCCTTGGGCCACCGCGCAACTGCCGATTAAGTCATTGCCACGCGCGGCGACCCCTCAGTGCCCCGTGCCGATCTCTTACCGCCCCAGGGGAAAATTGCCCCATGGGCCGCAAGCTGGCAAACATTCGCTCTCGGGATGGTGACTAAAGTGGAGGTCTGCAGTGTCCTGGGCTGTCATCTTTGTTTGTCAGCCGTCTTTTGGGTTGGCTCGACCATGGGGACCCTAGCGTGGTCCGGGTCGCCACCGTGCGTGCCGGGTTGCTGGCCCGGTCTCACGCTGCCCTGATGGCCCAGTGGTGGCCACCAAAGGGCCGTGCAAAGTGCGCAGCGGCCCTCCCCTTTAATGCAAGAGGAGAGGCATTGTAGAGCATCAAAGCTACGCGGAACAGCCACATAGCGCTGACCTGCTCTGCATAGTGCTGCATTCAGCACCACAGTAGCACCCCGGGACCGCCCCTACAGGAAGCAGAGTGCCAGAGACAGTGCTCTGCTTGCTTTGAGGGGTGTACAGCCCAATTCCGGGTTGGGGGCAGGACTTTCATGCCAGCCGATAAAAGTCCCTGCCCCAGAAGGTTACCGCCCCCAATCGGGACGCGAGGTAATTTCGCGCGCAAAGCGTTAATTGAGATTAAGGAGTACCACAGTATGATGTACATGACATAGATTGGGGTGGCTCCAGTTACACAAATGTAATTTTCCTTTTTTTTAAGTGAGTATAAAAGTGTTCATCATAGGCAACTATGTGGAACAGGAAGTGGAACAGGAATAGGAAGAGGAAGAGGAGGTTGAGGAAGGTAGGAGGCATCCTGCAAATCTCCGTTTGGACGGGCTGTCTGTATCATCAGACTCCGGTTCCCCTGACTGAAAACCCAGATCCCCATTGCTCAACACTTCCCCATCTTACTATTCCTCTGTCAAAGAATATCACAGTGTCATCTTGGGCACAAAACTGAAATGAAAACCACCACAAAACAAACATTCCAAACATAATTTATGAATTAATAATTCCAATATAACATGTCAAACAAATCGTGTTCCTTTGCCTATTATCATAGAATCATAGATGTTTAGGGCACAGAAGGAGGCCATTTGGCCCATCGTGTCTGTGCCAGCCAAAAAAGAGCTATCCAGCCTAATCCCACTTTCCAACGCTTGGTCCGTAACCATGTAGGTTAGGGCACATCAAGTGCATATCCAAGTACTTTTTAAATGTGATGAAGGTTTCTGCCTCTAGCACCCTTTCAGATAGTGAGTTCCAAACCCCCAATAACCTCTGGGTGAAAAAATGTTCTCCTCAACTCCCCTCTTATCCTTCGATCAATTACTTTGAATCTTTTCCCATCAGGTTATTGACATCTCTACTAAGGGAAATAGATCCTTCTTATTCACTTTATATAGGCCCCTCATAATTTTATCATCATCATCATAGGCAGTCCCTCAGAATCGAGGAAGAATGCTTCCACTCTTAACATGAGTTCTTAGGTGGCTGTACAGTACAATATGAGAACCACAGTCTCTGTCATAGGTGGGACAAATAGGCGTTGAGGGAAGGGGTGGGTGGGACTGGTTTGCTTCATGCTCTTTCTGCTGCCTGCGCTTGATTTCTGTATGATCTCGGCGACGAGACTCGAGGAGCTCAGCGCCCTCCTGGATGCACTTCCTCCACTTAGGGCGGTCTTTGGCCAGGGACTCCCAGGTGTCAGTGGGGATGTTGCACTTTATCAGGGAGGCTTTGAGGGTGTCCTTGTAATGTTTCCTCTGCCCGCTTTTGGCTCGTTTGCCGTGAAGGAGTTCCAAGTAAAGCGCTTGCTTTGGGAGTCTCGTGTCTGGCATGCGAACTATGTGGCCTGCCCAGCGGAGCTGATCAAGTGTGGTCAATGCTTCAATGCTGGGGATGTTGGCCTGGTCGAGGACGCTAACGTTGGTGCATCTGTCCTGTAGGATCTTGCAGAGACATCGTTGGTGGTATTTCTCCAGCGACTTGAGGTGTCTACTGTACATGGTCCATGTTTCTGCGCCATACAGGAGGGCGGGTATTACTACAGCTCTATAAACCATGAGCTTGGTGACAGTTTTGAGGGCCTGGTCTTCAAACACTCTTTTCCTCAGGCAGCCGAAGGCTGCACTGGAGGCGGTGTTGGATCTCGTCGTTGCTTGATCTTGCTGATAGGAGGCTCCTGAGATAAGGGAAGTGGTCCACGTTGTCCAGGGCCGCACCGTGGATCTTGGTGACTGGGGGGCAGTGCTCTGCGGTGAGGATAAGCTGGTGGAGGACCTTTGCCTTACTGATGTTTAGCGTAAGGCCCCTGCTTTCGTACGCCTCAGTAAATACGTCGACTATGTCCTGGAGTTCAGCCTCTGTGTGTGCCCAGATGCAGGCATCGTCCGCGTATTGTAGCTTGATGACAGAGTTTGGGGTGATCTTGGATCTGGCCTGGAGACGGCGAAGTTTGAACAGATTCCCACTGGTTCCACTCCAGCGGGGAGCTTGACGACTGTGAGGTGGAGCATGGCAGCGAGAAGGATTGAGAAGAGGGTTAGGGCGAAGACGCAGCCCTGCTTGACCCTGGTCCAGACATGGATTGGGTCTGTGATGGATCCGTTGGTAAGGGTCACAGCCTGCATGTCGTCATGGAGCAGGCGGAGAATGGTGACGTACTTTTGGGGGCATCCAAAGCGGAGGAGGACGCTCCATAAACCCTCACGGTTGATAGTGTCAAAGGCATTTGTAAGGTCGAAAAGACCATGTATAAAGGCTGGTGTTGTTCCCTGCATTTTCCCTGCACCTGTCGTGCTGCAAAAATCATGTCCGTCGTGCCCTGTAGGGGACGAAATCCGCACTGCGACTCTGGGAGGAGCTCCTCGGCCACAGGGAGAAGACGGTTGAGGAGGACTCTAGCGACGACTTTCCCAGTGGCTGATAGCCGGGAGATTCCTCTGTAGTTGCCACAGTCTAGTACCAGAATTGCTATAACTCGACAAATTGCGTGATTTCCTATTGGAGAAATCCAAGATAAAGCTGCGAGACTACTCAGGAGAGAACATCCCTGTGGTAAGTCATATCACCATACCGGTGAAATACAAGGATCAATTTCAGAGCTTGTCCCTCTTAGTAGTGGCAGGAGACAAGGCTGCCTTACTAGGAAGAAATTGCTTGTGATCACCGAAGCTGGATTGGAGTGAGATTTTTCATGTTGAAACGAGATTTGCATCAAGAAGGATCCAAAGGTGTTCTGTGAAACAGGCAGTCCGATCCAAGGCTTCAAAGCGCTGTGTCGGGGTACAGAAGAATACTAGACCAGTTTACTGCAAGCCACGTCCCGTACCATATGTACTCAAGGAAAAAAGTTCAGCAAGAACTCAAAAGACTAAAGACTGAGGGCTAGACTTTCCATTAGTTTTGCATCGATACCGCCATCTTAACGTCCATTTTCACACTGAGATGAGATATAACGCCCAGATATCACCCATTTAGCAACAAAATAGAAACTAACGCCCATTTATTGCTCACTTATCGGCCAGCGTTACTTTCGGCATTTCCTTAATGCCGAGAATGAATAATACCGCCCACCCATTTTTTTTTGCCGTAAAGATCAGAATAGCAAAACTAACGCTCACAATACCTTCGAACATTACTTTCGGTACATCGCCCACATATCGTCAAAAATATCGCTCACCGAAAAAAAACGCTGAGAAAAATTTGCTCTCACCTGAACTAAACCCAGCGCTATGGACACCATCTTGTAAATCGGAGGTCGTTTCATGAAAAAGGCAGCTTCAACTTCTGGGGAGTTTTGATGTACCCTGGAGTTATTTTAAGGTGATTTGAACATCTGAATAAACATCTTATCATAGTGTGGACGATATGAATTTATTTTAGGTGTTTTATTCGGTAAATTTATTGTTTGTGAACAATAGGTATAATACGGATTGTTATTGTAATGGGGCCTGTAATTTCTTGATGACTAGGCACATGCTGCAGACTAGAGATGGCAGAAGGTATATTCAAGAGCATTATGTGCCCAATCAAAGAGGTGGCAGACTGCTGAGGAGGATGAGAACTTACACCCCACTCACTTACAGGGAGAAGCGGTCCCACCTGAACCTGTCCGATAACGTGTGCCTTAGGAGACTGTACTTCCGGAAAGAGGTTATCAGTGAGATATGCCAGCTCATTAGCGGGGAGATCTGCAGCCTGCAAGCACCATCAGGATGGCACTGTCCGTCGAGGTCAAGGTTACTCCGGCACTTTCCTTCTATGCATCGGATTCCTTTCAGGCCTTAGCTGACGACATTTGCGCTATATCTCAGCATGCCACACATTGCTGCCTTCAACTGGTGACTGAAGCCCTTTTCCCACACAGGATGGACTTTATCAGCTTCCCTGTGACCAGAGAGGCACAGACTAATAGGGCTCTAGGATTCTTCAGAATTGCAAACTTCCCCAATGTGCAGGGAGCAATAGACTGTACGCACATTGCCATGCGGGTACCTTTTCAGGATGCAGAGGTTTTTTGGAACTAAAAGGGATTCCACTCCCTGAATGTGCTGAAATTTTGCATTTATTGCCATTATAGTTTGATTGTGGTCTGGTTGTCGACCACAATCAAACTATAATGGCAATAAATGCAAAATTTCGGCGCAGCATCCATGATGCTCACATCCTGCGTGAGAGCGCTGTATCTGACATGTTTACCAGTCAGCCAAATGGTCAATGCTGGATGCTTGGTGACAAAGGATATGGCCTCCACCTGGCTGATGACACCCAGACAGAAGCCGAGAATAGATGTAACGAGAGCCACATAGCCACACGCAATATCGTCGAGAATAACATTGGAATGCTCAAGCAGGGCTTTAGATGCCTGGACCACTCAGGAGGTGAGCTACAATACCACCCTGAGCAGATAGCTCAATTCATGGTGGTGTGCTGCATGCTGTACAACTTGGCTATCAGGAGGGACAAGCATTGCCAGAAGGGACTGCTAATCCACCTCAGGAGAGAGAGAGAGAGAAAGAGGAGGATGAGGAGGTGAATGCTGACCTCAGGGCAGACAATCAGGCTGAAGATGAAACCATGCCCCCGCCCCCCTCTCGACTGCAGGAAAGGGCCCGTGGTGGCTACATAGCTGCAAGACTTTTACATCA
Organism: Pristiophorus japonicus; assembly: GCF_044704955.1. Taxonomy (NCBI): domain Eukaryota; kingdom Metazoa; phylum Chordata; class Chondrichthyes; family Pristiophoridae; genus Pristiophorus; species Pristiophorus japonicus. The sequence continues at coordinate 216,414,382 of NC_091977.1, read as the reverse complement.
GCAGCTCATAAATGAGCACTTTGCTTGAAATAACGTTGGTGGTAATTACAAAGCTGCAAGACTGCTGTGTCTGCAGCTCATACATGAATGGGATGCATTACCTTGGTGACAGTTAAAGTTTAAGATGATTCAAGTTAAGTTGAATTATCCCCTTTCATGTTAAGGAATCACCAGTGTGTAACTGTACAGCTATCTGAGAAAATACTCAACAATGTTATGTGAGATAAAAAACATTTGATAAGAACATTTGTATAAAATCATAATAATAACTGAAAAACACCCCACCCCAACCCCACCCCACAACAAATGTATAACATTTATATGATTCATTACATTTTTAACATTTCCAACAAAACTTCATAAACATAGAACACAAATGCAAAAAAACAAGGTAACCCCCTTCCCCCTTCCCCCAAACCTCTCAACATTTATTCAATAGCAACAACAACAACATCAATACTCTCACAACTACAACTCCTGTGGCCATGCATCTCACTTTCCTTTTCCCGCCACTTCTCTCCACCTCTACCCCTTCTCCTTCCTCTCCTGACTCCAAGCCGCCTTGCCGTACTGCTACTCGGACACTTTTTCATTGGGGGGGGATGACGGCAGATCCGCTGGTTGGCTGGAATGCAGGAGAGCATGGTCCCAAGGAAGGAACGTCCTCCGAGCCAGAAGCAAGAGCTTCCTCCTGGCTCTCATGTGTCGTTGGCAATGGGGTTGCGGCACCTTGCGGTTCGGTGCCGTGCTCTGGGAACATTGGTAGCCCTGTGGCACCAGTGTTCCTGGATATCACCTCCAGGGCCGCCGCTATCCACGGCACATAATCCATCATGGTCGCGGATATGGTGGCCAGCTGTTGGGATATGACCCCCATTGTCTGGAGGATTTGCTGACCTATGTCAACACTCCTCCTGGACAAATGAACGAAGTCCCCGCTTAGATCTGCCGCTCGTGGAGCAGTCCTGCTGCGTAGAACCAATCTCCGTGGGGTTGGCGCCATCATGTATGCGGCAAAGTGCTTGGGCCCGCTACCTCCACGGTGGAGGAGGATATGGCCGCAGGAGCACTAAAATTAATAGATGTGCTTAACATGATAGAGCTTGTTGCTGCAGGCGCCTCAAACTCCATACTGGCGTCAGTGGAGAAGGCACCTTGCAGCTCCACGAGCGAGATTCGGGGCTCCTCAACACCAGTCTGATGATCCCTCGCTGATTCCACTACCGGATCCGCAACTTGCCTTGGTGGTGTTGCCTCTGACTGCGATGTTGGCTGAGCTACAAAACATAAATGAGGTTATTAGAGGAGAAGCGGGTGCTAGGATCACGGGGTGATTCAAACGCTATGCACAGCATATGGACAACAACAGCACTACCGCTATCAAAATAATCACAGACATCACATTTAATGAACATAACCAAATTCTGCATTACAATGATTTTCATGAGCCCATCATTAATTAGATAACACTTTCAACAATCATCTATCATATATTGGTTGGATATGAGTGGGTGTGGCATCTAATGACTTTACATCGTGCAATCGTATATCCTTTACTCATGTGGCATAGCATCAGGTTCTGCTGCTGCTTACGTGGCCGACCGGGGGTGGCTCCCCACCAATGTCAGCGCCCGCTCCTCAAAGTCAGTCAGCTCACTGATGACTGGTGGGCCGCCACCCGTGCGCTGCTGCTCAGCCCTATTCTTCGAAAGCTTCTTCTGCAAAAGGTAACAACAGCACGACATGGCATCAGATCATTGTGTAGGATCATTGCTAGGTACTGTCACAGACACTGATACAACACATAACCGACAGATGTTATAATTATTATTATTATGATTATTAACCTAAACACGTACACTGTAAATGTAGGCTTTGAGTTAAACATTCCTGGTCTAAGTGCAATACATCAGAGCTGAATTTATTCACTCATTACACTTACAATTCCAATTATAGAAATATATAAGTAAATGTCAATAAATGTAATACTTACTCTGGCAGATCTGACAAGGTTGTTCCAGCGCTTGTGGCACTGGTTGCCCTCGCACCTAATGCATCGCCAACGAGACCACATCAGCTATGTCGGCCCAAATTTTCTGTTAAGTCTTCGGGGTGGGCTTCCCACGCCCACACCGGGTCAATTGACCCCAGCGTGACTTCACATCCTGCAGGAGGGCAGCATTTGCCTCATTGGAGAATCTCTGAGCTTGTTTCCGTCCTCCCACTTCCTCTCCAACTTCACTGTTCTCACCAGCCTCTTCCCCCTTCACATCGTGTTGTCTCACCTCTTCCACGTCTTCCAGGTAAATAATTTTTTTCCCTCAAATTTCAGTGTAAACAAACTAAATAGACCTCTCAATTCTTCTTGCTCCTCCAAAATATCTTTCCTACCTCCCACAACAGGCAAACAACCAGACAACATACCCACACATGCTTTCCCCTCCTCTCTGCTCTCTCTCTCTCTCTTCTGCACATGTATTGATGACCCCTGACCTCCTGAAACATGGGAAAAGACTGTTGCCGTGGCATTGCTATGGACGCCGAAATTTTACGGCAGAAGGATAAAACATTTACCGCGAATGCCCATTTCACATCTCACCCTAACACCGGCTGAGACCAGTGGTCTACTCCTCCAGGATACTCATGGATGTGGAGAAGGGATACTCCAACTGTGAGCGGCACCTCCTAGCTGTTTTTTAGGCATGCCTGTTCACTGTGTGATGTCTGTAACACTGTCACACAACATTGAATGTACCCTTGTACTGTACACACCTTACCGGTACACTAGAGGGTGCTGTTGCTGGAGACCCATGGGTTGCCTGCACACGGCAGGTAACCCAGTATAAAAAGGAACACACAGCTTGTTGTCAGCACTCAGGAGCTGCTAATAAAGGGCTGCAGGTCTGCACAGTTTAAGTACCATACCCTGCCTCGTGGAGTCATTACTAAAGGTGCCTACATACACCACAACTGGCGATGGGAATATAGGATCACGAACTATACAGTCAACATGTCTAACCTGAGCAACTTCCAGCATTTCACAGAGGGGGAAGATTGGGATTCCTTTGTGGAAAGATTGGAACACTTCTTTATAGCCAACGACCTGCACGGGGACACACCGGCCACACTATCGAACAAACGCAGGGCCATCCTGCTTAGCAGTTGTGGGCCCACCATCTACGGTCTCGTCAGGGAGTTACTAGCCCCAGAGAAGACAACCATCAAGAGCTATGAGGAACTTGTAACAATCATGCAGGAACAACTAAAACCGAAAGAAAGCATCCTCACAGCCAGGCACCGGTTCTACACTTACCGGCGCCAAGAAATTGCCAAGTATGCTACACACCTAAGAAGACTAGCTGCACTGTGTGAGTTTGGTGACCACCTTAATGAAGCACTAAGGAACATATTTGTCATCGGAATCGGCCACGTAGGCCTCCTACACAAATTGCTCTCGGCTGACATCATGGTCACCTTGCAGAAAGCAATTCAAGTGAGCCAGGCCTACATGGTTTCGGCCAGCGACTCCAGGTGAAAACTGACCCAGGACTCTAAACTGGCGAGCGCAGTGCACCGCATGGACACTTCTAAAGGCAGAAATACTGCCCCGAGTCCCGCAACCCTGAGTCCGCCACATGGGGCAAACTGGATGGCTCTGTGCTGATGCTATGGAGGAAACCACAGGGCCCACCAGTGCTGCTACAAAGACTATGCATGCAAAAGAGAAAGGGTACCTTCAGAGAATGTGCAGAAAAGGCTGTACTCATTGTGTCTCTGATGAGTTGGCTAATCACCGGGGCTCCGACACAGATGAAGATGAAGCTGCTCAAACCCTGGGAGAAGCGTATGGAATCTTTACCTGCTCCACCAGAAGATCTCCGTGGATGATGGAAGTGGACATCGATGGGGTCCCAGTCTCCATGGAAATCGACACAGGGGCGAGCCAGTCTGTGATGAGCCAAAAGACCTTTGAAAAAATTTGGAGGAATCCTGCCACTCGATCAAAACTGTCTCCTGTCCAGGCAAAGCTGGTCACCTATACCCAAGGTAAAATCCAAATCTTTGGCAGTGTAGACATCCAGGTCTCCCAGGGCAGCGTATTGCACAAACTCCCCCTGTGGATTGTAGACGGTGACGATCCCACGTTGCTGGGCAGGAATTGGATGAACTGGGCCCACATCAGGCGAAGTGGTGCTGTGGAAGAAAAGAGCACCACAGCCTGCCTGCAACTAGACCACAAAATGGCTGTAGCACCAAAAGGACGTGGAAGAAAAGAGCACCACAAAATGGCTGCAGCAGACCTGCATTCAAAATGGCTTCCTCCATGCCACGAGTCAACATGGAGGAGCATCATGTGACAGCGAGTGGCCAATCAGATTTGAAAGCTCCCTTAAAGGAGACCGGTAACCAAAAAATTTAAAGGGGAAGTTCCAACTATTTGAGTACACGGACTTTAAAGCTAAAGATGCAATTAAAGGGTGCAAGTTTGAAAATGTATGCAATGTAAACATGAATTGTGATGCTGGTTTAATTAATGTGATTAATGAGATGAATGCAGGTGTCACTAAGGTTAAGAACAAGTTTATTATGCTTAACAATAATGATAGAGATTGTGAAATGCCTAATGTAACCATATCTGTTGAAACCAGGACATCCAAAAGTGATGCAAGTGCTAAAATGCATAATACAGGCTCGACTATGTGTGATCAGAGCCAAGGTGTCATGTATACCAGTAGGGTACTGCCAAAGGACATTGGGTCCTACAGGGACCATGCTGATGCAAAAGGAATCCCCCTGTGGGAGGCCCCCAGGTCCAGCAGGCTACCTGACCATGTAGCCTGGACCTTTGGAACGAATGTGATGCCCCTTGTAGGACACACACACAGGCAGTGGGAGCAGACCCACTACAGGGACAGTAGTCAATGGGCAGCCCAGCCACCACCAATGGCAACCGGCACCAGACCAGTCCTGCAGCCCCTGGCCACCAAGGCCAACACCAGAAGCATGAGGCCAGTATCCTCCAGCTTCCCTGGCAAACCCTGGGACAAGGAGCCCACCCAGTCTTGTGGCCCTGCCCACCACCCCACAACTACCCTCATCAAAGTGTATACACACCACCCACTGCTGCCGTGGCTACCTCCGCGAGGGATCCCACAACAGTGACACCCACTTGGTTTGTGTGTGAGGGAAGGGAAACGTACAAGGCCAGCCTCAAATACAGGGGTCACACCTGGCAACCACACAACCCTCACCACAACCTCCCATAGCCCACCACTGATCACCTCCCCTGGTCGTGACAACTAGGATATGAAAAATGCTCAGGGGGGAGTATTGTTGTGTAGGCATGCCTGTTCACTGTGTGATGCCTGTAACACTGTCATGCAACATTGAATGTACCCTTGTACTGTACACACCTTACCGGTACACTAGAGGGTGCAGTTGCTGGAGACCCAGGGGTTGCCTGCACAAGGCAGGTAACCCAGTATAAAAAGGAACACACAGCTTATTGTCTGCACTCAGCAGCTGCTAATAAAGGACTGCAGGTCTGCACAGTTTAAGTACCATACCTTGCCTCGTGGAATCATTACTAAAGGTGCCTACATATATCACACTAGCCACTCACTGGGCTGTGAAAAGATCACTGATCTTCACAGGGGGGGGTCCCCTATCACACTTCTTACCCACCATGCTCCTGGATGGGAGAATCAAGGATGGGACAGTGAGCAGTGCCCGCATTGCTCGCTGGACCCTGCTCCTCTCTCAAATGGACCTACGGGTAAAGGATTTCTGTGAGCCAAGACTCGCAGCCAACATGATTCATCCAGGGACAGCCCACCGGTGTTCCGTATAAGGGGTACGGGAAATTAACACAGGTTTTCGTGCTGGGTTACACCCCACAGGCCGAGAGATCTACGTGGACGGATCAAGCACGGTATCTGCAGGTTAACGACTCACAGGCTGCGGGGTTTATGACCCCGAGGCAGGCATTGCCCTGGCGATTAAACTCCACAGTATTATGAACGCCCAGCATGCTGAACTGTCTGCGGTGGTGTACGTAATCACACACCCCGAAGAATTCCCTGCCCCATACACGATTTGCTTGGACAGTATGTTCACATGCAATTCATGTACAGAGTACCTGGCTATTTGGTCCTGCCGCGGACGGGAGATCCCTGGCAATTAAGCCCCTACTGGAAAAGATCATGAAAGCCATAGGGGAGGAAGGAAATATCTACATACATAAGGTGAAGGCACATTCCACCACAGAACCCCGCAGCGAGGGAAACCAGCAGGCTGACATGTTAGCCAAGCAGGGGGCCCGCATCGGCAAGCACTGGGATCCGTACAACTCAGGACCCATAGCAGCAGTCGGGGGCAGAATAGAGACAGCAGGGAAGGCAGGGATAGCTTTGCCCCTGGACTTAAAAACGGTTCAGACCCAAGACCCCGTCCTCAAAACTGTCCTGAACAGGCTAGCTAAAGGGGAAAGAATAGACGGCCCGTACGGCACCGCAGCAATTGCCATTAAAGAAGGCATGCTGTTCAGGGGGGAGCAATGGGTAGTACCGCAACAACACTGGAGAGAATTCCTCCAGCTGGCCCACGAGGGTTCAAGAGCAGGACACCCCAGACCTGAGACCACTTGGCAACAAGTGGAACAGGCAGGGTGGTGGCCAGGACTCAGGAAAGACATCCGCGAGTTCTGCGATAGCTGTCTGGTGTGCGCGGCCAACAACCCTGACCCCCAGAAAAGAAAGGTGTTGATGGAACATATCAGGAGGGTAGAGGGACCCTGGAAGTCGATCCAAATCGATTACATCGGGCCCCTTTCCACTGCCCATGGAGGTTACAAGTACTGATTAGTATTGGTGGATGTATTCACCAAATGGGTGGAAGCCTTCCCATGCCGAACAGCCACTGCTAGGATCCTGGTCAGAGAGGTGTTCTCTCGATGGGGACTACCACAATATGTGGAGTCCAATCAAAGGAGTCACTTCACCGGGCAGGTGATGCAGGAGACTCTTAAGGTGCTCGGCATCAAAGGGAAATGGCATGTCGCCCACAACCCGCAGTCATCCGGGCCTGTGGAGCGTTTAAACCGTACCATCAAAGAAAGGCTGCGCAAAGAGACAGGGGACTCACCCAAGGGGTGGGTAGAGGTCCTACCACTAGTCCTCATGGGGATCCGGGCCAGCCAGTCAAAGAGCACGGGGTACTCCCCGTACGAGCTCATGACCGGCAAAGTCATGCGAACCCCCACCCATGTGTTAGCCCCGGGACTCATGGAAGATCAGCTTCGGGAAGCGAACCGGGGCAGCTTTGTCAGGAATCTGTTTGAACACCTTAAACAGATTCACTGGCAGGCTGCTAACAACATGGGAAAACAGCATCGGAGCAACCGACTGCTGCTAGAACCCCGCAAGCACCATGGGTGGGAGATAGGGGACCAGGTTATGGTGAGAAACTATGCTAGAATAGGGGTCTTTGAGGCACTGTACATGGGACCGTACCACATTGTCGACAAGGCAAGCTCTATGGTCTATGTCATAAAATTGACCCGCCGAACAAAGTGGTTCCACATAAATCAGTGAAAACTCTTCAACCCAGGGGCAGCAGCTAAACGTAAGGGGCAGCCAAAAACTGTAAACCGTGCTAAAGACAGGGATCCCCAGCCAACAAACCCCGACTGTGGAAATCCCACACGGGATGTGGCTGACCCACAGACTGCACCTAGAGGGGCGGTGACTGTGTTACTGGAGGAGCTGTGCCCCCAATCATTTGGGACTCGGATCCCCAGCAGCCGGAGCCTTAAGAAGGACTCCCTGCACACCACGGCCAAAGACACCGTGGTCACCAGTGCTCCAATTTGAATGGTTCAGCCCCGGGAAAGGGACCAACCGCAAAAGGGCACCTGAGGTCAGAGACCAGCCCGCGAGCAGGTACACCCAGCTGGTAGCCTCGGGCAACAAGGGACCCCCAGAAGAGATAACGGTGGAACAGCCACCAAGTGAGAGTCCCCAGCCTGTAGCCGTCGACCAGGCAGAACCCCCAGGGGAAAAAACGAACCGGGCAGCCACCCCCAAAGGAGCGGTGTGCTGCAGCACCGGAGGGGTCGTTCCCCCGATAGTGTGGGATTCAAACCCACGTCCAGTCAGGGTACTTAGGGTTACACGGTGCAGACCGATCTATCACCTACCTCGCTGGACACCCAGTGGGAGACGAAGAAAGAGAGAAGGCGGGAATTAACCTGGCCACCCAGAGACGGGTGGCAGATGTACAGATATAGCGATGTGAATTTAAGGATGTTTAGCAATATGAATTTAAGTATGTTTAGTGAATAAGTTTAGAATAGTGTAAGATTTATCCGTGTAATGATAAGTATATATATATTAGTTAACTGGGGTAAGGAAAAGAATCTACCTGTGCAGCTGTTAAACGAAGCACAGGCCAGGTAATCCCCGGGAGTAAGAATTATCTACCGGTATGGCTATGAAGGAAGCACTGGTAAGATAACAAGCAGAACAACTCTGAGTTAAAGTTAAAAGCGGGAATCAGTCCACAAGGAACTGAATAAGACAGCCAGTCAATTAAAGACTATGAGCCCAAATTTGGAACTCAGTCACTTTGTCAAGCCAGAGAGGTTTCTCAGGGCTAGACAATCTGTTTTATGTGCTCCTACAGGAAAGAGGTCAGCATGGCTGTTCCTGCTCACCCTGATAGGGATGAGCAGCTGCGATCGAGGAGACGTGGAAGAATCCCTCATTTACGGGGTGTTCAGGAGGGAGAGCACCGATTGTAACCGCTGGGAGTGGCCCCCGATACATGGAAGAACTCACCGTTTACGCCCATGAGGGAAGATGGCCAGAGTGGCTGGGATCTAACTCTACCCGCAACTCCAGCCAGGAAGGTTTTACCTACGGGGAGGCCTCACTTCCATGCCCCTGGATGCGGATCATCGCTGCCCGACTCAGTGTTACAGAGGGAAAGCGTGTATGCTTGACTTGCAAAGCGAACATTCCCCTGGGAAGGTGGTGGTGGCTCAGAAAACTCAGCATGGACGCATGGCACCAGGAATCGGACTGGGAAAGACTCAGTAATGATACGTACCGCACCATCACGGGGACACGGGGAGGAGTAAAAGTGTGTTGGGACAAATGGTGGGAATCCAAACAAGGAATTTACGTTTGCATGTGGGGATCAGAGAGTATTTGTCCTGCAGGCATATCGATCGCCTTCGCCAGGCAATGGCAAGATGAAGGGGAAGGGATGGGGTGGGACTCTAGCCTACACGGGTGCGGGGTCCCACACTCCCCACTCCCAATTAACGCCACCAAATTAAGAACACACATTAAGAAAACCCTGCCCATAACCCCATCAATACGCACAGTTATAGAAAGGTGCCCGACCAGCACCAAGGGACCTGGAAACAGATTAGTATTGGTACCGACCGAAAAGGTGTTATATCAGGGGGTACATTATGCAGTAGCTTCAGTAATATTAAACCTTACCGAGGTACACCTGCCCGCATGGTGTCCGAAGGAAACAGAGCTGCTATACCAGGCCCTACTTTGAGACATGTTCAATTTTATGAGTTAGACTTTGGAAATGTAGACAAAGCAGACCTATACACCCGAAACACTATGGACACCATGGGCTCAGGGAGACCTAGAAGGGGAATCATAAACGACGTTTTCACTACCTACAATACAGCATCCTCTGTAATAAATAGCCGAGATGACATAGAACTGAAAACACAGATAAATAGTTTAAAGACCCAATTGAGGAAGATCCTAAAACAGGAGAATACCGTAGTACGATCAGAACTACACGAGGACCAGGCTATTACTGTCCATTTAAAAGAAATAATGGCTGAGCTGGAAAAACATGCACAGACAATGAATGCATTTATACGGGAGGATAGAAATGCTTCTGAGCAGGCTGCACAGAACGAGGTGTGCGTACTGTACGGGCCATGGTTGTTGGGCGAGGGCCGCAACAACCTGGAGGATTTAAAACAAGGTGTAGTCCCCTCTTGGATCAGGAACAAGCACCTCGCAGCCCTCCACCCGTACAGCAATTCACTAAGCCCGTGCCAGCTCCGCTAGCCTCTGAAGCCTACCCTGTCCCAGTAGACTGTGGGAAATCTAACCACACTATTATGGGAATAGTATTAAGGATGCCGGTCATGGATGGGACAGCCCGACCCGCACCGGTATACCGGGTGGAAAACATTGGAGTTATTCAGGGAGGTGCACACATTCGTTTTGTAGTGGTCCCACCCTATGTCATAAAGTGTGAGTACGCTGTAACGGGTACTGACCTCTCCGGGTGCCAGAGCCAGGGTGCACACGTAATATTGTGTCCGCAGTACTTAAGTGCCCATTCAAAGTCACAGTGTGGGTTTAAAGCTGCTGGTGCACAGCCTATTAACTGCACCATGGAGGTAATGGCGCAAGACCATGTCCCTCCACAGGTAGCATACATAGGGGGTGGGACATATTGTGTCACCACCAGTGCACCCCACTACCAACATGGACACTTCTGCTGTCTGGTAAGTGACAGCAGTTTTTGCTTCAAACCTGAGGCATCAGTTCAAGTGGCCCAGAAATGGATTGTCCCCATTCCTGAACCCTCCACTATCCACCTCACTGTGAAGGAAAACATTACAAACCTGCAGGATTATGTTGTACATTTTGGCTATGCAATTCCCCCTCGACAAAAACATCTTGCCGCTCTGCTAAAAGCTTTAATTATCTCACAAAAACACTTCTATACTCCATAACAAAATACCATTGAGATGGGGAAAAAGATTCTTGAGATCACCATTCCACCTTGGTGGGACCTTTTCAGAAATATAGAGGTCTCAGTCTAGATCTGAATCGCTTCCCATACTTTAGTTATTTGTCAACTCGCGATTGAACTTTACTTATGGTGTCTCACTTGTCGAGTGAAGCGCAGAGGCCGTCAGGTCAGGCACCAAAGGGTGCTATACGCTCCTTGGCCGAACTTGGGAATTGCGCAGGGAGGGGTGACACCATACTACCATGTTTAATTTGTGTTTGATTTTACCTGCTGTAAACCGCAACATCGCGAATGTTGTAAGAGTGTTATTTAAATCTTTTGACTATGTACTTTTATTTTACTGAACTTAAAATGTGTTTGACTATGGACTTTTATGCGATTTGAGAATGTGTTACTATGTGTTTTTTATTTTATTTTACTTAAAGTTGTGTATGACTGTATACCGTTATTTTACTGTGGAAACTGAGTCAAAGAGGGACATCATACCCCCTCTATGCTATAACCGAATAGTAACGATTGTATTCACCTGTATATTGCATTGCATTTCAACAGGGGATGCAGGGTAATGTTGAGCTAGTATAAATGCAGGGAAGGTTGACTCTCGGGAGCAGGAATTTTGCTTACCTTGATTGACACTCAAGGAGTGTAGAGTGTCAACAGGGGGGACTGCAGAGAGCAAAATTCACCAGACCTCACCCTGTGTTTGGGCTCATTCGAAATGAAATTTAATTTATCTACCAAAAACTTTGGAATTCTAAAGTGCTTATGGAAGAAACTACGAACTTTAATAGAGTTATGAACTTTTACAAGACAAATTCAAGCCTGTGGGCGGACCTAGGGAACAAGAGAAGCCCACTTGATTATTGGAACTACCTGGGTGTGAGGACGGAGTTAACTTGTCTGGAAGAATGAGTATTTGGAAATCTTCCTCCACAAGAGACATTACCATCACAGTATCACCCAGAGATAGCTCCCCATCAACATGGGTCTGGACAAATCATTTTCAGCATATACATCACAAAGAGGCCCAATCCAGCCTGTAGTGAAAGACTAAGCACAAAAGGACATTGCAATTACCAAACTAATATTTCCATCAGGAAACAGTTTTTCGAAGATCAAGACACCCAAGACATATCAACTTTAACGAGCCCGAAAAAATATTACAAAGAAGAATCAAGCCCGCCAAAATTATACAAAGGATTGTGAACAGATTGGGTGGCAAGATTAGAACACTGAAATCGTATAACTGTCCCTGTTTTCAACAGAGGTTAGTGGGGGAGAGAGGTGGTCACTACTGCCTCATCAAGACAAGGAGAGAAACCAACGCGACAGTTGTAAAACTAACTTCTCCAGCCTCAAAGTATTGAAGTCCTGAAGGAAGGAAGAACATCACCATCTACCATTAACTATCAAAAGGATTGGTAAGCATAAATCCCTGCCCTGGAGTCTAACCTAGCTAGAATTAGGTATTGGGAGGTGGGAGGTATAATTTTACTGCAACCCCCTTTGAATGTGTAGTGTATGGTACTTTATTAGAGTGATTATAAGTTTGGCCTTGTACCTTTCCTTGTACTGTTCTTTATTAGAGTGATTTTATGTTTGAACTTGTACCTTTCCTTGTTGTGTTATCGTCACAGAGCACACGCACACACAGCTCCTAACATGGCAGGCAGCTCTCTCGGAAGCCTCCGGAATCTGCCTGGTTCTGTTTAATTATTAACTCTGCAGTTGCAGTACACAATACGTCCACATCCACAGTGTGGAGCTACAAACATTACAAGCGTACAGACATTACACTTCTCCCTCCTTAATGAAGAAGTTATAATAACAAACATCATACATAACTTTCATGTTTATACATAACACAGGATATAAGCTTATTTTTTTTCCATATTTACAAATTGAACTTTACCACATCTTTTCTGTTTTGAAGAGGATACCTTCGCTCTCGAACAGAACCTTCCAAACCTGGTGTCGATTTCACACTCATTCGAGGCTCATCCTGAGGAATGTTTCCTCCACGGAATTTCCTTGATTTTCATTTGAACTCACTCTAACTTCAGGCTCTTTGTTTTCCTGACTCGGACTCACACTTTCATTCTGATTCTCTCCTGGATTTGTTTCCAGTACATTGGATTTAGGATTTGCTACTGGTGTATCAAAACTATCTGATGAGTCAGAAATAATTGAATCATTCCCACCTTCAACTCCTTCCATGTCTGTAGGTAAAATGTGATCAATATGAACAAACCTAACCTGTCCATTATCAAACATCTTTACCAAAAATGTGCGAGGACCACATATCTTCACTACTCTTCCTGGTAACCACTTTAACCATTTATGGTGATGTTTCTTCACTCTCACCTCCTGGTTTAATTTCACACTTCTCTCTTTTACTCCACCTCTATCATGATTCTCTTTCTGGCTTAATTGTGTCTCTTCTATGGACTGTGCCAAATTTGGTTTTAACAACGAGAATCTGGTTCGTGGCTGTCATTTGAGAAACAACTCTGCTGCTGTTATACCAGTAGTTGTATGAGGAGTATTTTGATATATAATCAAAACATTAGCCAATTTGTGATCCAATGACAACTGTCGCTTCCTTAGATTAGAATCTAACATTTGTTTTATGAGGGCACGTTTTACAATTTGTACAGTGCGCTCTGCTGCACCATTCGAAGCAGTATGGTATGGTGGAACCTTAGTATGATTCACACCATTTTTGCTCGTGAATTGTGCAAATTCTTCTGAATGAAATTGTGGTCCATTATCCGAAACAATCTCTTCAGGGAGGTCAAATTAAGAAAATAATCTTTGTAAAATGTCCAATGTTTTACTTGTTGTTATTTTCCACATTGGAAACACCTCAACCCACTTCGAATGACTATCAATCATAATGAACAATTGTTGTCCTTCTAACTCAGCAAAATCAATATGTAGCCTTTGCCACACTCTGGGAGGCCATTTCCATGGCTGTAATGGTACTGGTGGTGGTTGCTTGCTTACCAATTGACATGTCGTACACTGACTCACGATGTACTCTATATCTTTATCAAGACCTGGCCACCATAAATAACTGCGTGCAAAACTCTTGGTCAAGCACATTCCTGGGTGCTGGTCACGGAGATCTCCTAATAATTTGGACCTGAATTTATTTGGTATAACCACTCTTGTACCCCACATGATACAATCTTTATCGACTGATAATTCATTCCTACGAATGAAGAATGGATGTGCATTTTTGTCTGTTACCTGGTTTGGCCATCCATTTGCAATATACTCATACACCTTTGACATCACTGGGCCACATTTGGTTGCTCTACCAATCTCTTCAGCTGTGACTGGCAGTTCATCAATGTATGAAAAATAAAACACTTCTTCCCTATCGGGTGTAACTTGTGATGGGGAAGGCAATCGAGATATTGCATCAGCATTACTGTGACCAGCTGATCGTCTATATTCAATATCATATGTATATGCTGACAAAATCAAAGCCCACCTCTGCATTCAGGCTGCAGCTAAGGTTGGAACTGGGGACTGTGGATGGAGGATTGCTGTTGGGGGCTTATGGTCTGTAACGATGGTAAACTTACGACCATACAAGTATTTGTGAAACTTCTTGACCCAAAAATTAATGCCAAAGCTTCCCTTTCAATTTGCATATAATTATCCTCACTGGCACTGAAAGTGCATGAAGCAAAAGCAATTGGCCTCTCCTCCCCCCTACAAGATACATGAGAGATCACGGCCCAAATTCCATATGGAGAGGCATCACATGCTAGCTTAATCTCCTTAGATATGTCATCGAGAACTAACATGGTGCTCTCTACCAATTTGCTTTTACACTCCTTGAAAGCTTCATTGCATTCTTTTGACCACTTCCAATGGACCTGTTTTTTCAAAAGTTCTTTCAGTGGATGTAATACTGTAGCCAAATTTGGTAGGAACTTCCCATAATAGTTCACAAGACCCAAGAATGAATGAAGTTCAGTAACATTCCTGGGAGTGGGTACATTTCTAATTGTATCCAATTTTTCCATGGTTGGATGCAAACCATCTTTTTCTACTCTGTACCCTAAGTACTCCACTGAGTTTTTAAATAACTCACACTTACGAGCAGACACTCGTACTCTGTGCTTCTCTAGCCGATTGAGGACTTCATTCAATATGTTATTATGAACTTGCCTATTTGGTGCTGAAATTAGTATGTCATCCAAATAACATGCTATCCCTTCAATACATTGCAAAATCTGGTTCATCACCCCTTGGAATATGGCAGGGGCAGAAGACACTCCAAACGATAGCCTATTAAATTGATATCGGCCTAGATGAGTATTTATAGTCAAACATGACTTCGACTCCTCATCTAGTTCAAGCTGTAAGTAGGCATTCGTAAGATCCAGTTTTGAGAAAATCTGACCACCTATCAGTGTTGTGAACAAATTTTCTATATTCGGCAATGCATTGGGGACATTACCCTCTAGAACCTGGTTTACGGTTACTTTATAATTACCACACAATCTTACCTTATCATCGGACTTAGGTACAACAACAATGAGTGTAGCCCAATTACATTGATCTATTTTACAAATAATGTTCTCGCTCTCTCGTCTTTTGAGTTCTTGCTCAACTTTCGCCTTGAGTGCATATGGTACGGAACGTGGCTTGTAGTAAACCGATCTAGTGTCCTTCTGTACCCTGACACTCACCTTGAAGCCTTGGATCGGACTGCCCGTTTCGCAGGACACCTTCGGATACTTCTTGATAAGCTCATCCGTTGATGAAAATCTTGCTTCCACACAGAAAATCTCACTCCAATCCAGCTTCAGTGAATTCAACCAATTTCTTCCAAGTAAGGCAGACTTGTCTTCTTTCACTACTATTAGAGGCAAGTTATGAAATTGATCTTTATATTTCACCAGTACGGTGATACGACCTACCTCAGGAATTTTCTCTCCCGAGTAGCCTCACAGCTCTATCTTGGATTTCTCCAGTTGGAAATCACACAATTTGTCGAGGTACAGCGACTCCGGTACTACATTCACGGATGTACCCATGTCAATTTCCATTGATATCTTGAATCCCGCAACATCTATGTGGATTTTGATGCTTTCCGAATCGCTGTCCGTTAACCTCGTGCTCCTGATGACGTGTAACTCTAACATCTCCTCGTCCTGTTGATGTTCTTCCATGCTATGTAGTCACTTGGGATTTCTACTCATAGCTTTGAACGCTGGACTCATAGCTTTAAAAGCTGGTTTACCCTTAAGTCGGCATGCCTTAGCAAGATGCCCAGTCTTCCTGCAGAAGAAACACTCTGCCTTCACGTATAGGCAACTTTTAGCAATGTGTTGTCCCAGGCACCTATAGCACGACTTCAACGTTCTGGTAGAATTTCCAGTTTCTGAGACTTTGGGTCCCCACCATCTTTTACTTTGAACCTGCAGATGATTTACCTCAGTTGACTGACGACCATAATTGTTATTTAATTCTCGGGAATATTGTTCGGCCATGCCCATCGACCTCGCTGCCTGACAAGCAATCTCAAAAGTCAAGTCATCCGTCATCAATAACTTCCTTCTGATCGCATAATTTTTCACATCACAAACAAAACGATCCCGTAATGCTCGGTTTTGAATGTTTCCAAAATTACAGTGCACCAATAACTTTTTTAATGCTACGATGTAATCACTGATACTTCCATCAGTGTTTTAATTCCGAATCCCAAAATGATAGCTTTCAGCAATTTCTAATGGTTTGGGGTTATAATGCTGCTCCAGCTTCGTTAAAATCTCTTTAGGCGTTGTGTCCTTTGGCTCGTCAGGCACAATCAGATTTACAAGGGTTTTGTACAATGCCGGACCCGCCTCCGATAAGAAGATCACTTTCTTACGGGCATGCAGGTGCAGCAGGCGGTTAAGAAAGCAAATGGCATGTTGGCCTTCATAGCA
Organism: Pristiophorus japonicus; assembly: GCF_044704955.1. Classification (NCBI taxonomy): domain Eukaryota; kingdom Metazoa; phylum Chordata; class Chondrichthyes; family Pristiophoridae; genus Pristiophorus; species Pristiophorus japonicus. Next base: position 216,397,628 of record NC_091977.1, on the reverse strand, counting down.
AGGGGATTTGAGTACAGGGGCAGGGAGGTGTTGCTACAGTTGTACAGGGCATTGGTGAGGCCACACCTGGAGTATTGTGTACAGTTTTGGTCTCCTAACCTGAGGAAGGACATTCTTGCTATTGAGGGAGTGCAGCGAAGGTTCACCAGACTGATTCCCGGGATGGCGGGACTGACCTATCAAGAAAGACTGGATCAACTGGGCTTGTATTCACTGGAGTTCAGAAGAATGAGAGGGGACCTCATAGAAACATATAAAATTCTGACGGGGTTAGACAGGTTAGATGCAGGAAGAATGTTCCCAATGTTGGGGAAGTCCAGAACCAGGGGTCACAGTCTAAGGATAAGGGGTAAGCCATTTAGGACCGAGATGCGGAGGAACTTCTTCACCCAGAGAGTGGTGAACCTGTGGAATTCTCTACCACAGAAAGTTGTTGAGGCCAATTCACTAAATATATTCAAAAAAGAGTTAGATGAGGTCCTTACTGCTAGGGGGATCAAGGGGTATGGCGAGAAAGCAGGAATGGGGTACTGAAGTTGAATGTTCAGCCATGAACTCATTGAATGGCGGTGCAGGCTAGAAGGGCCGAATGGCCTACTCCTGCACCTATTTTCTATGTTTCTATGTTTCTATGTTTCTATGTTTCTATGCAACACAGCCCGGTTCTGGACTGCATTGTCGGTAACTTTGATGATGTTATTTGCAGTGAAATACATTTCTAGCCGATCCACATATGCTTTAAAACTTTCCCAGTCGTATCTATATTCCCCCAAATGTCCGATTACATCTGCCATTTTAATTTCTAGCTGTTCACTCTGTGTGCTGTATTTTACCTCGGATTTTGTAGCTTTTTTCCAAGGACAGAAACTTCCAAAGTCTCTCGGTCGGCTGGCTGAATTCTTCACCAACAACATTTCAGCCTTAAATCATCCGAAAAATCCCATCTCATCGTCAAATTTGATATCTTCACAGACAACAAGCACACACAGCTCCTAACATGGCAGGGAGCTCTCTTGGAAGCCTCCGGAATCTGCCTGGTTCTGTTTAATTATTAACTCTGCAGTTGCAGTACACAATACGTCCACATCCACAGTGTGGAGCTAAAAACATTACAAGCTTACAGACATTATACTTGTATTGTTCTGTATTAAATTGACTGTAAGTTTGGCCGTGTATTTTCTGACTACAGCAATAAGCCTGTATTGCCTTGACTGTAATAAAACCAAAGTTCTTTGCATCCTCTGCACTTTTGTCACATCCCCCAAATAAATCCAGAGTACAGAACCCAAGAGAGGGGGAGCGATTCGAAACCGCTCAAGTTGGTCAGAAGGGAACCTGACTCCCTCATAGAGACCACAACACATCCCAAACACCGCCGCCCCCCCCCCTTACACAGATGACACTACGCTGATATCTTCAAGTTTGCAGATGACACGAAGCTGGGTGGTGGTGTGAGCTGTGAGGAGGATGCTAAGAGGCTGCAGGGTGACTTGGACAGATTAGGTGAGTGGGTAAATGCATGGCAGATGCAGTATAATCTAGATAAATGTGAGGTTATCTACTTTGGTGACAAAAACAAGAATATTATCTGAATGGTGACAGATTCGGAAAAGGGGAAGTGCAATGAGACCTGGGTGGCATGGTACATCAGTCAATGAAAGTTGGCAAGCAGGTACAGCAGGTGATGAAGAAGGCAAATGACATGTTGGCCTTCCTAGCGAGAGGATTTGAGTACAGGAGCAGGGAGGTCTTACTGCAGTTGTACAGGGCCTTGGTGAGGCCACACCTTGAATATTGTGGACAGTTTTGGTCTCCTAATCTGAGGAAGGACATTCTTGCTATTGAGGGAGTGCAGCAAAGGTTCACCAGACTGATTCCCGGGATGGCAGGACTGACATATGAAGAAAGACTGGATCGACTAGGCTTATATTTACTGGAATTTAGAAGAATGAGAGGGAAACTCATAGCAACCTATAAAATTCTGATGGGATTGGATGCAGAAAGAATGTTCACGATGTTGGGGAAGTCCAGAACCTGGGGTCACTGTCTACGGATAAGGGGTAAGTCATTTTGGACCAAGATGTGGAGACACTTCTTCACTCAGAGAATTGTGAATCTGTGGAACTCTCTACCACAGAAAGTTGTTGAGGCCAGTTCTTTAACTATATTCAAAAGGGAGTTAGATGTGGCCCTAACGGCTGAAGGGATCAAGGGGTATGGAGAGAAAGCAGGAAATGGGATACTAAAGTTGCATGATCAGCCATGATCATATTGAATGGTGGTGCAAGCTCGAAGGGCCGAATGGCCTAAGCCTGCACCTATTTTCTATGTTTCTATGTTTCTATGATTGTATCATGTGGGGTGCAAGAGTGGTTATACCAAATTAAGTCAGGTCCAAATTATTAGATCTTCATGACCAGCACTTGGGAATGTGCTTGACCAAGAATTTTGCACGTAGTTACTTATGGTGGCCAGGTCTAGATAAAGATATAGAGTACATCTTCAGTCAGTGTACGACATGTCAATCGATAAGCAAGAAACCACCATCAGTACTGTTACAGTACTGTCACCATTACAGCCATGGAAATGGCCTCCCAGCGTGTGGCAAAGATTACATATCGATTTTGCTGAGCTAGAAGGACAAAAATTGTTCATTGTAATTGATAGCCATTCAAAGAGGATTAAGGTGTTTCCGATGCAGAAAATAACAACTAGTAAATCATTAGACATTATGCGAAGATTATTTTCTTCATTTGACCTCCCAGAAGAAATTGTTTCTGATAATGGACCACAATTTTGTTCAGAAGAATTTGCACAGTTCACGAGCAAAAATGGTGTGAATTATACCAAGGTTCCACCGTACCACCCTGCTTCAAATGGTGCACCAGGGCACGCAGTACAAATTGTAAAACGTGCCCTCATCAAATCCAAATCCAAAGAAATGACAGTTATCGTTGGACCACAAATTGGCTAATTTTCTAATTACATATCGTAATACTCCTCATACAACTACTGGTAGAACATCAGCAGAGTTGTTTCTCAAACGACAGCCATGAACCAGATTCTCGATGTTAAAACCAAACTTGTCACAGTCCATAGAAGAGAACCAATTGAAACAAAAAGAGAATCATAATAGAGATAGAGTAAAAGAGAGAAGTGCGAAATTAAATCAGAAGGTGAGAGTGATGATGTTTAATATGATTATCAGGAAGAATAGTGAAGATATGTGGTCCTCGTACATATTTGGTCAAGATGTTTGACCATGGTCAGGTTAGGTTTGTTCACATTGATCATATTTTACCTACAGACGTGGAAGGAGTTAAAGGTTGGAATGATTCAATTATATCTGACTTTGTTTTGATAATTTACTTGTGTCAAAACTACCAGTAGCATATCTTGCATCAAATGTACTAGAAACAAGCCCAAGAGAAAATCAGAATTTAAGTCAGAATTTATGTCTGAGCCCGAGTCAAGCAGACAAACAGTCTGCAGAGAGTTCAAATATAAATCAAGGGCAGCCCTTAGAGGAAAACTTTCCTCAGGATCAGCTGAGAATAAGCCGAAGTTCAACAACATGTTTGGAAGGTTCTGTTCAAGAGCGAAGGTATCCTCTTTGAAACAGAAAACAAGTGGTTAAGCTTGATTTGTAAATATGGTAAAGTAAGTCCATATTTGTTGTAATGTATAACCATGCAAGTTACGTATGATGATTGTTTATTATAATTATTTCTTCATTAAGGAGGGAGACGTGTAATATATATAGCTCCACCTAGAGGCATAGAAAAACAAAGAAAATAGGTGCAGGAGTAGGCCATTCGGCCCTTCGAGCCTGCACCGCCATTCAATGAGTTCATGGCTGAACATGCAACTTCAGTACCCCATTCCTGCTTTCTCGCCATAACCCTTGATCCCCCTAGTAGTAAGGACTACATCTAACTCATTTTTGAATATATTTAGTGAATTGGCCTCAACAACTTTCTGTGGTAGAGAATTCCACAGGTTCACCACCCTCTGGGTGAAGAAGTTTCTCCGCATCTCGGTCCTAAATGGCTTACCCCTTATCCTTAGACTGTGACCCCTGGTTCTTGACTTCCCCAACATTGGAAACATTCTTCCTGCATCTAACCTGTCTAAACCCGTCAGAATTTTAAACGTTTCTGTAAGATCCCCACTCATTCTTCTGAACTCCAGTGAATACAAGCCCAGTTGATCCAGTCTTTCTTGATATGTCAGTCCCGCCATCCCGGGAATTAGTCTGGTGGACCTTCGCTGCACTCCCTCAATAGCAAGAATGTCCTTCCTCAAGTAAGAGATCAAAACTGTACACAATACTCCAGGTGTGGCCTCACCAAGGCCCTGTACAACTGTAGTAACACCTCCCTGCCCCTGTACTCAAATCCCCTTGCTATGAAGGCCAACATGCCATTTTCTTTCTTAACCGCCTGCTGTACCTGCATGCCAACCTTCAATGACTGATGTACCATGACACCCAGGTCTCGTTGCACCTCCCCTTTTCCTAATCTGTCACCATTCAGATAATTGTCTATCTCTCTGTTTTTACCACCGAAGTGGATAACCTCACATTTATCCACATTATATTTCATCTGCCATGCATTTGCCCACTCATCAAACCTATCCAAGTCACTCTGCAGCCTCACAGCATCCTCCTCGCAGCTCACACTGCCACCCAACTTAGTGTCATCCACAAATTTGGAGATACTACATATAATTCCCCTCGTCAAAATCATTAATGTACAATGTAAACAGCTGGGGCCCCAGCACAGAACATTGTGGTACCCCACTAGTCACTGCCTGCCATTCTGAAAAGTATCCATTTACTCCTACTCTTTGCTTCCTGTCTGCCAACCTGTTCTCAATCCATGTCAGCACACTACCCCCAATCCCATGTGCTTTAACTTTGCATATTAATCTCTTGTGTGGGACCTTGTCGAAAGCCTTCTGAAAGTCCAAATACACTACATCAACTGGTTCTCCCTTGTCCACTCTACTGGAAACATCCTCAAAAATTCCAGAAGATTTGTCATGTCACCTCTTTCCAAATGCGCTGCTATGACATCCTTAATAATTGATTCCATCATTTTACCCACTACCGATGTCAGGCTGACCGGTCTATAATTCCCTGTTTTCTCTCTCCCTCCTTTTTTAAAAAGTGGGGTTACATTGGCTACCCTCCACTCCATAGGAACTGATCCAGAGTCAATGGAATGTTGGAAAATGACTGTCAACGCATCCACTATTTCCAAGGCCACCTCCTTAAGTACTCTGGGATGCAGTCCATCAGGCCCTGGGGATTTATCGGCCTTCAATCCCATCAATTTCCCCAACACAATTTCCCGACTAATAAGGATTTCCCTCAGTTCCTCCTTCTTACTGGACTCTCTGACCCCTTTTATATCCGGAAGGTTGTTTGTGTCCTCCTTAGTAAAACCGAACCAAAGTACTTGTTCAATTGGTCTGCCATTTCTTTGTTCCCTGTTATGACTTCCCCTGATTTTGACTGCAGAGAACCTACATTTGTCTTTACTAACCTTTTTCTCTTTACAGATCTATAGAAACTTTTGCAATCCGTCTTAATGTTCCCTGCAAGCTTCCTCTCATACTCTATTTTCCCTGCCCTAATCAAACCCTTTGTCCTCCTCTGCTGAGTTCTAAATTTCTCCCAGTCCCTGGGTTCACTGCTATTTCTGGCCAATTTGTATGCCACTTCCTTCGCTTTAATACTATCCCTGCCTGATTTCCCTTGATAGCCACGGTTGAGCCACCTTCCCTTTTTTATTTTTACGCCAGACAGGGATGTACAATTGTTGTAGTTCATCCATGTGGTCTCTAATTGTCTGCCATTGCCCATCCACAGTCAACCCCTTAAGTATCATTTGCCAATCTATCCTAGCCAATTCATGCCTCATACCTTCAAAGTTACCCTTCTTTAAGTTCTGGACCATGGTCTCTGAATGAACTGTTTTATTCTCCATCCTAATGTAGAATTCCACCATATTATGGTCACTCTTTCCCAAGGGGCCTCGCACAATGAGATTACTAATTAATCCTCTCTCATTACACAACACCCAGTCTAAGATGGCTTCCCCCCTAGTTGGTTCCTTGACATATTGGTCTAGAAAACCATCCCTTATGCACTCCAGGAAATCCTCCTCCACCGTATTGTTTCCAGTTTGGTTAGCGCAATCTATATGCATATTAAAGTCACCCATGATAACTGCTGCACCTTTATTGGACTACTATGGCACTGCAGCCATTGCTGTTTATTATAATAAAGAGGGTTACTGAAGTTATCAGCTATCTTAGAGCCTGTGTGTGTTTGTGATGTCGCAATGAAAACATAACATTTCTGTAAAAGATATATTATATGCTTTAATTCCAGGTTGGTTGCCGGAAGCAGTAGTGAGGGACATCGTTTGGGAGGAGAATCAGGAGGTAGAGGTTAAGGCAATTATGATCATGTATGAGAAGATTGTGAGGGCAATGCCACAGGATTGGATGGGAGAAATAAATGCGCAAATCTTCAAAGGAGGTCAAATGCATCTCCACTTTTCCTAGCTTTCTGCTGGAGAAAGGGGATGAGTTGATCCAATTTGACAACCGTAATAATCAAGCTTTCTTTGGGGTAGTTAGAGAATGGAGATTCAAGACACCTGCTGGTCAAGAGTTTTGGCAGAGTATGTACGCACAGCTGGACTCCATCAGGATTTGGAAGGGAGTGTGGGTGAAATTTAGATGTCCTGAGTGGATTGAACTCGATTTCAAATTGGATCAAAATCGGATTTTTACCATGATAGTCTTATGGAAGATTGGATGAGTAGAGGTGGCAACTTGCCCAGTGTGTGGGACGTGGGATGAGACTCTGTCCCATTTACTGGTGTTATGTCTGCAGTTTAAGGATTTTAAGTACTATGTTCGACAGTTGTGTGAGGTTTTCTTGCTGGGTGGGGACCGAAGAGCAAGAATGGGAATCCCATGGGACTCAATTTTTAGATGGGGATTGCAGGAGAGTCTGCACGAGTCGAGCGGAAGTGTAATTAATTTAATGTTCAGTTTGGCTAAATTTGTGATTGGGCAAAGAAGGAATGCGCTGTTTTTTAAGGTGAGGAGAATAAACCTAAAAGTATTTTAAATATAAGCTAAAAGAATATTATAAGGCTTGGGGATGTTTTATTCAGAAAATAATTTAAAGATAGTATTTTATGATCAATTTGTAAAGCACAATAGATTAATATACGTTACAAGAGACAAATTAAACTTCAGGTTTTAATGTTAATACATTTTGGAGAAACAGCTGTGCAGAGGGGCTGAATGGATTTGTGTGATCACGATGTTGTAAATGTTTTTAATGTTTAATAAAGATTTCTTTTTATAAGTGGGTAGCACACTCACCTCTGAGTCAAAGGGTTATGGGTTCAAATACCACTCCAGGAGCTTGAGCACATAAATCTAGGCTGACACTCATGTGCAGTGTTGAGGGAGTGCTGCACTGTCAGAGGTGCCATCTTTCAGATGAGGCATTAAACCGAGGCCCCGTCTGCTCTCTCAGGTGGATGTAAATGGTCCCATGGCATTATTTCGAATAAGAGCAGAGGAGTTATCCCCGGTGTCCTGGCCAATATTTATTCCTCAATCAACATAACAAAAACAATTTATCCGGTCATTATCACATTGCTGTTTGTGGGAGTCGCTGTGTGCAAATTGCCACGTTTACCACATTACAACAGTGACTACACTCCAAAAATACTTCATTGGCTGTAAAGCGCTTTGAGAAGTCCAATGGTCGTGAAAGGCGCTATATAAATCTAAGTCTTTCTTTCTTTTCTTTAACCTCCGGACGGTCACAAGGGTGCCATCTACAATGTGCTGCACTCTTCGGAAGCCGGCATGCAAATGTCTCCTTTCCACAGAGAAGGTGGTGAATGTGTTGCCTCTTGCAAACAATGGCTCTGTCAGTTCATTCCAGAACCTTGAATATTTCTGTGCAGAAAATTAATTATTAAAATCTTTGGGCTCGATTTTCATCAGCCCAATGCCCGCAGCCGCCGAATGCTGTTCACTCCTGCTGACATTCCTCCTGCAGATCCGCCCAGTGCTGCTTTGGAGGTGGCCTGGAGCGGGCGGGAGGGAGAGCCGTCGGGAACTGCCCGCTGACATCAGCGGATGGATGAGTGGTGCAACTGAGCTCCCAGATTCCTGCGGGCGGGAATCAGCGGGACTCGATGGCAGAACAGGGGTGGACCGCTGGCTACAGGCTAGTCTGTCTGTCCCCAGCGGTAAGAAGAACCTGAAAAAGAGGTAAGTGAACATTTTTTTAACATTTTCAACAGCGACTTACCTGCATGGGGTCTTCGGATAGTTTTTGTATTTTTTATTTGTAATTTTTTTTTCAGGTCTTCGACCCTCCATCCGACTCTATCCTCGGCGGCACTTGGACGGCAAGCGCCTCTGCTGCCGTGAATACGAAATCCTGCCCGCTGCCACACAGATTGGCGCCGTACATCTTCCATTTGCTGCCCGCCAACCGTCGAGGGACTTCTTCATCAATATCCCGCTCCAAGTACTGTCCGGTACCTCGGCGGCCATCGGCGGCAATTTGGGCGGCACTTGGGCGGGCAGAGGCCTTGTAAAGAGGGGTGGGGGGTGTTTGGGGTGTGTTGTCATCTCTATCAGGGGGTCAGGTTCCCTTCTGACCAACTTGAGCGGTTTCGAATCGCTCCCCCTCCCTTCGGTTCTGTACTCTGGATTTATTTGGGGGATGTGACAAAAGTGCAGAGGATGCTAGTTTGATGCAAAGAACTTTGGTTTTATTACAGTCAAGGCAATACAGGCTTATTACTCTCATAAGAAAATACACGGCCAAACTTATAATCACTCTAATAAAGAACCATACACTACACATTCAAAGGGGGTTGCAGTAAAATTATACCTCCCACCTCCCAATACCTAATTCTAGCTAGGTTAGACACCAGGGCAGGCAGGGACTTATGCTTACCAATCCTTTTGATAGTTAATGTTAGATGGTGATATTCTTCCTTCCTTCAGGACTTCAAGACTTCGAGGCTGGAGAAGTTAGTTTTACAACTGTCGCGTTGGTTTCTCCCCTTGTCTTGATGAGGTAGTAGTGACCTCCTCTCTCCCCCACTAACCTCTGTTGAAAACAGGGACAGGTATACGATTTCAGTGTTCTAATCTTGCCGCCCAATCTGTTCACAATCCTTTGTATAATTTTGGCGGGCTTGGTTCTTCTTTGTAATATTTTGTCGGGCTCATTAAAGTTGATATGTCTTGGGTGAGTTGATCTTGGAAAAACTGTTTCCTGATGGAAATATTAGTTTGGTAATTGCAATGTCTTTTTGTGCTTAGTCTTTCGCATACAGGCTGGATTGGGCCTCTTTGTGATGTATATGCTGAAAATGGTTTGTCCAGACTCATGTTGATGGGGAGCTATCTCTGGGTGATTTTGTGATGGTAATGTCTCTTGTGGAGGAAGATTTCCAAATACTCATTCTTCCAGACAGGTTACCTCATTCCTCACAACCAGACAGTTCCAATAATCAAGTGGGTTTCCTTTGTTCCCTAGGTCCGGCCACAGGCTTGAATTTGTCTTGTAAAAGTTCATAATTCTATTAAAGTTCGTAGTTTCTTCCATAAGCACTTTAGAGTTCCAAACTTTTTGGTAGATAGTCCCAAATTAAATTTCCTTTCAAATGAGCCCAAACACAGGGGGGGGGTTCTGGTGAATGTTACTCTCTGCAGTCCCCCCTGTTGACACTCTACATTCCTTGAGTGTCAATCAAGGTAAGCAAAATTCCTGCTCCCGAGAGTCAACCTTCACTGCATTTATACTAGCTAAACATTACCCTGCAACCCCCGTTGAAATGCAATGCAATATACAGGCGAATACAGTCATTACAATTCGGTTATAGCATAGAGGGGTTATGATGTCCCTCTTTTACTCGGTTTCCACAGTAAAATAACAGTATACAGTCATACACAACTTTAAATAAAGTAAAATAAAAACACCTCGTAACAACACATTCTCAAGTGACATTCTTACAACACTCGCAATGTTGTGGTTTACAGCAGGTAAAATCAAACACAAATTAAACACGGTAGTATCTCAATGGTTTTCTGATCGAGAGTATGGAAGTGTTTTTGTGAGATAATAACGGCTTTTAGCAGAGTGGTAAGATGTTCAGGTAGAGGGGGAATTGAATAGCCAAAAGGTACAACATAATCCTGCAGGTTTGTAATGTTTTCCTTCACAGTGAGGTGGACAGTGGAGGGTTCAGGAATGGGGACAATCCGTTCCTGGGCCACTTGAACTGATGCCTCAGGTTTGAAACAAAAACTGCTGCCACTTACCAGACACCAGAAGTGTCCATGTTGGTAGTGGGGCGCACTGGTGGTGACACAATATGTCCCACCCCCTATGTATGCTACCTGTGGAGGGACATGGTCTTGCGCCATTACCTCCATGGTGCAGTTAATAGGCTGTGCGCCAGCAGCTTTAAACCCACACTGTGACTTTGAATGGGCACTCAAGTACTGGGGACACAATATTACGTGTGCACCCCGGCTCCAGCAGACGGAGAGGTCAGTACCCATCATAGCGTGCTCCCACTTTATGACATAGGGTGGGACCACTGCAAAACGAATGTGTGCACCTCCCTGAATAACTCCAATGTTTTCCACCCGGTATACCGGTGCGGGTCGGGCTGTCCCACCCATGACCGGCATCCTTAATACGATCCCCATAATAGTGTGGTTAGATTTCCCACAGTCTACTGGCACAGGGTAGGCTTCAGAGGCTAGGCGGAGCTGGCATAGGCTTAGTGAATTACTGTAGGGGTGGAGGGCTGTGAGGTGCTTGTTCCTGATCCAAGGACTACACCTTGTTTTAAATGCTCCAGGTTGTTGCGGGCCTCGCCCAACACCCATGCCCCGTACAATATGCACACCTCGTTCTGTGCAGTCTGGTCAGAAGCATTTCTATCCTCCCGTATAAATGCATTCATTGTCTGTGCATGTTTTTCCAGCTCAGCCATTATTTCTTTTAAATGGACAGTCATAGCCTGGTCCTCGTGTAGTTCTGATCCGACTACAGTATTCTTCTGTTTCAGGATTTTACTCTATTGGGTCTTTAAACTGTTTATCTGTGTTTGCAGCTCTATGTCATCGAGGCTATTTATTACAGAGGATGCTGTACTGTAGGTAGTGAAAACATCGTTTATGATTCCCCTTCTAGGTCTCCCTGAGCCCATGGTGTCCCTAGCATTTAGGGTGTATAGGTCTGCTTTGTCTACATTTCCAAAGTCTAACTCATAAAATTTCTTGAACATGTGTCTAAGTAGGGCCTGGTATAGCAGCTGTGTTTCCTTCAGACACCATGCGGGCAGGTGTACCTCGGTAAGGTTTAATAATACTGAAGCTACTGCATAATGTACCCACTGATATAACACCTTTTCGGTCGGTAACAATACGAATCCATTTCCAGGTCCCTTGGTGGTGGTAGGACACCTTTCTATTACTGTGCGTATTGCCGGGGTTGTGGGCAGGGGTTTTCTTAATGTGTGCTCTTAGTTTGGAGGCGTTAATTGGGAGTGGGGAGTGTGGGACCCCGCACCCATGTAGGCTAGAATCCCACCCCATCCCTTCCCCTTCATCTTGCCATTGCCTGGTGAAGGCGATTGTTAAGCCTGTGGGACAAATACTCTCTGATCCCCACATGCAAACATAAATTCCTTGTTCGGATTCCCCCCATTTGTCCCAACACACTTTTACTCCTCCCCGTGTCCCCATGATGGTGAGGTACCCCACCTCCTTTCCCTTCTTGTCTATCTTTCCGAATTGTCAGATACCCCTGTATGTTTAATTCGCAGTCTTGGCCATCCTGCAACCATGTTTCTATAATGGCCACCAATCATACCCATTTGTAATGATTTGTGCCGTCAACTCATTTACTTTATTTCGAATGCTGCGTGCGTTTAGGTAGAGTGTTTTAATACGAGTTTTTAAACCATGATTTTTAGTTTTGACCCCTCCTGCAGCCCCTTTATATTCATACATATTGTCCCTTCCTATCACCTTGTGCTTTACACTTACCCCAGTGCTACTCTTCTCTGTTGCCTCCTGCCTTTTGCATTCTTTCTTGGGGTCCTGTTCATCTGAGCTCTCACCCACACTAACTAGCTCAGAGCCCTCTCCTGGGTTCCGAATACTCCTTGCATTGAGGCACCGAGCTTTCATGCTTGCCTTTTTATTACACTTGTACCCTTTAGAATTTTGCTGTACAGTGGCCCTTTTTGTTTTTTGCCTTGGGTTTCTCTGCCCTCCACTTTTACCCATCTCCTTTCTGTCTTTTGCTTGTGTCTCCATTTTGTTTCCCTCTGTCTCCCTGCATTGGTTCCCATCCCCCTGCCATATTAGTTTAACTCCTCCCCAACAGCACTAGCAAACATTCCTCTTAGGCCATTGGTTCCGGTCCTGCCCAGGTGCAGACCGTCCAGTTTGTACTGGTCCCACCTCCCCCAGAACCGGTTCCAATGCCCCAGGAATTTGAATCCCTCCCTGCTGCACCACTGCTCAAGCCACATATTCATCTGAGCTATCCTGCGATTCCTACTCTGACTACCATGTGGCACTGGTAATAATCCTGAGATTACTACTTTTGAGATCCTACTTTTTAATTTAGCTCCTAGCTAAATCTTCCCTTCTTAAAGGTATGGACCCAGAACCCATTGGAAATATCCAGCACCGTGAAGGTGGTCGCGAAGGCTGGGATACTTCCAATGAGGTCGGCGACAGCAGCAATGGTGGGTGCACAGGTGGGGATGTTACATTTGAGTACTCGATAGTCCACCGTGGCTCTCCAGGAGTTGTCTGGTTTCTTAACCGGCCACAATGGAGAGTTCACATGGGTAGCTATTTGCAAAGTCCTTACTCTCCAGTATGAAACCACACGAGGCACATTCTGGGGACAAGGTCACTCTGTGACCTAACTTTTATTCACAGGACTCCAACGACGATGACCCTGCGTGGGACCTCCCTTTTTATACCTGTGTGATCAGGTAAGGAGTGTCTCCCACAAGTTCACCCCTTGTGGTCAAGGTGTGCATCTAGGTTGAGTGTATACAGTAAACAGTGGTGTTACTTTATGGTTACATACATGACATCACCTCCGCCTCCCACCACCCCAAAGTCTTATTGGGATCATAGGTTTAGTCTTTCAGGTGGTCCACGCTCCCTCGTGGAGCGCCGCAGTTGGGGGTCTGGTTGTTGGACACTGACGTGAGTGTCTGTCACCTGTGGTGATTCCGGCCTGTCCGGGCTGACCGCAGGGACTGTACATTCTTCTGATTGCTCTTGTTGCTCGTTCACTAGCGGTGTTGTGAGCTCCATCTTATGGTCTTCTTCATCTTCCTCCGTGTCGATGCTGAACCTTTTTTTTTTACTTGGTCCAGATGCTTACGGCATATCTGACCATTGTTGAGTTTTACCACAATGATCCTATTCCCCTCTGTGTCAATTATAGTGCCCTCAATACATTTTGACCCCATGGCGTGATTGAGGACGAATACAGGATCATTTATTTCTATACATCTCCCCCTCGAATTATGGTCATGGTACTCATTTTGTGACTTGCGCTTGCCCTCAACGATATCGGTCAGGACTGGGTGAATGAGGGACAACCGAGTTTTGAGTGTCCATTTCATTAGTAGCTCTGCGGGCGGGACCCCCGTGAGCGAGTGCGGTCGGGACCTATAGGCCAGCAGGAGATGCGATAGGCGGCATTGTAGGGAGTGTCCTTGAATCCTGAGCATACCTTGCTTAATGATTTGGACCGCACGTTCCGCCTGGCCATTGGAGGCCGGCTTGAACGGCGCAATCCTGACGTGGTTGATGCCATTGCCCGACATAAACTCTCTGAATTCGTCGCTTGTGAAACATGGGCCATTATCACTAACCAGGATGTCCGGCAAGCCGTGGGTTGCAAAGATCGCACGTAGGCTTTCCACGGTGGTGGATGACGTGCATGAATTCAGAATGATGCACTCGATCCATTTCGAGTGTGCATCTACCACAATAAGGAACATCTTACCCATGAACGGGCCCGCGTAGTCAACATGAATGCGTGACCATGGCCTGGTGGGCCAGGGCCATGGGCTGAGCGGGGCCTCCCTGGGGGCATTATCCAGCTGGGCACATGTCGTGCACCTGTCCGCGTTCCAGGTCTGAACCAATTCCAGGCCACCAAACGTGTGACCGGGCAATGGCCTTCATCAGCACAATAACTGGGTGCTCGCTGTGGAGTTCCCTGATAAATGCCTCCCTGCCCCATCGTAGGCAGTCGGCTTGGATGGAGAGCTCATCCATCTATCTGTGGAACGGTCTGACCTCTTCAGGGCATGCTCCGTGTGCGGGCACCCAATCCCCAGTCAGGACACATTTCTTAATCAGGGATAGGAGGGGATCTCTGTTTGTCCAGATTTTGATCTGGCGGGCTGTGATGGGGGAGCCTGCACTGTCAAAGGCATTGACAGCCATGACCATTTCGGCGCTTTGCTCTGCTGCCCCCTCAGTGGTGGCCAGTGGAAGCCTGCTGAGCGCGTCAGCGCAATTTTCAGTGCCGGGCCGGTGCTGGATGGAGTAGTCATATGCAGCCAGCGTGAGAGCCCATCGTTGTATGCGAGCTGATGCGTTGGCATTGATAGCTTGCTGTCTGACAATAGGGATGTTAATGGCTTGTAGTCTGACTCTAATTCAAACTTCGTACCAAATAGTTACTGATGCATTTTTTTTTACATCATAGACACATGCAAATGCTTCCTTCTCGACCATCCCATATCCTCGTTCTGCTTGAGAGCGCGACCTGGAGGCATAAACCTAGGTTGTAGTTGACCCTCAGCATTACTCTGCTGCAACACGCACCCAACCCCATAGGACGATGCATCACATGTCAGAACCAATTTTTTTTACAGGGGTCGTACAGGGTCAACAACTTGTTTGAACAAAGTAGATTTTGCGCCCGATCAAAAGCTCGTTCCTGACAGTCCCCCCAAAACCAATCGCAACCCTTACGCAGGAGTGAATGTAGCGGCTCCAACAACGTGCTCAAGTTCGGCAGAAAGTTCCCGAAATAGTTCAACAGTCCCAGGAATGAACGCAACTCCAATGTGTTGCAGGGCCTGGGTGCTCGTCGAATTGCCTCTGTTTTGGATTCGGTGGGCTGAATCCCATCTGCAGCAACCCTCCTGCCCAGAAACTCAACCTCAGGAGCTAAGAACACACATTTAGACTTCTTGAGTCACAGGCCTACCCGGTCCAGTCGGCATAGCACCTCCTCCAGGTTGTGGAGTTGTTCCTCGGTGCCTCGACCCATGATGAGGATGTCGTCCTGGAATACGATCGTTCCAGGAATGGATTTAAGCAGGCTTTCCATGTTTCGTTGAAAAATCGCGGTCGCTGGTCGAATGCCAAACGGGCACCTGTTATAAACGAACAGTCCCTTGTGCGTGGTGATGGTGGTCAGTAGTTTAGATTCGTCGGCCAGTTCCTGGGTCATATAGGCTGAAGTGAGGTTCAACTTGGTGAACAGCTTGCCGCCTGCCAGCGTGGCGAAGAGGTCCTCCGCTCTCGGGAGCGGGTATTGATCTTGCAGGGACACGCGATTGATGGTGGCCTTGTAGTCACCACAGATCCTGACAGAGCCATCCGCTTTTAGGACGCGAACAATGGGGCTCGCCCAGTCACTGAATTCAACAGGTGAGATGATGCCCTCTCTCAACAGCCGGTCCAGTTCGCTCTCGATCTTTTCCAGCATCACATACGGCACTACTCTGGCTTTGTGGTGCACTGGCCTGGCGTCCGGGGTGATGTGTATCCTTACTTTAGTGCCTTTGAAAGTCCTGACGCCAGGTTGGAATAGTGAATCGAATTGTTGTAGGACTTGTGAGCACGAACTTCGCTCCACAGATGACATTGCGTGAACATCCCCCCAGTTCCAGTTCATCTCGGCTAATCAGCTCCTCCCCAACAGTGCGGGACCATTGCCCGGTACAATGCAGAGTGGCAGTCGATTCACTAACCCATTGTGTGTGACAGCCAACATTGCACTGCCTAGCACCGGAATGATTTTTTTAGTGTAAGTCCGTAATTGTGTCTCAATACGTGCTAATTTGGGTCGACTGGCTTTAAGTGGCCATAGTTCTCAAATTGCTGAACGCCCATGAGTGACTGGCTGGCCCCAGTGTCCAGCTCCATGCGTACACGGATACCGTTTAATAAAACCCTCATCACCATTGGTGGCGTTTTGGTGTATGAACTGTGAGTATTTGCCACATGGATCCGCTGAACCTCGGCATCCATCGATTCGCCCCAAAAGTCATCCTGCCTCAAAGAACCCTCTTCTGGTCCATCCGCCTCATATTAGTCTGGTTGCCGACTTCCTGCACATTCGAGCTAAGTGGCCACTGAGATTGCAGCTCCTGCAGACAAACTGTTGAAATCTGCAAGATCTAGCTGAGTGTTTTTCCCCACACCTCCAGCATGAGTTAAAGTTTCCATTGTTGGGAACAAAGGGACTATGGCCAGGCATTCCGCGCTGACTGTCCCTTTGACTGCTCTTAAGTACCCTATTAGTGGGTGTCAATTGCCCCATCCCGGGCTGTATTGTCCACTGTGATGGCGTGAATGTCCGTTCAGCCTACCATTGTCTCTGTTGAAGTCCTACTCTGGGGTCTTTTGCTACCTGGGGAGTGTCGGACTGCCCCTGCCTGCCTGCAGGGCTCTGAGTCGCATTGATGACGTTGACTCCCTGATCTATCGCCCCGTTAGAGGCAGAATTGCGTGCGTATATTATTTTCGTCTCTTCCTCCCCCACATGAAAGTTTGAGCTATCAACGCCGCCGCTTCCAAGTTCAAATCCTTGTTCTCAATTAATTTGCAGAAAATTCCTGCATGACCGATGCCCTCGATAAAGAAGTCCCTTAGCATCTCCCCCCTGCAGGCGTCTGTGAACTTACAGAGGCTGGCCAAACGCTGGAGGTCCGCTACGAAGTCCGGTATGCTCTGTCCTTCACGGCGTCGATGGGTGTAGAATCTGTGTTGGGCCATATGTATGCTACTCGTCGGTTTGAGGTGCTCCCCAATCAATTTGCTAAGTTCTTCAAAGGTTTTGTCCGCCAGGTTTTCGGGTGTTAGTAAGTCCTTCATGAGCGCTTAAGTCTTTGATCCGCAGCTGGTCAAAAGATGAGCCCTTCGCTTGTCGGCCGCTGCATTCCCCAGCCATTCTTTCGTAATGAAGCTTTGCTGAAGCCTCTCGACAAAATCGTCCCAGTCTTCCCCAACGCAGTACCATTCCTCTGTGCTACCGGTGGCCAATCTCGTGGGTCGTGAATTCCCGTTTCTCGTCGCCAATGTAAAGTCCTTACTCTACAGTATGAAACCACACGAGGCACATTCTGGGGACAAGGTCACTCTGTGACCTTAACTCTTTATTCACAGGACTCCAAAGACGATGACCCTGCATGGGAATTCCCTTTTTATATCTGTGTGATCAGGTAAGGAGTGTCTCCCACAAGTTCACTCCTTGTGGTCAAGGTGCACATCTAGGTTGAGTGTATATAGTGGTGTTACAGTGTGGTTACATACATGAAACTATTGGTCTCAAAACCCCCTGTTTAACCAGCGAACCTAAGGTTGTTTCCATGTCTGCCTCCGCCTCCCTGGGGAAGTTGTACTGTTTCTGTGGTCGGGTCATGGGGTCCCCATCTATGCTAACCTTGACCCCATTTATTCTCCCACAGTCGTGTTTGTGAGTGGCAAAAGCTGCAAGGTTTTTCCTCACATATGCTTGATATTCTATCGGGATGTTACTGACCAGTGATTCAAGGTCGTAACCCTCCTTTGGTTTCATGGTGCACACCGTCCCTTTTCCCTGTTTTCCCTGGATAACGATCACCTCAGACTCCTGTCCCGTATAGACTGACCCCCAAAGACATTGGTTTCTTAAATCCACCATGATCCTGTGGCCTAGGATGAAGTCAGCCCCCAGGATCCCTCCCCCTTTCTGCTCCCACTTTATCAGGACACAAGTCCACTTAGTGTGGAGTGTACCTAAATGAATGGAGAGTGGAACGGAGAATGAGCAAGTCTGTTCAGTGCCTGTGAAACCCACTAAGGTGTAGGGGACCCCGTTAGACAGAGGTGAGGCGGCAGGGTTAGCTGCATAGACAATGGTGCTTGAGACATCGGTGTCCAGCATGTAAGTCCCTTTCACCTTTTCCACTTCCATCTGTACGGTCGGTCTCCCCCACGCATCATACTCGAGGGCACACAGGTGGACAGGCTGTGCCTGTCCTAGTCACGATTTTGGTTGGGAGGGGGCAGATGGGATTTCGGTACCGGTGGTGGTGGCTACCTTTCCAGGGCCATCTAACATGGCTCGGAGTGTGGTTAAAAAGATCTCAAACGAGTGGAGATGGACTGGCTTATCTGTCTCGGTCTTTTGGGCAGGGCTGGAAAATTCTTTCCTGCACTATTCTTCCAAGGAATTTTATTCTCCTTTCTCCAATGCCCACTCTTTCCGCACCTGAAGCAGGTACATTTTGTATCGGAGGGGTTGACCCCTCGTGGCACCATTCCCTCTTGTCTTGGTTAGGTCGGATTTCGTGAACCCTTCCCTTTTGTGGGTACTCTTCTGTCCCTCTGCCATTTCTGTAAGCTCAGGTCAGTTGCCTTAGCACTCCCTGTTCTGTGGCTTGGGGATCTCTTGGGTCGAACCAGGCCTCAGCCTTCGTTCTTATTCTGGGTAAACTGTTAGCTACTAGGCTTCGGAGCCAGTGTGCTAATTCGTCCGGTTTAAGTGATCCCTGTCTATGTTCCCATTGCAGGCGCTTTTGTACAACGGCTACAGTCGGTCTGCGAAAGCCTGTGGGGTTTCTCCTGTGAGCTGCACCGTTTTCTCTACTCTAGAGAAGAGACTCCCGTCATTGCAGCCCACAGCTTCTAAAATGTCTTTCTGGACAGCAGCAAGTGTTTTCTGTCCTCTTTTGCTCTCAGTGGAGAGGGACTGGTACAGTTTGCTGTCTAGAGATAGGAGAAGCACCTTTGCCATTTCTGCATCATCGCACCCATTAATATCCCCTGCCTGTTCCACTTCCACAAAGTGAACCGAGGGGTCTCCCTTTGGAGTTAGCTATTCCAGATGGCTTATCATAGCCCTAAGCTGGTGGGGAGTGTGGAGGACCACAAACTGACTTTCCATAGGCCCTTGACCCCTGCCAAGGGTGGGCAGGCCAAACTTCTGTTGCCGGACCGGGCATATTGGCCCTGGTTCTGGCTCTCCCTGTTCTAACTCCCCTACCTCTCTTCCCTGCGGCCAAGCCGAGCTGAAACTCGGTGCTACAGGTGGTGTTGGTTCACTTTCCCTGTCCGTCCCGCAACTGATTTGCCCCTCCTGGTGCTGAACCGGTGTAGTCACTGGTGCCACAGGTAGTAGCCGGGTAGTTTCTTCCTTCTCTTCCAGGTTTACCTGGGGCGTACCCGGGCTTATTAGGCATACCATGCCTTTTGCCTTGGACAGAGTAAGGTTTAAACTTTTAATTTGTTGCTGGCAGGGTCCCTGGTCTCCCGATTCAAACCCATTCATTACTTTATATGCTGCTTGCACATCTTTTAATCTTTCCTGGAGCTCTTTTACTTGTAGGGTGAGGCGAGTGCTTTCCTCCCTCAGTGACCTTTCATTACTTTCGGCCTCGGTAACCTGACATTGAATATATCCTGACTGTTTTTAAACCTTTCCATTATTTGGGTCCTTTCCTGTTTTAGCTTACAGAGTTCTCCTGATAATCTTTCTTCTGACATAACCCTTTCCTGGTAGCTCTCTGCACATTTCCATAACTCTGCCTGTAATATTTCATTCATTCTGTCTAGCAGTTGGACCTGTCGCTGTAGACAGACCAACCAAATTGCTTTCTCTACTGCTTCTTTGTGATCTTTACTTGTTGAGTTGAGAAGGAATTTCTTCTCCCAGAGGGTTGTGAATCTGTGGAATTCTCTGCCCAAGGAAGCAGTTGAGGCTAGCTCATTGAATGTATTCAAATCACAGATAGATAGATTTTTAACCAATAAGGGAATTAAGGGTAACGGGGAGCGGGCGGGTAAGTGGAGCTGAGTCCACGGCCAGATCAGCCATGATCTTGTTGAATGGTGGAGCAGGCTCGAGGGGCTAGATGGCCTACTCCTGTTCCTAATTCTTATGTTCTTATGTTCTTATGTCCACTGGGCTGCAGCGTCAGCGCGCAATAGACTAAGCACCCATTCCTTAGTTACATTCACTTTCTTATACACATAGGAGGAAATCCTCTCTTCCATTTTTGTTCTTTGCCCCAAACCAACACTCTCCACATCACACCCAGTGTACCAGAGTCCTGCCATGGTCGCCATTTTGTAAGGGGGGTGGTGTTTGGGATGTGTTGTGGTCTCTATGAGGGAGTCAGGTTCCCTTCTGACCAACTTGAGCAGTTTCGAATCGCTCCCCCTCCCTTTGGTTCTGTACTCTGGATTTATTTGGGGGGTGTGACAAAAGTGCAAAGGACACTGGTTTGATGCAAAGAACTTTGTTTTATTACAGTCAGAGTAATACAGACTTATTACTCTAGTAAGAAAATACACGGCCAAACTTACAATCACTCTAATAAAGAACAGTACAAGGAAAGGCACAAGGTCAAACTTATAATCACTCTAATAAAGTACCATACACTACACATTCAAAGGGGGTTGCAGTAAAATTATACCTCCCACCTCCCAATACCTAATTCTAGCTAGGTTCGGCTCCAGGGCGGCAGGGATTTATGCTTACCAATACTTTTGATAGTTAATGTTAGATGGTGATGTTCTTCCTTCCTTCAGGACTTCAAGACTTCGAGGCTGGAGAAGTTAGTTTTACAACTGTCACGTTGGTTTCTCTCCTTGTCTTAATGAGGCAGTAGTGACCACCTCTCTCCCCACTCCTTTCTCTCTCTCTCTCTAACCTCTGTTGAAAACAGTGGCCAGTTATACGATTTCAGTGTTCTAATCTTGCCGCCCAACCTGTTCACAATCCTTTGTATAATTTTGGCGCACTGGTTCTTCTTTGTAATATTTTGTCAGGCTCGTTAAAGTTGATATGTCTTGGGGGTTGATCTTGGAAAAACTATTTCCTGATGGAAAAATTAGTTTGGTAATTGCAATGTCTTTTTGTGCTTAGTCTTTCGCATACAGGCTGGATTGGGCCCCTTTGTGATGTATATGCTGAAAATGGTTTGTCCAGACCCATGTTGATGGGGAGCTTTCTCTGGGTGATGCTGTGATAGTAATGTCTCTTGTGGAGGAAGATTTCCAAATACGCATTCTTCCAGACAGGTTACCTCATTCCTCACAACCTGACAGTTCCAATAATCAAGTGGGTTTCCTTTGTTCCTGATGTCCGCCCACAGGCTTGAATTTGCCTTGTAAATGTTCATAATTATATTAAAGTTTATAGGTTCTTCCATAAGCACTTTAGAGTTCCAAAGTTTTTAGTAGATAGTCCCAAATTGAATTTACTTTTGAATGAGCCCAAACACAGGGGAGGTTCTGGTGAATTTTGCTCTCTGCAGCCTTGCTGAAAATCGGCCCCTTTAAGTGTGAATTTGAATATATGTGTAAGTAACAACGTGTTTGTGAATGCATATGTGTGCAAGCGCATAATGACATGCTTACTAGCTCCCCATTCCTTACATTCCTATGTCTCACTCTGCCAAAATCACACTTCCTCCCCCACCTTGATATCCAAGGAGAAATTAGATTGTTCTGCAGCTTTCATGAGAGGCAGGAACAAAGGAAGAAAATGATAGCGATAAAGAGAGAGAGTGAGACAGAATGAGTGTCAGAGAGACAAAGACATAAAGGCACAAGAAAATAAATGGGTGAGATATGCAGAGAGAAGGCGAAATAAATTGACGTGAGATAAGCAGATTGTGAGGCTCCGAGAAGAGAGAAGATACAAAGGGAAGAATACATTTTAGAGAAAAAGAGACAAGGAATGAGAAGAAGAGTTTAAGACAGAGATAGCAATGAAACTGCAAGAGACAGAGAGATAGACAGAAAGAGTGAAAGGCAAACAGAAAATGAGGAGAGGAAAACATTAAGCACGGGAAACAGCTACAGAAAAAGTGACACAATTGTTTTTTTTCATTTGTGACCAACACCACAATAGGTAACTGATGATATAATTAATCATAGTGTGTTTCATATTCTGATACAGCCCTCCAAAAACAAGTGGCCACCCATGAAATGTATTAAACATATCGAACTTATAATCATCTTCATGTTCTTCCCTGTAATCTCACCCAAATCATAATGGAATTGGATGGTGAAGTATTTATTGTGTGAGTATAACTAGATAAAAATAGCTAACAAATTTGATGACTGATATGTTTTGAATAAAATTGAAAGATTTTGTCTAGTTAGAATTCAAGAATGCAGTCCTTGATCTCAAGGAAAAATAGAAATTTAATTTTAAGTGGCGAACTATCTTTTGCCAGCACAATTAGGCAGAACTTTATGGAATCCAGAAAAATGGGTTTACAGACCTTTCAGTAACTGCAAACCATTGATATAATGTGGCAGTGCTTTCTTGGAAAAAGACAAAAAGCTACAATATTTCTTTAAGAAACCTATAAAATAGAGCAACTCGATTTACCAATATTGTTGTCTGTTGTTTGTGATTTCTTTTCACGCTACACTGACTAAGTGGTGCATTTGAAGAAATCTGTCTGAGTCAATCACCTTTTTTGCAGGGTAGGTTAAAAAACACTTTAATAAAAAGAGACAAAAAATGTTCTCACTGAGGAAGGACATAGATAAGCATGGCTTTCAAATGCAAGATGCAATGAACCAGGACATTTTTGAAAAACTCAGTTTTATCCCAGTTCAGTTCAAGTCCACTGAGTAAACCTTGAAAGCCTTCTATATTTCCAGCTGAATTCTTTTTAAAATTATGCAATAAATACCACTATAGAGCTAACTTTAAAGCCCTAATTATAACTCCAGCAGGAGTCATGTAAGCGGCGGCTGAGAAAGACAGAAAACCATCCAGCCTTCCGCAATGGGAGGCCTAGGAGATTTAGACCTAGAAATGTGTTAGCCAGCAAATTGGGTGCGGGGATCGCGCTGCGTGATCAACCCACCCGCATTCAAATGAATACAGGCAGCACGCAGACTTTATGCTGCCTGCTGATTAGCATAATTGTGGCGTTCAGCCCAGCACTGAATGCTCTGCTGAGTGGCTGAACTTTCAGCAGGGGCTCAAGTTCATGCGAGGCTAGCACCAATTAAAGCTAGCCTGCACTACTTAAAGGCAGTCTGCACCTCTGTAAGGGGAGGTGCATTCTGCCTGCAGCAGCTCATTTTACTGGCTGAGAAAGAGAGTGAGAGGAGAAAAGAAAAAAAGTATCACAAAGGAGAGATAACGTGCAACTTGATTCTACAATGCAGAACTGGAGGCCTTGATGCAAGAGGTCAACTCAAGGAGAGAGGGTCAGTTGCCATAGAGGACCAAGAGGCCCTGTGGTGAATGTCAGCAGTTAAGCCCCGAGCACCTGGATGCAGTGCAGGAAGAAGTTTAATGACCTCACACGCATTGCCACAGTCAATTAATTAATCTTCAAATGCCATATCCCACCACCTGCACCACTAGCCTCATACACTGCTCAAGGCATTACACCCCCATCACTCACCTACCAACAATCACTACCAAACACGAGTCAGATCTCACATTCATACCTTCACCTAACCCACATACACTTACCACTGCTGCAAGCCTCACATTCACATCTCACAGCTTGCACACACTGCCAGCTATTCAACCATGATAGGCTATCACCCAAACACATTGCACCACACTCAGTGACACACTTCCCTTTCTCTTGCAAGAAAAGGTGGCTTACAGCTGGCGCCATCAGGACCTAACCGGTGGGGGACAGGCTCACCTGCATAATCTCAAGGAGACTTTATTGGCCATTCGTGGGAAGGGCATCGCTGAGCCCATGGCCAGCAGTGGGGCTGAAAGAATACAAGATGCCGGCATCCTCATAAGTAATCCTCCTTCTCACATCTCATCTTCCCCTCATCCCACAATCCCTTCTGATTTACAAGATGCACATGGTGTAAGTATGCACCTTTCAATTTCTACCCAAACCCCACCTACCCTTGTGGTTTTCTCATGTAAGGAATCAAATCTGCCCACCCAGTGGAGCAGGAAGGAGAGGGAGAGCAGGGTGATGATAAAAAGAAACATTATCACTTGATTTGACACTTGCAGTCACCAACACAGATACTGGCACTGCAGGGACTTTAGAGGGTAGCTTAGAGGCAGGATCTGCATTTAGTGAGTCACCGGGCATGAGTGGCCTGTAGCCAGGGAAGGGTGAAAGGGTGGCGCAGGTGCCAGGTCCGCGGAGTGCGACGTCGCACATGAATTCTGCTGCAGAGGACTCAGATGAGGACTGCGATGGGACGGCCTACAGAAGAATGCTGATGGGGATGCACAACTAAATATTTGGTGCATTGACAGGCCTGCCAGAAAGCCTGAGTGCAATGTCAAGGAACATGAAGAAGTCCGGCATCAACCTTGCACAGGGCTTTGCGCAGAGCTTGGAACACATGATTTCCAGCATGGACTTGATGGCCAACTCATTAGCACACCTGTGGACTAAACCATGATGCAGCGTCTGATAGCCGATGTCACAGCTTCCATAGAAACATAGAAACATAGAAAATAGGTGCAGGGGTATGCCATTCGGCCCTTCGAGCCTGCACCACTATTCAAGAAGATCACAGCTGATCATTCCCTCAGTACCCCTTTCCTGCTTTCTCTCCATACCTCTTGATGCCCTTAGCCGTAAAGGCCATATCTAACTCCCTCTTGAATATATCCAATGAACTGGCATCAACAACCCTCTGCGGCAGGGAATTCCACAGGTTAACAACTCTGAGTGAAGAAGTTTCTCCTCATCTCAGTCCTGAATGCCCTATCCCTTATCCTAAGACTGTGTCCCCTGGTTCTGGACTTCCCGAATATCGGGAACATTCTACCCGCATCTAACCTGTCCCGTCCCATCAGAATCTTATATGTGTCTATGAGATCCCCTCTCATCCTTCTAAACTCCAATGTATAAAGGCCCAGTTGATCCAGTCTCTCCTCATATGTCAGTCCAGCCATTGCGGCACAAGCAGAAACCACCCAATGTCTGGGTGCTTCAGTGGAAGCTCAGACTTCTATAATGGAAGCTCAGCCTGCTCTCATGTCGGCTCAGCTTGTTAACATGCAAGCTCAGATTTATGCCATCATGGCTGAGTTTATCAGTGTGGAAAGCAGCTTGCAGGGTGTCGCGGCAGTCCAGCAATCTGTCCTCCAGCAGATAGTTAGGAATGCTGAGGCACGCCCCGGGGCCGTGGCAGTGGCTCTGTGGAGCACGAACCTGATGTCCTCTCTCAGAATGACAGCAGTCATACTCCCACCACTGCCACTCCACCATTGATGTTGCCTGTCAGCCAACTAGCCTGCTACCACTGGTGCCGAGGTGGTGCAGTCCACAGCCGGGTCTTCCAGGTCCAGAGCTGCTCAAGGTTGTCCTGCAAGGCCACCTACAGTCTCCTCCACTGAAAGTCAGCAGCCTTCCACCAGCCAGGCTGCAGTCAATTGGGTAGCACTTCATAGGAGCACTAGGACAAGTAAATGCACACTGAAAACAGTCACTAAGGAAATGCACAAGGGTGATTAGTTGATTTTGTTATGTAATATTGGATGGATTGATGGATAAAATTGGATTGGAAAGTTTGCTTTGTGGGGGCTTTTATTTCTGCATTGTGGCAAGATGATGCTGTGATGGTCAGTACCAGAGGGAAGTTAAGGTGTGGAACTGTTGTTGAAGGGGGAATTGTGATTGCATAGTTAGATGAGTTGATTACAGACAGCCCATGCAGAAAGGAGTCATCTCTTCCCTTCTGCTTTATCCTTTTCCTCTTCCTCTGCTTCCTCCTCCTCCTCTTTCTGCTCCTCCTCTTCCTGCTTCTTCCTACTCAGCTGGTCACCATATGCCAGGTGGCAAGGCTTCTGCCCTCAGGATGGAGAGGTTGTGGAGCATACAGCAGACCATGCCAAATCTTGAGACATGCTCTGGTGAGAAGCTCCTCCAGAGCAATCCAGGCAGTGGAAGCATTGTTGAAGGATGTCAATGGTTTGCTCTATCAGATTCGATCAAGGTCATCTAGATTTTTCTCTCTCTGTCTAGCACCATCTACAACCAACATGCACAATTGCTGTATTTTTTTTACTCTACAGTTCTCTCTCTTTCTCTCTCTCACCTATCTAGAAAGAGAGCAAAAAATAAATAAAGGTCTGTCAAGTTAAACAGAAAAGCTGTCCCAAAATGTACATCTCTCTCCCCAGTCTCTTATACATATATCTTTCACCCTCTCAGGCACACTGCCACTCCCTCAGGTGCTGAGAACTCTATCACCAGATTACAAATATTGAGTGATTTTAGTGCCAAATTACCCTTTATATTATGTTTTACTTAATACAGGTAGTAAAAAAAATCATCAGTTACTCACAGGGAACTGATGTGTTTTCAGTTTTTAGAATGATAGGGCCACAAGATAGGCCATTTCCTCTCCTTCCATCCGCTCCAAGCCTGTGAGCTGGCTCCTTCACACTACCTCTGTACCTCCAAGATCACTCAACATCCATGTCTGAAATGCTGCCTTTAATTCATCTACATCCACACTTCCAATCCATTTGAATCTAATTCCTATAACCAGTGTGCCTAACAGGTCCGCTTAAGGCCTCCTTAAGATTTTCTTTGGAAATTTTCAAGCCCAACCTGTCAATGAGTTTCTCTACACCTCTGTTCCCCAGCCTGTATGATTGAAATTCAGCACTTCGCCCTCTCCCTCAGGGAAATGGTATTGATTGGAACATATAGATGGCATCTGTTCTAAATGTTGGTTCATACAGGTAGTGTAGGGGATCCCGGTGGATGCTAAATTGAATCAAGGCACAGTTCTTTGAGATTGTGCTGAAGAGCTTTCTTAGATTGCAGCAAAGTCCTAATGCTAGTAAAGTCTGTGGTGAATAATCCATGTGTTCAAATGACTCTCTTTCATAGTTCAGAAATTCTTGACATGCTTCCTCTGGGCTATGTGTGAAATTCCACAATCAACCTTTGATGCAGATCTTTTGCAAAAATGTGAAGTGGTTGCAGGGAGAAAGGGCGCTGGCCCACATTGACCGCAGAGCAGGTCTGATGCTTATCGCAGGCTGCATTCTTTGACAAAGCCCCTCACATAAGAATCTGGATTAAGCAGTGGCCATGAGCAAACCTGGGTTGGACTTGGATAGTTAGAATATCAAAGTGGCTAGCATGGCCACAATAAAGATATTTGACATATAACTGATGAGGAAACTCAGAGCTGCTTTAAGGGGTTATCTGGATTTTGGAGATGAGAACACACTCATATATTCAGCTACGACTGAAGCACTGCACCTCAAATTAGTGGAACTAGCTGACTGGGTGCCCTAATAACCCTTTTAGCATGCTCCTCTTGTTATCCATAAGCTAAGCTAGGTATCCAAGCTATTGTCAAGTTGATACTGGGAATGCACTTGCAAATTTTATGAGCAATTGCACTGCTCACCATGCTGCTCATGGAGAGCTCCTAGAACCTACTGTCCAACTAGAGAGGATTCAATATCACACTTATCAGTTATCTAACAATAAGCTAGTGACCATCCTCCTCTGAGGGGGGTGTGCGGGGTTGAAATGGCTCTGAAAAAACACCTCTAGCAATGGACTCAACACCACACTATGGGTCTAAATGTTTCCCCCATAGAATTTGTATTTGCCCAATACAGAGTTTACACTCTCTGCCCACAGGGAGATTCCACATTTACCTAAGCCCAGAACTCTTAGGTGCAGGTTGGCAGAGCCAAGACCCTGAAGTGTGCACAGTGGAACTGCTGGAGTTATACCAGTTAAAACTGTGCAGCTTACCATCATGGCGTACTGGCAAGCTTCCCACTGGTAGTCTTGATGGTACCATTGTTTGGCTTGAAGGGTTATCCTGAGCTGAGGGAGAAGAATCCCAGCCCTCAGTAACCCTGATAGTCTTCTATTATTGAGCCAAAATCTAAGGTCATCAACAGTGCCTTGGACTACTGCAGACCTAGCTGGTTCAGGTATTGGATTACTGAGTCTGTCATAGAGTGTTGACTCCTTTGTACTTGCCCTAAAGCTCCTGATACAAAAGTGCCTTTAAATTACTCGATGAAACTGGTTAGTAGCTGAAAATAACAAAAAGCCACTGAAATTGTACTTACCCGACAGGTGCGAGTGAATGGGGTGAATCCAGCGCCACACACCAAATTGGGAAACCACTGTAGCGTCGCCGGTAACAGCTATTGTCGGGGACCTCAACGCCAGGGATGTTGTGACATGTGAGTGTGCAATGTTCACTGAATGCCCGATTTCTCAAATTGCTTTTTGCCACTTACCTCACCGTCTTGCAATAAACACTGATAGAAAGAGCTGGCATTCAGCACCAGGAAGCCAGCTGCAGGGATGTTATTTAAAGGGATCAGCCCCAATCACTCGCACCTGTCAGGTTAGTACAGTTTCAGTGACTTTTTGTAAGTTTCAGCTACTGCAACAGTTTCATTGAGTAATTTCAAAGTACTTTTGTATCAGGAGTCTTGGAGCAAGTACAAAGTAGCTACATTTATTCTTCAAAGATTCAAACTGCAACATTTGGGAAGATTAATCGGGGTTGTACTGGCACGCACTGCCTGAAAGGCTGGTGGAGGCAGATTCAATCGTAGCTTTCAAAAGGGAGTTAGATACGTACCTGAAGGAAAATAAATTGCAGGACTACAGGAAAAGGGCAGGGAAGTGGGACGAGCAGAAGTGCTCTTGCAGAGAGCCGGCACGGGCTCGATGGGCCAAATAGCCTCCTTCTGTGCTGAAACCATTCAATGATTCTATGCCACCTTGCCCCCACAGGATCTATGGTAGGGAGAAAGATGCAGAGGGAGGAGGACGAGGACGAGAAGGAAGAAGACAAGGAGAAAGGAGGAAAAGGAGGGAGGGAGGAGGCAGCCAGACAATCACACTTCTGGACGGGCAGCCCACAATGTGGTGTGCCACCTCCCTCCACTTAGTGCAGTAGACTTATGGTGAGGGCCTCATGCCAGTTTGGTAGGTACAGGACTGCTCACCTTCTCTCCAGCACTCAATCCAATGCCTCCAAATCTTCATGGAAATACCTGTGGGCTGTCTCCCTGCAGATCTGTAAATAAATGTTCCTGCTCCTGCTCCTGCTTCTTTTTATGGTTGTTGAGGCAGCTGCACAGCCAACAATGCTGAGAATGAAGTGCTGCAGAATCAATGAACCTCCACTTTAAGTAGTGAAAAAACACTGTGGCAATCATGAGTTGTGATTAGACTGCACCTGATATTGATCCAGCCTTTATGTGTAACAACAATATAGGGGGCACTTCAAAAAATATGACTTTAGTGCCCAAAAAAACAAAAAAACCCAAAAAAAACACAAAAAAGGGCCTTGAAAAATGTTTGGAGTGTCCCCCAGATCGGGGGGCACTTGATTTAATGTTTACTTTTCTCCCCAAAAAGAGTTGTGTAACAACAATGAGCTTGGACAGGGTGAAATTGCCCTGCACCCCGAGTGAGGGCGATAACCTGCTCAGGGCGAGATTTCCTGCGCCCGGTGTGGAAGTCCCGCCCCAGCCACTGAATTGGCCTTACCGCCCCTCAGAGGAAGCGGAGCACAATCTAGCATGCTCCACTTCCTGTAGGGGCAAGTCCAGGGGAGCTAACAGGGTGCGATCGATGGAGAGAGGTGCTAACAGGTGGCACAAAAAAGGGCAATTTCGACCCCTAGGTTTTGGTCTTGATTTAAGAGTCCAATCATTTTTTGAGCAGTGAGGAATAATGTTGCGTGCAGTCAAGAGCATTTTTGCTGGTGTTAATTCACCAAGGGGTAGAAATTCAGGCCCGCCCAAAACCAGGTGCATCTGCTGCTTTTCGGCCGTCAATACCGCTGCAATAGTTGCGGCGACCATTTGATCGAAATCCAGTGATTTTGGAAAAAAATGGCGGCCAACAGTATTGTCCGGTGGGAATCGGCAGTTTGCAGCGGTGGGGAGCGGCGTTTGGACAGTGAAATTCACCTTCTGGTGATTTGCTGTTAATGAGCCAGCTGGTCGCCAGGGTTTACAGCTAGGCCCTGAGCAGGGAAGGCATTTTAGTGAAGGCCATGGCTGTTGCATCTGTAGCAAGGAGGGCAAACCGTTTCTCTTCTGGAGACACTCATGCAATCTGTGGAGGGATGGAAGTGAGTCCTGTACCCCAATGCAGGTAGACTGACTCGGGAAGTGTTTACAAATGCGGGGAGAGAGATAGCTGTGGAGATCTCCGGGACCTCCATTCATGGTCGCACCGCTACCCAATGCCGAAAAAGGATGAAAATGAATACCTGTTCCACCACCTGCTGACCTTCCATCTGCGAGCCTCTTCTTCATCCTTCTCTCATTTCCCACCTTCGTTATATAGTCACTGAAGTAGAATTTCATTGTTGAGGCCTCAATGTATGTGTATGTTCTCGCAATGGAGGCTCCCTGTTGATACGTCCTTACTACACAGTATAAACGCACACGAGGCCCATGCTTGAGAGAAGGTCAGTCTGTGACCTGTCCTTTATTCCTTAGCACTCAAGTGATGAAGGTGGGTGGAGCTTCCCCTTTTATACCTGAAGGTCCAGGTTAGGAGTGTCTCCCACCTAGTGGTCAGTGTTCTCACGGTGTACAACTTAGGTCAGTTTATATATGGGTTACAATGCTGGTTGAATACATGACATCACCTCCCCCCACAAAGTCTTATTGGGATCACAGGTTGAGTCTCTCTGGTGGTTTACGCTCCCTTGTAGAGCGCCTGAGTTGGGGCTCCGGTTGTTGGGCGCTGGCCTGAGTGTCTGCTGTTTGCAGTGCCTCAGGCCTGTCCGGACTGCCCACAGTGACTGGGCTCTCCTCCCTTTGGTTCCGGTGTTCAGTCACCTGTGGTGGAGTGAACTCTATATCGTGTTCTTCCTCTGCTTCTTCTATGGGGTTGCTGAACCTCCTTTTTGTTTGATCCACATGTTTGCGGCAGATTTGTCCATTGGTAAGTTTAACTACCAGAATCCTATTTCCCTCTTTGGCAACCACAGTGCCTGCGAGCCATTTGGGCCCTGCAGCGTAATTGAGGACAAAAACAGGATCATTTACATCAATACATCGCGCCCTCGCATTCCTGTCATGGTAGTGATATTGTGACTGGTGCCTGCTCTCGACAATTTCTTTCATGGTGGGGTGTATAAGGGATAATCGGGTTTTGAGCGTCCTTTTCATTAGTAGCTCTGCGGGTGGAACCCCTGTGAGCGAGTGTGGTTGGGATCTATAGGCCAACAGGAGGCGTGATAAGCGGGTTTATAGGGAACCCCCTTGGAATCTGAGCATCCCCTGTTTGATTATCTGCACTGCTCGTTCTGCCTGGCCGTTTGAGGCCGGCTTGAACGGTGCCGTTCTGACATGGTTAATTCCATTGCCTGCCATGAAGTCCTGGAATTCAGTGCTTGTGAAGCACGGGCCATTGTCGCTGACCAAGATGTCCGGTAGACCGTGGGCGGCGAACATTGCCCGTAGACTTTCTACCGTGGCAGAGGATGTGCTTGAATTTAAAATGTCACACTCGATCCATTTGGAGTAGGCGTCTACTACAACCAAAAACATTTTCCCCATGAAAGGACCTGCGTAGTCCACATGGATGCGTGACCAAGGCTTGGCGGGCCATGGCCAGGGGCTAAGGGGGGCTTCCCTGGGCGCATGGCCCAGCTGGGCACACATGTTGCACCTGCGAACACAAAGTTCCAGATCTGCGTCTATCCCTGGCCACCAAACGTGTGACCTGGCAATTGCCTTCATCGTGACAATGCCCGGGTGCCCATTGTGGAGTTCTCTGATGAACACCTCTCTGCCCATCTGGGGCATGACTACGCGGTTTCCCCACAGTAGGCAATTGGCCTGAATCGAGAGTTCATCCTTACGCCTGTGAAATGGTTTAAATTTCTCAGGGCATGCCCTGTACGTGGCTGCCCAGTCCCCATTTCTTGACTAGAGACAATAGCGGGTCTCTATTTGTCCAGACTTTAATCTGACGGGCTGTCATGGGTGAGCCTTCGCTTCCGAAAGCTTCAACAGCCATGACCATCTCAGCACCATGCTCGGTAGCCCCCTCAGTGGTGGCTAGTGGCAGCCTGCTGAGTGCATCGGCGCAGTTTTCGGTACCCGGCCTGTGCTGAATTGTGTAATCATAGGCGGCTAACGTGAGTGCCCACCTCTGTATGCGGGCCGATGTGTTTGCATTTATGGCCTTGTTGTCGGCCAAAAGGGACGTTAGGGGTTTGTGATCTGTCTCCAGCTCAAATTTCCTGCCAAACAGGTACTGGTGCATTTTCTTTACCGCATATACACATGTGAGCACCTCCTTTTCTACCATCCCGTAGCCCCTTTCTGCCTGGGACAGATTCCTGGAGGCATAAGCTACTGGCTGTAACTGACCCTTGGCATTGACATGCTGCAACACACACCCGACACCATAGGACGACGCATCGCACGTTAACACAAGTTTCTTACATGGGTCATATAGCGTTAACAGATTGTTGGAACATAACAAATTGCGTGCTCTATTAAAAGCCCTTTCCTGGCTGTCCCCCCAGACCCATTCATGACCTTTGCATAGGAGCACGTGTAGCGGCTCTAGCAGCGTGCTCAATTTGGGAAGAAAGTTACCAAAATAGTTCAGGAGCCCCAGGAACGAACGCAGCTCCGTCGTGTTACGGGGTCTGGGTGCTCTCTGGATCGCTTCCGTCTTGGATGCAGTAGGGCTGATCCCGTCTGCTGCTACCCTCATCCCCAGGAATTCTACCTCTGGAGCTAGGAAGACGCACTTCGCCTTTTTCAGTCGCAGACCTACCCGGTCCAGTCTGCGTAGCACCTCCTCCAGGTTGTGGAGGTGTTCTTCAGTATCGTAACCCGTAATAAGGATGTCATCCTGAAAAACCACCGTCCCTGGAATCGACTTGAGGAGGCTTTCCATATTTCGTTGGAAGATCGCGGCGGCCGAGCGAATCCTGAACGGACATCTGTTGTACTCAAACAACCCCTTGTGTGTCGTGATGGTGGTCAGCTTCTTTGACTCACAGCTCCTGGGTCATGTAAGCTGAGGTCAGGTCCAATTTTGAAAAAAGTTTGCCACCGGATAGCGTCGCAAAAAGGTCCTCCGCTCTCGGTAGCGGGTACTGGTCTTGGAGTGACACCCGATTGATGGTGGCCTTGTAATCGCCACATATCCTGACTGACCCATCCGCCTTGAGCACAGGCGCAATCGGGCTCACCCAGTCACTGAATTCGACTGGCGAGATGATGCCTTCCCTCAACAGGCGGTCCAATTCGCCTTCCATCTTTTCCCGCATCACGTACGGCACCGCTCTGGCCTTGTGGTGTACTGGTCTGGCGTCCGGGTTTGTGTGAATCACTACCTTGGCCCCCATGAAAGTGCCAATGCCGGGTTGAAATAATGAGTCAAATTTGTCCAGGACCTGTGAGCATGATACTCGCTCCACAGAGGAAATTGCATTGACATCGTCCCATTTCCAGTTCATGACAGCAAGCCAACTCCTCCCGGTAGTGCGGGACTGTCCCCTGGGACAATCCAGAGTGACAGTCTGTTCTCCGAATCTTTGTGGGTCACGACTACCGTGGCGCTGCCTAGCACTGGAATGATCTGCTTTGTGTAAGTCCGTAGCTGTGCGTCAATCGCCGATAATTTTGGCCTCCTGGCCTTGGATGCCCACAACTTTTCGAACTGTTTGATACCCATCAGGGACTGGCTGGCACCCGTGTCTAACTCCATTGATACTGGGATGCCATTGAGGAGCACTTTCATCATTATCGGTGGCGTCCTGGTATATGAACTGTATACGTGCTCCACATGAACTCGCTGAACTTCAGCTTCCACCAATTTCCCCCAGTGTCCATTTCTGCAATTTCTGCAGGTATTTTGCTCATCTCTGCAAACTCCGGCTGAATGTATGCCTCCACGCCTCCAGCATGAGTTGCGGTTTGAAACAAAAGGTCCCTTGCCAGTCGATCGTCCCTGACTGCCCCTGTTATTGTCCTTGAATGCACCATTAAAAGGTGTTGATGGCCCCATTACTGGCCGCATTGTCCCTTGCAATGGCGTGAATTGCTGTTCAGCTTGCCATTGTCTCTGTCGAACTCCCCCTCTGGGTTCGACTACATGTTGGGGCATGCCCGACTGCCCTTGTCTGCCTGGAGAACTGTGTGCTGCTTTAACAATGTTGAATCTCTGTCTCAACCATTCATAGAAACATAGAAATATAGAAAATAGGTGCAGGAGCAGGCCATTCAGCCCTTCTAGCCTGCACCGCCATTCAACGAGTTCATGGCTGAACATGAAACTTCAGTACCCACTTCCTGCTTTCACGCCATACCCCTTGATCCCCCGAGTAGTAAGGACTTCATCTAACTCCCTTTTGAATATATTTAGTGAATTGGCCTCAACTACTTCCTGTGGTAGAGAATTCCACAGGTTCACCACTCTCTGGGTGAAGAAGTTTCTCCTTATCTCGGTCCTAAATGGCTTACCCCTTATCCTTAGACTGTGACCCCTGGTTCTGGACTTCCCCAACATTGGGAACATTCTTCCTGCATCCAACCTGTCCAAACCCGTCAGAATTTTAAACGTTTCTATGAGGTCCCCTCTCACTCTTCTGAACTCCAGTGAATACAAGCCCAGTTGATTCAGTCTTTCTTGATAGGTCAGTCCCACCATCCCGGGAATCAGTCTGGTGAATCTTCGCTGCACTCCCTCAACAGCAAGTATGTCCTTCCTCAAGTTAGGAGACCAAAACTGTACACAATACTCCAGGTGTGGCCTCACCAAGGCCCTGTACAACTGTAGCAACACCTCCCTGCCCCTGTACTCAAATCCCCTCGCTATGAAGGCCAACATGCCATTTGCTTTCTTAACCGCCTGCTGTACCTGCATGCCAACCTTCAATGACTGATGTACCATGACACCCAGGTCTCGTTGCACCTTCCCTTTTCCTAATCTGTCACCATTCAGATAATAGTCTGTCTCTCTGTTTTTACCACCAAAGTGGATAACCTCACATTTATCCACATTATACTTCATCTGCCACGCATTTGCCCACTCACCTAACCTATCCAAGTCACTCTGTAGCCTCATAGCATCCTCCTCGCAGCTCACACTGCCACCCAACTTAGTGTCATCCGCAAATTTGGAGATACTACATTTAATCCCCTCGTCTAAATCATTAATGTACAATGTAAACAGCTGGGGCCCCAGCACAGAACCCTGCGGTACCCCACTAGTCACTGCCTGCCATTCCGAAAAGTACCCATTTACTCCTACTCTTTGCTTCCTGTCTGACAACCAGTTCTCAATCCACGTCAGCACACTACCCCCAATCCCATGTGCTTTAACTTTGCACATTAATCTCCTGTGTGGGACCTTGTCGAAAGCCTTCTGAAAGTCCAAATATACCACATCAACTGGTACTCCTTTGTCCACTTTATTGGAAACATCCTCAAAAAATTCCAGAAGATTTGTCAAGCATGATCTCCCTTTTACAAATCCATGCTGACTTGGACCTATCATGTCACCATTTTCCAAATGCGCTGCTATGACATCCTTAATAATTGATTCCATCATTTTACCCACTACTGAGGTCAGGCTGACCGGTCTATAATTCCCTGCTTTCTCTCTCCCTCCTTTTTTAAAAAGTGGGGTTACATTGGCTACCCTCCACTCGATTCCTTAACACAGTACCTCTCATCTGTTCTGCTAGTGGCCATGCTCACGTGGTTTAAATCCCAGTTTCTTGTCGCCATTGATACGTCCTTACTACACAGTATAAATGCACACGAGGCCCATGCTTGAGAGAAGGTCAGTCTGTGACCTGTCCTTTATTCCTTAGCACTCAAGTGATGAAGGTGGGTGGAGCTTCCCCTTTTATACCTGAAGGTCCAGGTAAGGAGTGTCTCCCACCTAGTGGTCAGTGTTCTCACGGTGCACAACTTAGGTCAGTTTATACATGGGTTACAATGCTGGTTGAATACATGACACCTGTCATGTCACAGTTACAGCTGCATGTCAGGGACACACACTTGTGCACTCATTTTTGATGCCTCATGACACTGCTACTCAGGAACCATTCTTTGTTTTGCAGGCCAAGGCTGCGCACAACCGAATGGAGCAAAGGAGGACTGATGGTGGCAAGGCTCAGCTTCAGATCTTTACACCTTTGGAAGAGAGAGAGTCGAGGTGCCAGTGGGCAGACATGCTGCCTTCCCTGTGGCCTCCAGTACTGCCGATCCCACAGTGGGCAGCATAGGTAAGTGAAGGTCCTCCTTTAATGTTATCTCTCCCTGAAAGCAGCAGTGCCTACTGTGCCATTCCTTCTGAAAGTATTCCATATGCAGCCTCCATGCATCAATTCCCTACCTCCCACTCACGGCAGTCCTTGTGCCGTTTATGCTTGCAGATGAGAAGCCGAGTGAGAGCCAAAGTGAGGGTCCTAGCGCTGGTGAGTGGGAGGGCAAGTCAGGATGACAGCCTTGAGGGCAGTGGCAACCGATGCCAGGGAGAGGCTGATGTTGAGACTGAGAGGTGAGGCCTGGAGGACAGCCAAGAGCGCAATGACAGCCATGGTGATCCTGACACCCTGGAGGACATTGGGGGCTGGAGCCTGGATGAGAGCCTGGAGCCCACTCCATCTGTTGGTACCACATCAGATGAGGCAGAGGAAGAGGGGGACACTTGTGTCAGCATCGAGTCACTGCTTCCTACAGTCACACACGCCAGCTCAGATACTGGGAGTACACGGTCGGATCTAATATACATAGCAGAGGGATCTGCACTGGGTGTTGCACCGGGGCCTAGTGGGCTGCAGCATGGTGATGACCATAGGAACCTCGGGTGTCATCTCTCTGCAGGGGCGAGTGCGCACAGGAGTTCTGCTGGAGAGGATTCAGACAAGCCCATCGATGTTGGGGCTTATGAAAGAATGGTGGAGGCCATGCATTCCCAGATGTTGGGGGCAGTGGCAAGGATGCCGGGCAGGCTGTCGGCAGTGGTCAGGAGTGTGGAGGAGTCAGCCTC
This sequence comes from Pristiophorus japonicus, assembly GCF_044704955.1. Classification (NCBI taxonomy): domain Eukaryota; kingdom Metazoa; phylum Chordata; class Chondrichthyes; family Pristiophoridae; genus Pristiophorus; species Pristiophorus japonicus. Next base: position 216,360,264 of record NC_091977.1, on the reverse strand, counting down.
CCACATTGTCGACAGCTCTGCGCACACCATAGAGCCTAACATTGCCAGTATGCGCGCGATGGTGGACTCCCAGAGAGACCGTGCGGTTCCAGCTGTGATGCCGCGACTCGTTGGTGATGTGACAGCTGCCATTGCCGCACAGGCGCAAGTGAACGGGCGTATCAGTGCTGTTTTGGAAAGGATGCGCTTGCGCTGAAAACCGGCTTTTCCGATCTGTCAAGCTGGACCTTGACAGATCCAATGCATATCAGGAATGAGGACATTTGCAAGGGCAAGATTGCGGGATTTTCCCATATCTTGCCCAGCAAATGTCCTCATAACTCTTGCGCCTGATAAAAGCAGACGCATAGCCTACTTTTACAGGCGCAAACGTTTTAAAACATACAAAAATAAATTACATTTATAAAACAAATTTTATTGTTAAAAACCCTGCCCACTAAGGTAAGTTTATTTAACCCTAATTACAAAACTTTAAAAAACAATTGGAAAACATTTTTTTTTTCTAAGGCATTTATTAACTTTAATTTCAATTAATTTTAGTTATGTGAGGTGTGTTTTTTATTTTTTATTATGGTGTTTAGTGTGTTTTTTCTCATTAATAGCAATGAGAACTCGTAGATACGGAGTTCTCATTGCTATTAATGAGAATGCTGTGGAATAATGTACCTGATTGGTTGTGCAGTCACACGTGACCGCACCATCTGCATGGGAACCTGGAAGATGGAAGCGCGCTTCGCAGCATGGGAAGAGAAGGCCTCCCCAACGGAATCCCATGCTCCTCCGGGACCACCAGGTACATTCGTAGAAATTTTTCAGGTTGGAGGCATCCGCCCGCACGAAGCCTCTGACCGCAATTTCTGGGCCATTATGTGTATGTTTTTTGCACCTTTCTTTATTATGCAATAAATCTTTATTTTGTATTCCTATATCTGGCCAGGTGTATGATTTGATGGTGGGCAATGATATATGAAAGGACTCATTGGGATGGCCATGGAAAAGCAAAGAGGAAGGATGATGTGTGCATTAACTCATCGGAAACGAGCACCAATGAGACGGTCTGTACTTTCCTTGCAGGGTTGGGATGGTGCCGACGCCTCCTGGGTGGCTGGCAATACGTATCCTAGTTCTCCTCCTTCTCCTCCTGCACCTCCTCCTGCTGCTGCGCCTTCGCCTGAGGTGCTACTACTGGATCGACCTCCAGCGGCTGGCCCCTCATGATTGCCAGGTTGTGAAGCATGCAGCAGATGACCACGAATAGGGAGACCCACTCAGGTGAGTACTGCAACACTCCACTAGAATGGTCCAGGCAACGGGATCTCTGCTAAGGATCCCGAAGCAGTGCTCAATTATGCACCTGGTGGCTGAATGAGATTCATTGTAGGCACGGTACGCAGCAATCCTGGGGTTGCAAAGAGGAATCAATAGCCAAGTGCACAATGGGTAGTAGCCCTTGCCACCAAGCAGCCAGCCACAATCTTGGTTTGGGCCCAAGAACACGGCGGGCACACTGCCCTGGCGCAGGATGAAGGCATCGTGGCCACTGCCTGGATACCGGGCATTAACTGCCATAATCTTGCACATCAGCAGGATGTTCAGGAAGCGGAATCTCTTTCTGTTCATGAACATCACAGCATGGGTTTCTGGCGCCCTCAGTGCGACATGTGTGCAGTCGATGGCACCCTGCACCCTGGGGAACCCCACAATCTACACTGAGATAAGTTAGCTATGTCTGCAGTTGCAGATTGGAAAGAGCCAGTTGCATAAAAGTTTAGTTCAATGGTCAGTTTGGTTTCAATGCTCAGAGCTGTCCTCAGGCTTGTATGAGGCTGCAGATCTGGATCAGGAGATTGCACTTATCTCAGTTCTCCGCCCATCGCTCCATCCATCAAGTCGCAGGTGCTCTCTACAAGAGAAGACTGGAATACATTTCTTTCCCGGAGCAGGGAGAAGCAGGTGGAGCGGCAGACCGGATTTGTGTAGATTGTGGGGTTCCCCAGGGTGCAGTGTGCCCTGAGGATGTCCTTCCTGAATTGGAGCCTTCACAGACATTGCTCATCGGTGAGCTCCATGAAGGAAAACTGCTGGTAGTACACCCTTGCATGGAAGGGCCTTTTTCCCCCAACTCTATGCTGGGCCCCTCCTATTGCAGCTGGCTGATTGTATTCTCCCTCATCCTCTTCATGCTCCTCAGCCTCTGCAGGCTGCTGCTGGTAATCATCTCCCTCATCAGCCACTATCTGGTGTGGGGGTTCAACATACCTGACGCTCCTGCTCACGCCAGTTCCTTCCTGGCCAACCTCTCTGCCTTGTGGTCTGTGATCATCTCCAGGCTCTTCTCTATGTTGGGTAACCATGTCTGCTGCCTCCCTTGCCCGCTGCCTCTGGACCCGATGCTGACAGCGCCGTCTTCTCCTGTGTGCCTCTCTGCCGTGCGCAATGTGCACAAGGCGTTCCTCTGCTAGCATTGAGCCCAATGCATCTGCAGGCTCAACCCTCACTATGAGGCCTCTGAGGCTCTATGCCACTAGTAATCATTGCCGATCTCAAAAGAGCAAGTGAGAAACTTTTTTAAAGTTTTGACAAGTCCAAAAAAGTTTGGTCCATAAAATTGACGATTCACCCAACACTGCTTTCACTCCGCTGGCAGTCTCAAGCCAGCCGGTACAGTGCTCTGACAAAAAAAGCTGTCAGGGACACCGTCAGGCAGCAGGTTAGATTTTTTAATACTAAATATCGCTTCTGGGGCAGAAAGGCAGCGGTGCGCGCTATGATGACGTCTTTAAGGCCGCATCCACAATACCGTGGCAGAACTGCGGGGAGCGGGATGGAAGTGAACACCACTGCAAAAACCCCCCGAGGAGAATTTTGCTGGCGGCGGCCATTTTGGCTGCAAATTGGCGACCACTTGACTCTGCTGCATGGCCATCGCTTTCCGGCGGTGAAGCCTTTTCGAGAGGCTGAATTTCAGCCCCCATCTTTTGTCCTAACACCGTCCATTCCTTGGCTGTCATGGATTTCTAGCCCTTTAATATTTAGATTTTCTCATTGGAATGGTCCAAAGGTTCTTAAACATGGTGAAAGCTTTCCACAGATGTCAGATACATTGTTAATTAATAAAAAGTATAAAAATGAATTCCTGTGCTCCTATTAAAAGCTATCTTCATTTCTCTGCAGTTTTTACAGACCAAGTGAATCTTATTGGTGATTAATACAGGCATTTCCCAAAATGAAGGAGAATACACGCCACACCAGTCTGAAAAATAGCAGCAGAAACTTGGGAGAAATGCTGCTTCTGGCATTAATTTTCATAATCAATTCCGTTGTTACCTGCTTGACTTTGGTCTAAACTTGTGCAATTCTTGTACAAAAACAATACAAGCATAATTTTTAAAAGTTCTGGTCAGCCAGTAGGAACAGTCAGTTGCAGGGTCTTGACTGGTTGACAGTGGTGTGGCAGCCCCCTGTTTGGATGTTGTCCATTAGTTCGATATCCCCAGCTTAGTCTGTATATGCTGCCCAGTCAGAGTGCTGCATTTTGAATTGAGGACCTTGAGAAACTGGATGGCACACCAGGTAAAGCATTGGACTTTCAACTTGAGACCTGAGTTAAAATTTCCCAGGACAAATGTGTCCCCTGTCTGTTGATGGTAACAGTACTATTCAGAATGAGCTTGAACAGTCTCAATCCTGTACTTAATGAGCAAGTGCCTACAGCACAAAATTGCCCCTAATCTGACACTGATTGCCATTGTCACTCAGACAGGCCTTAGAATAGTATGGGAAATGGAACATTTCCACACAGGTGTAGGTTTTCCATTAAGGTTAAAGATTGAGGCAATTTACAGGGAGTTTTACTCTGCATGTGGCTGAGCTATAACTACCTAAGAGTTTTTGATGCTGATACTGGGGCCGAGAAATTGTGGGAGTGCAAAAATATCGCCGGGCGCTACACAATACAATCCGATGCAAACTTTTGGTTTAGCGCTCCAGGAGAGAAGTGGAGCACTAAATCACGTGATACCACTTCCCTTGGAGCGTGAAATGGAGCAAGAGGGGTGGTAGAGACAGAGCGCTGCATAATGTCCCATGCAGTGCTGCTGGATTCACAGGCTCCTTCCCTCCCTCAAAAGGAAGGGCCAATGCTGAAGTGATTTCCAGGTAAGGCTGGGAATGGTGGACGACAGCACCCACGATCCACGAAGAGCAGCCCCAAGCATTCTAAGAGAGTGCAGGGCTGCGCAATTGCGGGATGGAAAAAATTGAAAAAACATGGGTAAGATGCTGCAGGCGGCAGAAGTGAATTTAAGATCTGGGGCGATAACGGAGTGCTGTGCACTAGATGATGTAATGATCTTTGAGATGCAGGAGCTTGAAGTGGTAAGGATTAGCGCCAGTGCTAACCTACCATGTAATTTCACCGTGCCTGGTCGATAAGCCATTAGCGCTCCATTATAAGAACATAAGAAATAGGAGTAGGAGTAGGCTATTTGGTCTCTAGAGCCTGCTCCGCCATTCAGTGAGATCATGGCTGATCTGATCATGTTCTCAACTCCACTTGCGTGCACTATCCCCATATCCCTTGATTCCCTTAATATCCAAAAATGTATTGATCTCAGTCTTGAATATACTCAACGACTGAGCTTCCACAGTCCTCTTGGGTAGAGAATCCCAAAGATTCACAACCCTCTGAGTGAAGGAATTTCATCTCATCTTAGTCCTAAATGGCTGACCCCTTATTCTGAGACTGACCCTTAGTTCTAGACTCCCCAGCCAGGGGAAACACCCTCCCTGCATCTACCCTGTCAAGCCCAGTAAGAATGTTGTATGTTTCAAATACATCACCTCTCATTCTTCTGAATTCTAGAGAATATAGGCCTAGTCTATTCAATCTATCCTCCTCGGACAATTCCCCCATCGCAGGTATCAGTCTGGTAAACCTTTGTTGCACTCCCTCAATGGCAAATATTTCCTTCCTTAGGTAAGCAGACCAAAATTGTACACAATACTCCAGGTGTGATCTCACCAGGGCCCTATATAATTGCAGGAAGATGTCTTTACTCTTATATTCAAATCCTCTTGTAATAAAGGCCAACATATCATTTGCTTTCTTAATTGCTTGCTGTATCTGCATGTTAACTTTCAATGATTTGTGTTCAAGGACACCCAGTCCCTCTGAGCACCAACATTTCCCAATCTCTCACCTTTTAAAAAATACTCTGCTTTTCTATTTTTCCTCCCAAAGTGGATAACTTCACATTTCTCCACGTTATATTTCATTTGCCACGTTCTTGCCCATTCACTTAGCCTGTCTATATCCCCTTGAAGCCTCTTTGCATCCTCCTCAAAACTTATATTCCCACCTAGGTTTGCATCATCAGCAAACTTGGATATACTACATTTGGTCCCCTCATTCAAATCATTGATCTATATTGTAAATAGCTGAGGCCCAAGTACTGATCCTTGCAGTGGCCTACTAGTTGTAGCCTGCCAACCTGAAAATGACCTATTTATTCCTACTCCTGTTTTCTGTCCATTAATCAATCCTCAATCCATGCTAGTATATTACCCCCAATCCCATGAGCGTTAATTTTGTTTAATAACCTTGGAATCTTAGCCTTTATTGCAAAGGGGATGGAGTATAAAAGCAGGGAACTCTTGCTACAGTTGTACAGGGTATTGGTGAGGCTAAAACCTGGAATATTACGTGCAGTTTTGGTTTCCATATTTATGAAAGGATATACTTGCTTTGGAGGAAGTTCAGAGAAGGTTCACAAGGTTGATTCCAGAGATGAGGGGGTTGACTTATGAGGAAAGGTTGAGTAGGTTGGGCATCTACTCATTGGAATTCAGAAGAATGAGAGGTAATCTTATTGAAACATATAAGATTATGAGGGGGCTTGACAAGGTGGATGCCGAGAGAATGTTTCCCCTGATAGGGGAGTCTATAACTAGAGGGCATAATCTTAGAATAAAGGTCCACCCAATTAAAACTGAGACGAGGAGAAATTTCTTCTCTCAGAGGGTTGTGGTTCTGTGGAATTCGCTGCCTCAGAGAGCTGTGGAAGCTGGGATATTGAATACATTTAAGACAGAAACAGACAGTTTCTTAAACGATAAGGGAATAAGGGGTTATGGAGAGTGGGCAGGGAAGTGGACCTGAGTCCATAATCGGATCAGCCATGATCGTATTGAATGGTGGAGCATGCTTGAGGGGCCGTATGGCCTATTCCTGCTCCTATTTCTTATATTGTTATGTTCTTATTAGCCTCTTGTGTGGCACCTTATCAAATACCTTATCTATTCTGCTAGTTACAACCTCATAAAACTCTTATGAGATTTGTCAAACTTGATTTCCTTTTCATAAATCCATGTTGACTCTGCCCAATCTTATTACTCTTTTCTAAGTGCCCTGTTACCATGACCTTAATAATAGATTCTAGCATTTTTCCGACTATTGATGTCAGGCTAACTCCTCGTTTTCTCTCTCCCTCCATTCTTAAATAGTAGGCTTACATTTACTATTTTCCAATCTGCGGGAACTGTTCTAGAATTTATGGAATTTTGGAGAATGACAACGAATGCATCCACTGTTTCTATAGCCGCCACTTTCAAAACCCTGCAATGTCGGTCATCAGGTCCAGGGGACTTATTGGCTTTCAGTCCCATTAATTTCTCCAGTACCATTTTTTTTACGAATACTAATTTCTTTCAGTTCCTCATTCTTGCTAGATCCTTGGTTCTCCACTATTTCTGACAGGTTTTTTGAGTCTTCTTCCATGAAGACGGACACAAAGTATTAGTTCAATTTCTCTGCCTTATTCCCCATTATAATTTCTCCTGTCTCAACCTGTAAGGGACCCACATTTACTTTTGCTAATCTTTTCCTTTTTACACACCGATAGAAGCTTTTACAGTCTCTTTTTATGTCTCTTGCTAGTTTACTCTCATATTCTATTTTCCCTTACTTTATCAATTTCCTGGTTCTCCTTTGCTGAATTCTAAAATCCTCCCAATCCTCAGGCTTACTCGTCTTTTTGGTAACATTTTAAGCCTTTTCCTTTGATCTAATACTGTTTTAACTTTTCTTGTTAGCCAGGATTGGACCACTTTTCCTGTGGGGTTTTTGTGCCTTAAAGAATGTATATTTGTTGTAAATTATGTATTAATTCTTTAAATGCTATCCATTGCTTATCTACTGGCATACCTTTTAATGTGGTTTCACAATCTACCTCTACCTCACCCCTCATACCTATGTAGTTTGCTTTGTTTAGATTTAAGACCCTAGATTTGGATTCAACTAATTAATTTTCAAACTCAATATAACATTCTATCATATTATGGTCACTCGTCCCAAAAGGCCCCTATACTACAAGCTTATTAATTAACCTTTTCTCATTGCACAATACAAGATCTAAAATATCGCACCCCCGGAGGGGCTAACGGGAGGTGCAAAGGAGGGCAATTTCTCCCCCTGGGTGCTTGATATTATATATGAATAAAGAGTCTGACCAGTTACTGTAAGCTCAAAGTAAAGTGTGATCTTAGTCGTTTATTGCAGGTCTCCAGAGTGCCTCTCCAGCCTGTGAGGCCTCCTTAAGTACAGGTGCTCCCAAGGGATTGTGGGATCCCTTGGGACTCCAGGGGATGAGCCCTCTGGTGGTTACACAAGGTATTTACATGTTTTCATATATAACAACACTCCCCCCGCAAAGTCAATAGTATAACTATTTACAAGGTGAGTCGATCTGGGGCCTTTCTTTCCCGGGTTGATCATCTTGGCGCAAATGCTGGTTTTTGTGAGTCGTTTGTTGGGGCCTCATTGGGCTGCTGTGCAGCTGGCCATGCTGGGCTGCCTGGTGTGGTGAGTCCTGCTGGGCTGCTGTGGGTGATGGGTTCTGCTTCGTGGTCAACTGCTGTGTCGGGTGCCACTGGTGTGTGTGTTGGGGGGTCAAAGAAGGTAGGGTCTAATGTGGGGTTGCTCTGGATAGTCCGTGAATCTGAGTTTGGTTTGGTCCAAGTGTTTCTGGTAGATGAGTCCATTTGAAAGTTTGACCCAAAACAACCTACTCCCCTCTTTGGCCACAACAGTGCTGGGAAGCTACTTGGGACCTTGTCCATAGTTCAACACAAATACAGGATCATGGATTTCAATTTCGCGTGACACATTTGCGCTATCATGATATGTACTTTGTTGAAGCCGCCTGCTCTCTACCTGTTCGTTTAGATCAGGGTGGACTAACGAGAACCTTGTCTTAAGTGCCCTTTTCATGAGCAGTTCAGCAGGTGGAATCCCAGTGAGCGAGTGGGGTCTCGTGCAGCAGCTAAGCAGGACTCGGGATAGGCGAGTCTGCAGTGAGCCTTCAGTTACCCTCTTCAAGCTTTGCTTGAAGTTTGCACTGCTCTCTCTGCCTGACCATTGGACGCTGGTTTGAACAAGGCAGCTGTAACATGTTTGGTCCCATTACGGGTCATGAACTCTTTGAACTCGACACTGGAGAGACACAGCCCGTTGTCGCTCACAAGGACATCAGGCAGGCCGTGCGTGGCAAACATGGCCCGCAGGCTTTCAGTGGTGCTTGCCGACATTATCTCACATTCAATCCATTTTCAGTATGCATCTACAACCACAAGGAACATTTTACCCAAGAACGGGCCTGCATAGTCGACATGGACACTGGACGACGGTTTGGAGGGCCAAGACCATGACGCCTCCCTGGGTGCATTGCTTTACTGTGAGCATGTGTTACATTTGTGCACACAGGACTCTAAGTAAGCATCAATACCGGGCCACAACACGTGGGATCTGGCTATCGCTTTCATTATTACAATGCCTGGGTGAGTACTGTGGAGATCACTGATGAAAGTGTCCCTGCCCTTATTGGGTACCACTACCCGATTGCCCCACAGAAGGCAGTCTGCCTGCAGAAATTTCATCATTGCGCTGCTGGTATGGCTTAATCTCCTCCTGCATTTCTAATTGCACACTGGACCAGCTTCTGTGAAGCACACAATTTTTTACTAAGGACAGTAAGGGGTCCTGGCTCATCCAGGTTCTAATCTGTTGGGCGGTAACGGGTGATTGCTCACTCTCGAATACTTCCATTACCATGACTAAATCTGCGGGCTGTGCCATTTCCACCCCGTGGTCCGCAATGGCAGCCTACTGAGTGCATTGGCACAGTTTTCTGTGCCTGGCATGTGGTGGATGGCATAGTTGTATGCAGACAAGGTGAGCGCCCATCTCTGGATGCGGGCCGATGCATTCATATTTGTTGTGTATCTGTAAAGCAGGCACTCCCATGTGCCGCCACCAGGGAGCTCATCCCCTGAAGTCCCAAGGGAACCTAGCATCCCTTGGGAGCACTGTATATAAGCCCCTAAGGCCTGTTCCTCACTATGGAGTGTCTTATTAAAGACTGAGGTCACTGTTACTTTAACCTCACTGTGTGCAGCCTCATCTGTGTTAGGAACACAATAACTGGCGACGAGAATACGAATCCAACGCAAAGATGCAGCAAACTGTGGGCATCCTGGAGAAGTTCTCAGAGGGTGAGGACTGGGAAGCCTATTTCGAATGGCTAGACCAGTACTTTGTAGCCAACGAGGTGGACGGAGAAGGAAGTGCTGTAAAAACGAGAGCGGTCCTCCTCACAGTCTGCGGGGCACCGACCTACAGCCTCATGAAGAATCTTCTGGCTCCGGTGAAACCCACAGATAAGTCTTATGAGGAGCTGTGTACACTGGTTCGGGAGCATCTTAACCCGAGGGAGAGCGTGCTGATGGCGAGGTATCGGTTCTACACGTGCCAGCGATCTGAAGGTCAGGAAGTGGCGAGCTACGTCGCCAAGCTAAGGCGACTTGCAGAACAATGTGAGTTTGATGGCTACCTGGAGCAAATGCTCAGAGACTTTTTTGTACTGGGCATTGGCCATGAGGCCATCCTACGAAAACTTTTGACTGCAGAGACACCAACCCTCAGTAAGGCCATTGTGATAGCACAGGCGTTTATGTCCACCAGTGATAATACCAAACAAATCTCTCAGCACACAAGTGCGAGCAATGTTCATAAATTAACTGGAACTGCGTTTGCGAGCAGAAATGTACAGGGCAGAACCCAAGATTCTGCAACTGCCAGCAGGCCTCAGGTGACCCAGATGACTCAGAGTCCCCAACAAAGGATGAATGCAAGGCAATTCACACCTTGTTGACATTGTGGAGGCTTCCATTTAGCCTATTCATGCCATTTCAAAGGGTATGTTAGCAAGAGCTGTGAAACAATGGAGCACCTCCAACGAGCTTGCAAACGAACTGCAAGCTCTGCAAAACCTGCTAACCACCACGTGGCAGAGGAAAATGCTGGATCAAAAAAATGTCAAGCCTCAGAGAGAGGAGGCAGATGCTGAAGCACACAGTGTGCACACATTTCCGATGAAATCCGAGTGCTATCACATGTCGATGAGGTCTCATGTTGCCAAGTTGTTAACAAATTTCCTTCCCTTTTGAGCCAGGCACTGGAAACTTTTCCGGGGTGAAGGTGCGGATCCACTTGGTCCCAGAGGCATGACCCATTCACCACAAGGCGCGAGCGGTACCTCACATGATGAGGGAGAGAGTGGAAATCGAGCTGGATAGGCTGCAACGCGAGGGCATCATCTCCCCAGTGGAATTCAGCGAGTGGGCCAGCCCGATTATTCCATTACTCAAAAGTGACGGCACAGTCAGGATTTGCGGCGATTATTTAGTCACTATTAATCGTTTCTCGCTACAGGACCAATACCCACTACCTAAGGCAGACGACCTATTTGCGACGCTGGCAGGAGGCAGGACGTTCACCAAGCTCGACCTGATGTCGGCTTACATGACGCAGGAGCTGGAGGAGTCTTCAAAGGGCCTCACCTGCATCAACACGCACAAGGGACTGTTCATCTACAACAGATGCCCGTTTGGAATTTGGTCGGCTGCAGCGATCTTCCAGAGAAACATGGAGAGCCTACTCAAGTCGATACCACACATGTGGTCTTTCAGGACGACATATTGGTCACAGGTCGGGACACCACCGAGCACCTACAAAACCTGGAGGAGGTCCTCCAGCGACTGGATCGCGTAGGGCTGCGGCTGAAGAGGTTGAAATGCGTCTTCATGGCAACAGAAGTGGAGTTTTTGGGGAGAAAGATCGCGACATTCGGCCCACAGACGCCAAGACAGAGGCTATCAGAAACGTACCCAGGCCACAGAACGTCACGGAGCTGCGGTTGTTCCTGGGACTCCTCAACTATTTTGGTAACTTTCTACCGGGGTTAAGCACACTCTTATAGCCCCTACATGTGTTATTGCGCAAAGGTGAGAACTGGGTATGGGGAAAAAAAACAAGTAATTGCTTTTGAGAAAGCCAGAAACATTTTAGGCTCCAACAAGCTGCTTGTATTGTATAAGCCATGTAAAAGACTTGTGCTATCATGTGACACATCGTCATACGGAGTCGGGTGTGTATAACAACAAGCTAACGTTGCGGGGAAGTTGCAACCTGTCGCCTATGCTTCCAGGAGTTTGTCTAAGGCCGAGAGGGCCTACAGCATGATTGAGAAAGAGGTATTAGCATGTGTGTTCGGGGTAAAGAAAATGCATCAGTACCTGTTTGGCCTCAAATTTGAGCTGGAAACCGATCACAAGCCCCTCACATCCCTGTTCGCTGAAAACAAGGGGATAAATACTAATGCCTCACCCCGCAAAAAAAGGTGGGCACTCGCGCTATCAGCGTATAACTATACCATCTGCCACAGGCCAGGCACCGAGAACTGTACGGATGCTCTCAGTCGGCTACCATTGCCCACCACGGGGGTGGAAATGGCGCAGCCTGCAAATTTGTTGATGGTGGCGCAGCCCGCAGACTTGTTGATGGTCATGGAAGCATTTGAAAATGATAAATCACCTGTCACGGCCCGCCAGATTAGGACTTGGACCAGCCAAGATCCTCTACTGTCCCTAGTAAAAAACTGTTTACTGCATGGGAGCTGGGCCAGCATCCCCGTTGAAATGCTAGAACCAATCAAGTCGTTCCAGTGGTGAAAGGATGAGCTATCCGTTCAGGCAGACTGCCTGTTGTGGGGTAACCGCGTAGTGCTACCCAAAAAGGGCAGGGTCTCGGATCTGCACAGCACACACCCGGGTATAGTAATGATGAAAGTGATAGCCAGATCCCATGTGTGGTTGCTCGGTATCGACTCTGACTTAGGGTCCTGTGCACAGCAATGCCACGTATGTGCTCAGTTAAGCAACGTGCCCATAGAGGCACCACTAAGATTGTGGCCCTGGCCCTCTAGACCATGGTTGAGGATCCATGTCGACTATGCGGGCCCGTTTCTTGGTAAAATGTTCCTGGTGGTGGTGGATGCTTTTTCAAAATGGATTGAATGTGAAATAATGTCGGGAAGCATCGCCACCGCCACCATTGAAAGCCTGAGGGCCATGTTTGCCACCCACAGCCTGCCTGACATATTGGTCAGTGACAATGGGCCATGTTTCACCAGTGCCGAATTTAAAGAATTCATGATCCGCAATGGGATCAAACATGTCACCCCAGCCCCGTTTAAACCAGCATCCAATGGGCAGGCAGAGCGAGCAGTAAAAACCATCAAACAGAGCCTTAAACGAGTCACAGAAGGCTCACTCCAAACCCGCCTGTCCCGAGTACTGCTCAGCTACCGCACGAGACCCCACTCGCTCACAGGGGTGCCCCCGGCTGAGCTGCTCATGAAAAGGACACTTAAAACCAGACTCTCGCTGGTTCACCCCAACCTGCATGATCAGGTAGAGATCAGGCAACAGCAACAAAATGTAAATGATGGTCGCACCACTGGGTCACGGGAAATTGATCTGAATGACCCTGTGTATGTGCTAAACTATGTTCATGGTCCCAAGTGGATCGTGGATACGGTGATAGCTAAAGAAGGGAAGGGTGTTTGTAGTCAAACTAGACAATGGACAAATTTGCAGAAAGCACCTGGACCAAATGAGGCTGCGGTTCACAGACTGCCCTGAACAACCCACAACAGACACCACCTTTTTCGAGCCCACAACACACACCCAAAGGATCAACGACACCACGCCGGACCAGGAGATCGAACCCATCACGCCCAACAGCCCAGCAAGGCCAGGCTCACCTAGCAGCCCTGCAGGGCCAACAACACCCCAGCCCAGCGAGGGCATAGCCAACACACCAGAACAGACAATCATACCGAGGCGGTCCACCGGATAAAGAAAGGCTCCCGACCGCCTCACCTTGTAAATAGTTTTCACTTTGACTTTGGCGGGGGGGGGGGGCGCAGTGATGTTGTGTATCTGTAAAGCATGCACTCCCATGTTCCGCCACCAAGAAGCTCATTCCCTGAAGTCCCAAGGGATCCCAGCATCCCTTGGGAGCACTGTATATAAGCCGGCCCCTAAGGCCTGTTCCTCACTCTGGAGTGTCTTATTAAAGACTGAGATCATTGTTACTTTAACCTCCCTGTGTGCAGCCTCATCTGTGTTCGGAACACAATTATATTTATCCCCTTACTCTCAGAAAACAGGGATATTAGTGGCTTGTGATCTGTTTCCAAGTCAAATTTTAGCCCAAGCATTTTCTTTACCCCATAAACACACGCTAACGCTTCTTTTTCAATCATGCTGTAGGCCCTTTCAGCAATAGACAGAATTCTGGATGCATAAGCAACTGGTTGCAATTTTCCAGATTCATTAGCTTGTGGCAATGCACACCCAACATTGTATGATGACGCATCACATGCTTGTACCAAACGCTTACATGGATCATATAACACATGCAATTTGTTTGAGCATAACAGTTTTTTAGCTTTTACAAAGGCATTTTCTTGGCTTTTACCCCATATCCATTCGTCTCTTTTACGCAGTAAGCCATGCAGTGGTTCTAACAGTGTGCTGAGACCCGGTAAGTAGTTACCAAAGTAGTTCAGGAGTCGTAGAAATGACCGCAGCTCCGTCACGTTCTGTGGTCTCGGTGCGTTCTCGATTGCCTCCGTCTTCGAATCGGTGGGCCTGATTCCGTCCGCTGCGATTCTTCTCCCCAGGAACTCCACTTCAGTCAGCAGGAGCGTTTTAACCTGAGCCCCACGTAGTTGAGCTGACTAAGAATCTCCTCCAGGTTCTGCAGATGCTCGACTGTGTCCCGACCTGTAACCAAGATTTTGTCTTGGAAGACCACCGTGCGCAATAAGCTTTCCTTGTTTCTCTGGAATATTGCCGCGGCTGAATGAATTCCAAACGGGCATCTGTTGTAAATGAAGAGACCTTTGTGCGTGTTGATGCAGGTGAGGCCCTTCGATGATTCCTCCGGCTCCTGCATCATGTAGGCCGAGATCAAGTCCAGCTTCGTGTACGGTACTGCTCTCGCCTTGTGATGGATGGGTCGCGCCTCCGGAATTAGGTGGGTCTGCATTTTTACTCCTTGGAACTTCTCGATGCCTGCTTGGAACAGCCCTCTGGTGGTTACACAACGTATTTATAAGTTTACATATATAACACTTGAAATGGGAAGAGTTCTAATCCCAATACTATGGTCGCCTCACCTTAAAAATAATTTGTTCGCTCTTTAATTGCAGATTTCATGTAACTAAATAAAACAGTACCAGGTTTAGCAGCTATTGTTTCCTGGAATGTAACAAGAAGGAAATGGCATTTATTGTAAAGTGATTTCCCCGCGACCTAATTTCCTTTTTTAATTTCACTCATAATCAGATGCCTGTTTGCCGGTGCAATGGATCTATGTGTATGAATATGTATTCTCCATGATCCAAGATCGATTAAATAACTTTGTAATAAAAAGCAAGGCCACAAGTGTATCTGCCACTGTGGAGTGTATCTATGTGTGTGTTAATGAGTATGTGTGTGTGTGTATTTATGTGCCTTTAAGTAGGTGTCTTTATGTATGTGCATTTATCGTGTATGTGTGAGTGAGTGTGTGTTTATATGGTGACAAGACCGACTGCAGTAACTACAAACGAATCTCCCTGCTGTCAACCACTGGGAATGTCATTGCAAGAATCGCCTTAATCCTGTGGCTGAAGAACTCCTCCCAGAGTTGCAATGCAGATTCCGCCCACTAAGGGGCACAATGGACATGATCTTCACCGCGCGGCAGATACAAGAGAAATGCAGGGAACAGCACCGACCCCTGTACACGGCCTTCTTCGACCTCACAAAAGTCTTTGACATTATCAAACTTGAGGGATTATAGAGCGTCCTCCTCAGATTTGGCTGCCCTCAAAAGTTTGTCACCATTCTCCGCCTGCTCCACGATGACATGCAAGCAGTGATCCTGACCAATGGATCCACCACAGACCCATTCCACATTCGGACCGGGGTCAAGCAAGGCTGTGTCATAGCACCAACGCTCTTCTTGATCTTCCTTGCTGCAATGCTCCATCTCACCCTCGGCAAGCTCTCCATTGGAATAGAGCTAAATTACAGGACAAATAGGAATCTGTTCCATCTCCGCCACCTCCAGGCCAGATCCAAGGTCGTTCCATCCTTGAACTACAGTATGCAGACAACGCCTGCCTCTGCACACACTCAGAGGCCGAACTCCAAGCCTTCGTCAACACCTTCACCGAGGCGTATGAGAGCATGGGCCTTACACTAAACATCCGTAAGGCAAAAGTTCTCTACCAACCTGCCCCCGGCATACAGCACTGCCTCCCAGTTATCAAAATCCACGACGAGGTCTTGGACAACGTGGTCCATTTCCCTAACCTTGAGAGCCTACTGTCAACAAGGGCAGACATCGATAATGATGCCAAAAACCGCTTTCAGTGTGCCAGTGCAACCTTCGGTCGCCTGAAGAAGAGAGTGTTTGAAGACCTGGACCTCAAACCCAGCACCAAGCTCATGGTCTACAAAGCAGTGGTGATACCCGCCCTCCTATATGGCTCAGAGACATGGACTATGTACAGCAGGCACCTCAAAACACTGGAGAAATACCACCAACGCTGATCCTGTAACTCCATTGGCAGGGTAGGTGCACCAATGTCAGTTTCCCTGCTCAGGCCAATATCCCCAGCATTGAAATACTGACCACGCTCGATCAGCTCCACTGGATGGGCCACATCGCCCGCATGTCTGACACGAGACTCCCAAAACAAGCGTTCTACTCAGAGCTCCGACATGGCAAGCGAGCCCTAGGTGGGCAGAGGAAACGCTTCAAGGACACCCTCAAAGCCTCCTTAAAAATATGTAACATCACCACCAACACTTGGGAAACCCCGGCCCAAGACCGCCAAAAGTGGAGGAAAAGCATCCAGGAAGGCGCTGAACACCTCGAGTCTCTTCGCCAGGAGCAAGCTGAAGCCAAGCATCAACAACGGAAGGAGCACATGGCAACCCACCCACCTGTTCCTTCAACCACCATCTGCCCCTGTGACAGAGACTGTAGGTCCCGCATTGGACTCTTCAGTCACCTGAGAACTCATTTCTAATGTGAAAACAAGTCATCCTCGACTCCAAGGGACTGCCTATGATGATGATGATATATGTGTGTGTGTGTGTGTGTGTGTGTGTGTGTGTGTGTGAGTGAGCGTGTGTGTTTGTGCGTGTGTGTATAAGTGTGTGTATGTGTGTGTGTGTGTGAGTGAGTGGCCTTCCCTTTTCTGATTCCGTAGTTGCTTTGAAGGACATACTTACATATATTGCTCTTCATAGTTATGTTACCTCACCGCTAGCCAGGAGCTACTCACTCAGCACAGAGCAAGTAAACTATTCCTTTCCCAGCATTATGCCCTCTCTCAGCTTAAATGAACAAAGGAATATATATGGGATTTTCAAATCAAACCATTACTTACCTTCCATAAAATAACAGCATTGCTTCAGTGTTCCAGATAAATCTACTTTCCTGTCGGTTTCACTGCGATCAGTCCAAAGCAATAATGAAGAATGTTTATTCCGCATGAGTAAATTGGTTGAACTCTCCATGGCAAACATAGTCAGCCAGCAGCAGCAGCAGCTACATCCAAGTTGCCTCTGGCATACTCTAGGGATCTATGTGTAGAAATGGTCTTATTGACCAGCTATTTTAGAAATGGGACCTGCGACCTGATTGATCACAGGCCTAATTATTGTCCTGTGGTAGTTTCTTGTGCAATTGTTACCTAACTGTTTGGTCATTCAGTTATGATCAAAGATTGTACATCAATTATGAGTAATAAAAATAAAACAAGAGCAGGAGTGCTGAGTATATGTGGAGGGGGAGTCAGTGCAGATCAATGGGAAGTGGTTACGGAAAGAACACTCAGGCTGGGGAGACAGGTGGGAACTGTAAGAGAAGCACCCCGGAATAAAGTCTGATCTGCAACTTGTGTCTGGGTCTGTAGAGCAAAATCTTAATAAAAAAATATTGGATAGCACTATACAATTTCTATCAATTGAATCTTTCAAAATAAATTACGTAATCACAGAGGAATCACATTCTGACATTTAAGAGAATGGTAAATAAATATGGCATTACAGATTTATGGGCTCAATTTTCCCTAAAAGCATTTTTTGGCGTATTACTAGAGTTACCCATGTTTTTTTTGGCCCCGACCACTCCAAAAAAATAACTAGCAAGTTTCTCCATTCTATTTTTTGAAATTGGTGGCACAGCCTGTCCTGTAGCTTTGGGAGGTGGAGCCTAATGTCTGCGCCGAAAAAACGATGACCCCCCCTTCTGCACATGTGCGAAAAAAAAGGACCTTTTTGATGTGATTCCTATGGGCGTGCATGCCCAGTACAGCTCCTGGTCTGTATTCGTCCATTTTTAAAGAGCCTGTTGTGTGTAAGAATTTAATTCTCAGTGGGAAAATCAGACCTGCAATATAAAATGCAACGCGGCTCAAAGACCAAGAATTTCTTACAGGATGAAGTGGAGGCACTAGTTACTGTGATTGAGGCCAGATGGCAAGAGCTGGACACCAGCAGAGGTCACATAAAAGTTCTACCAAAAGAAATGAAGAAACGCTGGAACCAACTTGCAGAAGATTACTGTGCAATGCTGACCATCCCGAGATCTGGAGGCCAGTGCAAAAAGA
This sequence comes from Pristiophorus japonicus, assembly GCF_044704955.1. Classification (NCBI taxonomy): domain Eukaryota; kingdom Metazoa; phylum Chordata; class Chondrichthyes; family Pristiophoridae; genus Pristiophorus; species Pristiophorus japonicus. Next base: position 216,342,190 of record NC_091977.1, on the reverse strand, counting down.
AGTGGCAGTACCTTGGTCAAGTAGTTGGTGTAAGTAATATTTTCATTTATTCAATGGAATTGCAATTGTAAATATGACCATCTGTTTGTCCCATCCAGCAAAAAGACACCCTCTCTAAAAAGTTTATTTTCATCTTTGCAGAGGAAGGTGGCACACAACAAACGAGAAAGAACTCGAACAAAAGAAGGCCCAGCAAACCTGCACACACTGACACCCTTGGAAGAGAGTGTCGCTGCTTTGATGGGTCCTGCCTGGAGAAAAGCAACCACCACTGCACAAGCAGGGCCCATGCCCAAGGGAGAGGGTAAGTCCTGCAAATTCCACAGTCTGGCTTTGCTAAATGTTAAGTACTGCGCGGGCTAGCCATGCTTCGGTTCATGGGGATGTCTCCGTCAGCTATGCTTCAGTTACATAGAAACATAGAAAATAGATGCAGGAGTAGGCCATTCGACCCCTCGATCCTGCACCACCATTCAATAAAATCATGGCTGATCATTCCCTCAGTACCCCTTTCCTGCTTTCTCTCCATACCCCTTGATCCCTTTAGCCGTAAGGGCCATATCTAACTCCCTCTTGAATATATCCAATTAACTGGCATCAACAACTCTCTGAGGTAGGAATTCCACAGGTTAACAACTATCTGAGTGAAGAAGTTTCTCCTCATCTCAGTCCTAAATGGCCTACGCTTTATCCTAAGACTGTGTCCTCTGATTCTGGACTTACCTATCGTCGGGTACATTCTTCCCACATCTAACCTGTCCAGTCCTATCAGAATCTTATACGTTTCTATGAGATTCCCTCTCATCCTTCTAAAGGCCCAGTTGATCCAGTCTCTCCTCATATGTCAGTCCTGCCACCCCAGTCTGGTGAGCCTTCGCTGCACTCCCTCAATAGCAAGAACGTCCTTCCTCAGATTAGTTGATACAATGTGCTATCATTCATCGTGGTCCTTCAAATCAGCCTGCTGCCTGCAATGTGTGAGCCAACTCATGCCACCCACCCTGCCCCCCTCCTCTGATGCTAACCATTTGTCTGTTTAGTTATACTTTGCAGAACCTGAGGCCAACCCTGACTGTTGTATATGAATAAAGAGTCTGACTGGACACTGTGAGCTTAAAGTAAAGTGTGACGTTAGTCTTTTATTGCAGGTCTCCAGAGTGCCACTCCAGCCTGTGAGGTCTCCTTATGTACCTGGTATTGTGGGATCCCTTGGGACTCCAGCGGCTGAGTCCTCTGGTTGGCTGTACAAGGTATATACAAGTTTACATATATAACAACATTCCTCCCCAAATTCAACAGTGTAACTATTTACAAGGTGAGTCGATCTGGGGCCTTTCTTTCCCTGGTTGATCGTCTCGGTGCAAATGCTGGTTTTGGTGAATCATTTCTTGGGCCCTCGCTGGGCTGCTGTGCAGCTGGCCTTGCTGGGCTGCCTGGTGTGGTGAGTTCTGCTGGCCTGCTGTGGGTGAATGGTTCTGCTTCATGGTCAACCGTGGTGTCGGTTGCCACTGGTGTGTATGTTGGGGGGTCAACGAAGGTAGGGTCCAATGTGGGTTGCTCAGGATAGTCCGTGAATCTGAGTTTGATTTGGTCCAAGTTTTTCTGCTGAATGAGTCCATTTGAAAGTTTGACCCAAAACACCCTGCTCCCCTCTTTGGCCACAATAGTGCCAGGAAGCCAATGCGACCTTGTCCATAATTCAATACAAATACAGGATCATTCATTTCAATTTTGCGTGACACATTTGCGCTATCTTGATATGCACTTTGTTGAAGCCGCCTGTTCTCTACATGTTCATGTAGATCAGGGAGAACTAATGAGAGCCTTGCCTTAAGTGTCCTTTTCATGAGCAGTTCAGCAGGTGGAATCCCAGTGTACGAGTGGGGTCTCGTGCGATAGCTGAGCAGAACTCAGTAGCTAAGCAGAACTCGGGATAGGCGAGTCTGCAGTGAGCCATCAGTTACCCTCTTCAAGTCCTGCTTGATAGTTTGCATTGCTCTCTCTGCCTGACCATTGGATGCTGGTTTGAACGGGGCAGATGTAACATGTTTGATCCCATTACGGATCATGAATTCTTTGAACTCGGCACTGGTAAAACATGGCCCGTTATCGCTCACAAGAACATCAGGTAGTCCGTGCGTGGCAAACATGGCCCGCAGGCTATCAGCAGTGGCAGCGTACGTGCTTGCCGACATGATCTCACTTTTAATCCATTTGGAGTACGCATCTACAATCACAAGGAACATTTTACCCAAAAAAGGGCCTGCATAGTCAACATGTACCCTGGACCACGGTTTGGAGGGCCAAGACCTTAAACTTAGTGGCACCTCCCTGGGTGCATTGCTTAATTGCGAGCATGTGTTACATCTGTGCACGCAGGACTCTAAGTCCGCATCGATACCGGGCCACTACACATGGGATCTGGCTATCGCTTTCATCATTACAATCCCTGGATGGGTACTGTGGAGATCACTGATGAAAGTGTCCCTGCTCTTCTTGGGGACCACTATCCGATTACCCTACAGAAGGCAGTCTGCCTGTATAGACATTTCATCTTTGCGCCACTGGTACGGCTTTATCTCTTCCTGCATTTCCACTGGGACACTGGACCAGCTCCTGTGAAGCACACAATTTTTTACTAGGTTCAGTAAGGGGCCCTGGCTCATCCAGGTTCTAATCTGTCGAGCTGTGATGGGTGATTGCTCACTCTCGAATGCTTCCATAACAATGACTAAATCTGCGGGCTGCGCCATTTCCACCCCCGTGGTGGGCAATGGCAGCATACTGAGAGCATCGGCACAATTTTCTGTGCCTGGCCTGTGACGGATGGTGTAGTTGTATGCGGACAACGTGAGCGCCCATCGCTGGATGTGGGCTGATGCATTCGTATTTATCCCCTTACTCTCAGAAAACAGGGATATTAGTGGCTTGTGGTCTGTTTCCAATTCAAATTTTAGCCCAAACAGATACTGATGCATTTTCTTTACCCCATAAATACACGCTAACGCTTCTTTTTCAATCATGCTGTAGGCTCTCTCAGCCTTAGACAGACTTCTGGATGCATAAGCAACTGGTTGCAATTTCCCAGATTCATTAGCTTGTTGCAATACACACCCGACGATGCATCACATGCTGGTACCAAACGCTTACATGGATCATACAACACAAGTAATTTGTTTGAGCATAACAATTTTCTAGCTTTTACAAAGGCATTTTCTTGGCTTTTGCCCCGTACCCATTCGTCTCTTTCATGCAGTAAGGCGTGCAGTGGTTCTAACAGTGTGCTGAGACCCGGTAAGAAGTTACCAAAATAGTTCAGGAGTCCTAGAAACGACCGCAGCTCCATCACGTTCTGTGGCCTCAGTGCATCCTCGACTGCCTCTGGCTTCGAATCGGTGGGCCTGATGCCATCCTCCGCGATTCTTCTCCCCAGGAACTCCACTTCAGGCGCCAGGAAAACCCACTTCGAGCGTTTCAACCTGAGCCCCACGCGGTTTAGTCGACTAAGAAAGTCGACTAAGAACCTTCTCCAGGTTCTGCAGGTGCTTGACTGTGTCCCGACCTGTAACCAAGATGTCATCCTGGAAGACCACCCTGCGCAGGACCGACATCAGTAATTTTTCCATGTTTCTCTGGAATATCGTCGCGGCTGATCGAATTCCAAACGGGCATCTGTTATAAATGAAGAGACCTTTGTGCGTGTTGATGCAGGTGAGGCCCTTCGATGATTCCTCTAGCTCCTGCGTCATGTAGGCCGAAGTCAAGTTTATCTTCATGAACGTCTTTCCTTCCACCAAAGTAGCAAAAAGGTCGTCAGCCTTTGGTAGTGGGTATTGATCCTACAGGGAGAAACGCTTGATAGTTACTTTGTAATCACCACAGATTCTGACGGTGCCGTCTCCCTTGAGGACTCGAACATTCAAACTGGCCCACTCGTTGAATTCGATCGACAAAATGATGCCCTCTCATTGCAGCCGGTCCAGCTCGATCTCTACCCTTTCTCCCATCATGTACGGACGGTACTGCACTCGTCTTGAGATGGATGGGTCACGCTCCTGGAATTAGGTGGATTGCACTTTTGCTCCTTGGAAATTCCCGATGCCTGGTTTGAACAGCAAAGGGAACTTGTTTAAGACCTGGGCACATGAAGTGTCAGTGGACGAGAGCACTCGGACGTCGTCCCAGTTCCAGCATATCTTTCCCAGCCAGCTCCTGCCGAGCAGTGTGGGACCATCGCCCGGTACCACCCAGAGTGGTAGCTTGTGCACTGCTCCATCATAGGAGACCTTTACAGTAGCACTGCCAATTACGGGAATCAGTTCCTTTGTGTAAGTTCTCAGTTTTGTGCGAATGGGAGTCAAGACTGGCCTTGAGGCCTTGCTGCACCACAATTTTTTGAAAGTCTTTTTGCTCATAATGGACTGGCTCGCGCCCGTGTCCAGCTCCATTGACACCAGGAGTCCATTGAATTCAACCTTCAGCATTATTGGGGGACACTTTGTGGTAAATGTGTGCACCCCATATACCTCTGCCTCCTCCGTCTGAGCCTCTGGTTCGTCGTGATCCACCGTGGATCTGTCCTCCTCTGCAACATGGTGTTTTTCAGGATTAGCAGGGTTTGCAGCTCGCCTGCACACTCGTTGGAGGTGTCCCTTTGTTCCACAGCCCTTGCAAACATACCCTTTGAAGTGGCATGAATGGAAACAATGATCACCTCCGCAGCGCCAACAAGGTGTTAATGGACTTACTTTCATCACCCTTGATGGTGGACTCTGAGACATCTGCAGACGTGCAGCTGCAGGCATGTGAGTCCTGCCCTGTACATTGCGATTTGAAAACAACATCACTTTTTTCACAATATTTGTAGCAGCACTCGTGTGCTGAGAGATTTGCTTCGTATTGTCACTGGTGGCAATGAATGCCTGGGCTATCGCTATGGCCTTATTCAAGGTTGGGGTCTCTATCGTCAAAAGTTTGCAAAGTATCACTTCATGGCCAATGCCAAGTACAAAAAAGTCTCTGAGCATGTGCTCCAAATGTCCTTCAAATTCGCAATGTCCTGCAAGGCGTCTTAGCTCGATGATATAACTCGCCACTTCCTGGCCTTCAGACCTTTTGTAGGTGTAGAATCGGTACCTCGCCATCAGAATGCTTTCCTTCATTGCAGATGCTCCCGGACCAGTGTGCACAAATCATCGTACGATTTCTCTGTGGATTTCGCTGGAGCAAGCAGATTTTTTCATGAGGCCATTCGTTGGTGCCCCACAGATGGTGAGGAGAATCGTCCTTCGTTTGGCAACGTTCGCTTCTCCTTCCAGCTTGTTGGCCACGAAGTATTGGTCGAATCGCTCCACGCAGGTTTCCCAATCATCTCGCTCTGAGAATTTCTCCAGGATGCCAACTGTTCTCTGCATCGTTGGGTTCGTTATCTGTATCTCGTCGCCAGTTGTTGTATATGAATAAAGAGGCTGACTGGATACCGTGAACTTAAAGTAAAGTGTGACTTTAGTCTTTTATTGCAGGTCTCCAGAGTGCCTCGCCAGCCTGTGAGGCCTCCTTAAGTACCTGTGCTCCCAAGGGATTGTGGGATCCCTTGGGACTCCAGGGGACAAGCCCTCTGGTGGCTGTACAAGGTATATACAAGTTCACATACATAACGCTGATGATGCAAAAGAAGATTCAGATGCGGACGAGCCTGAAGAGAGGCCTCCAGCTGGTCTGCGCGGTCTCTCCTCATTCACCACTGAGCTGGGTGTGCTGCCACTCGGTTTCTCATCTGCAAGCATAAATGGGAGAAGGGCTCCTCCTGCGCCTCCTCCTCCTGCGGCACCTCCTCCTCATCAGTTGGTATTGCTGGCTCGACTCCAGCGACTAGCCCATCATAAGAGCCAGGTTGTGCAGCATGCAGCGGACCACCATTAATATAGAGACCCATTCAGGAGAGTACTGCAAGACGCCACCAGGCCGGTCCAGGCAACGGAACCTCTGCTTGAGGATCCCAATGAAGTGCTCGATGATGCACCTGGTGCCAGAATGAGCGTCATTGTGGGCATGCTCGGCCGCTGTTCTGGGGTTCCGCAGTGAAGTCACCAGCCAAGTGGACAGGGGATATCCCTTGTCATCAAGCAGCCATCCACAACCCTGATTTGGCCTGGAGAAGAGGGCGGGCACAATGGTCTGGTGCAGAATGAATGAACTATGGCTGCTGCCTGGATACCTGTCATCAACTGCCAGAATCCTACACTGGTGGTCTCACACATTGAGGGAGTGGAATCCCTTCCTATTGATGAAGACTTTGGGATAGTGTTGTGGCGTCCTGAGGCCAACGGTTATACAGTCAATGGCACCCTACACCCTGGGGAACCCTGCAATGCAGGCAAATCTGGCCTGCCACTCCACCTGCTTCTCCTGGTCATTGGGAAGGAGATATAGTCCACTCTTCTCCCATATAGAGCATCGGTGACCTGTCGGATGGAGTGATAGGAAGAGATTTTGGAGATGTTAGCGATGTCTTCATTCACAGACTGGAAAGACCCCATAGCATACAACTTCAGAGCTATGGTGACCTTGGTCTCAATGGTCAGAGCGGTCCTGAGCCTTGTGTGAGGCTCCATATCTTGGCACAGGACATTGCAGAGCTCCCTCAATACGTCCTTTCTAAATCTGAGCCATCGCAAGCATTACTCATCACTGAGCTCCAGGAAAGAGATCTGACATCGGTCGACCCTTTGACAGTAGGGCCTCCTTCCCCCAGGTCTGTGCTGGCCACCTCCCATGGCAGCTGGGTGATTGCCTTCTCCCTCTTCCTCCTCATTGTCGGGAGCTTCTGCAGGCTGTTGCTGGTAAGGCTCCTGGCCCAGTATGTGGTGTGGAATGGTCAGCGTACCTGACCCTCCTCACGCCATCTCCCTCCTGACTACCCTCTCTATGTGCATGTCTGTGCTCATCTGCAGGCCCTTCTCGATATTGGATAGCATGGCTGCTGCCTCCCTTACCCGCTGCCTCTCTACACGTTGCTGATGGCGCCACCTTCTCCTGCGTGCCACCCTGCGTCTGACAAGGTGGACAAGATCCCCTGCCAAAACTGAGCTCATTCTGTGTGAAAGCTGGACCCTGTCAAGCAGGCCTCTGTGGAGCACAGAATGAGGCCTACAGGCCTCCACTAATCAGTGAGAGCTAAAACGCTCCCAAAAGTGATGAACACAACTCAAGCAGCTTAGCCAAATGCACAAAATGAATTCAAAACGTTTTCACCAAAAATATCACCGATCGCGGGAATCCTTCGTTCTCCTCCTCCAGCGGTGTCGAGTAGCACGGCAAAGTGTACCGGCCCAAAAAGCTAGCGGGGGCACTGTTCAAGAAAAAGCTCACTTTTTATACCTGAATATGGGTGGCGTAGCCACGTAGCAGTGGTGCGCACCCTGATGTTGTCACCCGGGCCATGAGCCCCATACCGCGGCAGAAGTCGGCGGCTTGTGGTGGAAGTCCACACCGGCAAAAAAACTCCCGCGCTAAAAATGGGTCAGTGGGGCCAATCGACTGGAACACAGCAGCCAGTCGATTTTGCCGAATGGCTGCAGAAAACCCGAGGTAACGATCCTTCCCAGTCCCTGAATTTCGGCCCTTAGGACCAGAAAAAACTTGGATTAAACAAGGGGGCAGTCAGCATCCGTGGAGAGAGAAAAAGACAGAGTCGCTGGATAACATGTTAATGGTGACCTTCAGAACTGAAGATTGAAAGATGAACAAGCATTTTAATCAGAAAAAAAGGATGAAAAGGGAGGGAATAAACACAAGCAAGCAACAGATACTGTAAACACAAAGGTTAATGGATGTGTGAATTGCAACCTGCATGGAACAAATTAAGTAAAAGATCATCTCACATAGACAAGAGACAAATTTTAAAGAAAGATTAATTGAATGTACACATAGCTCAGTCATTAGGAGGCCCACCTTGGGTAGGATTACAGCTTGCGGATGAGTATAATTTAGAGCAGAAAAAGATGAGGAATGGAGAAGTGCTGTTAAATGGGAAATCCGTTAAAAAAAGTCATTATGAATTGATTTTGAATTAGATGAAAGGGAAACTCAACTCAGACTTTTCTGGTTTTACGAGAAATATGTCCTTATTTATAATAAATGATCTCTGTAGCTTCTCCAATGGCTCATTTGGTAAAGGCAGAATGTAGCCAGATACTGTTGTGGTTGTAAGAGATCAATATTCTGAGCCCCAGCAAAACGTTGCAGGAGTTCCTCAGGACAGTGTCCTAGGCCCAACCATTTGCAGCTGCTATATCAATGACCTTTCCAGTGTCCTAGACCTAACTATCTTCAGCTGATTCATCAATGACCAGCCCTCCAGAAATGGGGATGTTCGCTGATGAATGCACAGTATTCAGTTCTATTCGCAGCTCCTCAGATAATGAAGCAGTCCATGCCCGCTTGGAGCAAGACCTGAACAACATTCAGACGGTCCCAGTTCGGTAGAACAAAGAAAGAGGTTCGGCTGAGGGAGTATGAGCAGCTAGGGGCTAAATTAAAAAGCAGAGCCATCAAGGTAATAATCTCTGGATTACGACCTGAGCCACGAGCAAATTTGCATAGGGTAAATAAGATCAGAGAGATAATCATCATGAGTGGGTGCACGAATGAGGATGACTTGCTTCCACACAAAAAGGGATGAGTTTGCAGATGTTTCAATGAAGGACCTGATATTCTAGTCCTGAACTCCAGGGGTGGAAGATGCCTGTGCGTGGATTTTTTTAACGTGTGGTCACCGTTGCACCTTTATCCAGTGGCAAAGGTTAACCAGGATGACTGGAAACCTGCTCTGCTGCATGGACCTTGTGCGCACACATAGCGCAGTGTGGGCTGGCCCGTGCTGCCCCTGGGCCCTTGGCTCTTCTGGGCCCTGTACCCTAATTCTCCGCATCTCTGCCACAATCTCTCGCTGCTCCTCCGCCACAAAATATTCGCTGCACCTCCGCCACGATCTCTCACCGCACCTTCGCCTGAAACATTCGGCGCACCTCCGCCACGATCTCGACGTTCCTCCGCCCCGACCCTCCCGCTCCTCTGCTGTACCTGGGCCCCGCCGATATTCCTGCCCACGCTCCAAACGGCGACCTGGGTTTTGATGACATCACCCAGTCGCCCACCTCGAAGTCATTACACACTTGGAACAGCTCACGCTGGAAGTTGTAGTGGCATGCTCCAGCACTTTTATCCTCCCGACCTGCGGTGGTGTCCTCTCACAGGTCAGGGTGGCCCATAGGCGAGGTAAACACGTGGCTGAAAGACTGGTGTGGGAGAAAGGGATTTTGGTTCATGGGGCACTGGCACCAGTACTGGGGTAAGAGGGAGCTGTTCCATTGGGACGGGCTTCACTTGAACCATACTGGGACTAGTGTCCTGGCGAATCAAATAACTAGGGCTGTAGAGAGGGCTTTAAACTAAATAGTGGGGGAGGGTTCAGGTGAGCAGAAATTTAGAAAGTCAAAGGGCAAGGAGAAGGCAATAGAGCAGGGTAGCACTGGGAGAAATGATAACCAGAGTGTGTTAGGAAGGGACAGAATGTATAAACATGAGTGTATCAGAAAGTGGGGTCAAAGCAGGGAAAAATGGTAAAAAAACAAATTTAAAAGCTCTTTATCTGAATGCAAGCAGCATTCGGAACAAAATAGATGAGTTGACGGCACAAATAGATATAAATGGGTATGATCTAATGGCCATTACAGAAACACGGTTGCAAGGTGACCAGGACTGGGAACTGAATATTCAGGGGTATTTGACAATTCAGAAGGACAGACAGAAAGGAAAAGGAGGCGGGGTAGCTCTGTTAATAAAGGATGAGATTAATGCGGTAGTGAGAAATGATATTGGCTCAGAAGATCAAAATGCAGAATTAGTTTGGGTAGAGATAAGAAATAATAAGGGGAAGAAGTTATTGGTGGACATAGTCTATAGGCCCCCTAACAGTAGCTACACTGTTGGATGGAATATAAATCAATAATGGAGGCTTGTAAATAAGGAACGGCAATAAACCCAAGCGATTTTAATCTTCATATTGATTGGACAAATCAAATTGGCCAAGATAGCCTTGAGGAAGAGTTCATTGAGTGTTTTTGGGATGTTTTCCTTGAACAGTACATTGAGGAACTAACCAGGGAGCAAGCTATCTTAGATCTGGTAATGTGTAATAAGACAGGATTGATAAATGATCTCCCAGGAAAGGATCCTCTAGGAAAGAGTGTTCATAGGGTGAGAAAGTTATATCTCAAACCAGTGTCCTGAGCTTAAATAAAGGAGACTATAAAGGTATGAAGGCAGAGTTGGCTAAAGTGGACTGGAAAAATATATTAAAGTGTAAGATGGTTGATAAGCAGTGACGCTATTTAATATTTCATAACTCTCAACAAAAATATATTCCAGTGAGAAAGAAGAACCATCTGTGGCTAACTATGGAAATAAAGGATGATATCAAATTGAGAATAATGGCATACAAAGTGGGTAAGATGAGTGGGAGGCCAGAGGATTGGGGAATGTTTAAAAAACAGCAAAGGGTTACTACAAAAATAATAAAGAGAGGGAAGATAGATTATGAGAATAAACAAGCAAAACATATAACAGTTTCTACAGGTGTTTAAAAAGGAAGAGAGTGGCTGATGTAAATGCTGGTCCCTTACAGAGACTGGGGAATTAATAATGGTAAATAGGGAAATGGCAGAGACTTTGAAGGAATATTTTGTATCGGTCTTCATGGTAGAAGACACTAAAAACATACCATTAATGGATAATCAAGGGGCTATAGGGAGGGAGGAACTTAAAATCACTATCACTAAAGAAATAGTACTCAGTAAAATAAAGGCACTGAAGATGGAAAAGTCCCCTGGACCTGATGTCATGCATCCTAGGGCCTTAAAAGAAATGGCTGCAGAGATAGTGGATGCATTGGTTGTAATCTATCAAAATTCCCGAGATTCTGGGGAGGTCCCAGCAGATTGGAAAACTGCAAATGTAACGCTCCTATTTAAAAAAGGAGGCAGACAGAAAGCAGAAAACTATAGACCAGTTAGCCTAACATCTGTGTTGTAGTCATTAGGCACCTGCTGAATATATCAAAACACTAGGCATTAGGCACCTGCTGAATATATCTGAACTCATATAAGTTTAAAGTGGCCACATATAAAATGGCTGCCCAAGCATGATGGGAACCCCGTTAGTCAAGTAATGAACTGGGGCTGACCGAGCAATGACCGAGCAATGACCCTGTGAGGCCCACTACCAGGAATGCCTTGGATACAAGATAATTATAACGAACCATTATAATCAGTGACTTCACACAGCCGATCCCCGAGGAACAGAGATAAGAGGAGAACCTGCCTCACATAACGAGGTCATTAATCAGCCCAAGCTGACAAAATTCTATTGGGTTAAAGAAACCTATATGTAATCTATAATCGTTATGATTCGATTGTGTCCAGCCAAAGTGGGCTGAGTAACTGTAAAGAACTATTGTAAAACATATAAATATCGATGAGTTTCTTTGTTCGTCGGAGAGAAGTGCCTGGATCCAGTCCTGAGGCTTCCTCCCCACATGCGAAAATAAAGGCCGCATTGGCGTTGGAACTGACTCTGAGTGTTGAGTGATTCTTCTGAGAAAACATTCACGCTAACAGTGGCGTCACGAACAAGATTTCGGGGTCGCTGACGCGCTTGGAGAAACCGGGTGAGTATACCTTAAACAAAATTTTATAACGGGTGCGGAAGGTGGATGCTGGTTGATCGACATGAGGGGATGGTCCAATATCTCAAACACCTAGCCTGAGCATGAATTAAGAGGACTTTAGTCCCACGTGACGGCCAGGAACTAAGTAGGTGCCGGGAACACACTTGGACCGTGGGATCGTGATACCGAAAGACATCTTCCGGACCCAGTAGTGTGATTTGAAATATACCCCGGGGTAGAACCAAGCGGTGTACAGCGGCTAACGGAATCCAAACCTGTGAACAGGGTCGGACCAACGGGCAGAGCGGTGGGAGGTAATCGTTAAGGATACGTAGAGCACTGCGGGAATTGCTTAAACGCATTTTAAGAATTGTATAAGTTTGTGTAACAGCAGAACTTGTGACCTGACAGTAGCCAGGAGACGGTCTACTACAAGTTACGCTAGGTAGAAAGCAGACCTCTGAGAGTAGATTCCTAACGGTTCTAGTCCTACCCAGGAATGGCCACAAAAGCAAGTAACCTCGAGTGGGGACCAGAAGGGTCCCTTACCTGCCACCTGGCGGAAAAACAAAAGAAACTAATCGAGAAAATGATTAGAGCAGGGTGGGATCCTCAGGACCTGCCAGCGAATAAAAATGAAAAGGCTGTGGTCTTGATACTGCGAGCCTACATAAAACTAACAGAGGAAGTAAATCAATATGTAAGAAATAAAAAAATCTGATAGTGATTATCTTAAGTGAAGTATGGATCCAAGAATAGAGCCAGCCAAAAAAAAAAAATTAATAAGCTTTGTTGAATGAAGAGAGACTTTTGTGAATGTCTGTCGTTGAGAGTCCTTGTGTGATTTTTTTGACTGCGGAATGAATTTTTTTTATGTTTTCATGTTTCCGAAAGTCTGGTTGGAAGACGAATGCAAGTGTCTGTTTATTTTAGCTCCACCCACTTTTCTAAACAGAGTGAAAGTTTTTTTAACCCTTTGTAGTGTTGTCCTGTATGTGGGAAGTTTTAAGACATTTTAAGTTAGAAACGCAGGTGTGGATTTATTCGGATGATAAGTTATGGAGCTAGGAAATGTACAAAGGATAGGTTTGTTGAGCAAAAGATTAAAAATACATGGTCCCGGTGGTTAAAAAAAAAGAATTTATTTGACACGCTCACTTACTTGTCGAAAGAAAACATGCAATGATTGATTACATTGGGTTGAAAGACATAAATTGAGTCTCGGAATGAGATAAAGAATGCCTTTTAAAAAAAGCTTCTAGCAAAAAAAAAAAGGTTTTAAATAAAGATTGAAATTACAAAGTTTGAATTGGGATTTTGAGATATTCAGAGAAGGCACAGCAAAATACTGAGGTGGATTCAAAAAAAATTATTAAATTAAATCTGATCTCTTAAAGAAAAAAAGGAGATATAAAACTAAAAGGTTTGGAAACAATCTATAAATACCTTCAGGGATCAGGTCAAATTCCTGGGCAAGTGGCGAGCTATCTGCGAAGGTGTAAAAGGGACTTTTGAAAAATGTTAAAAACAGCAAGCTTTAACAGTTTAGAAGAGACATTTTAATGACTTTGAAACTGGAGCATTTTGAGATAACAAAAAGCAGCCCTCAAAGCCTAATTGCTGACTCCATTCCAGTTACAGAGGAAAGAAAAAGATAAAGACACCACTTTGAAAGTAAACAAATGATTTTAAATTAACAAATTTATACAAAACCGAATTTGAAGAAAGGAGATCTGAAAAAAAAAGATGTAATGTACAAAATAAGTGCTGAAAAAAAAATGTGTTTGTGATGGAAAAAGACATAACTTACGAAATACTAGTTGATGTTTGCTGTGAAAAAGATATTGGTTTAATTAAAAAAAAAATTGGAAGAGGTAAAAAACACTCGACATTGATAATGATTTTAAATTATGAGAAAGTTTCAATGCAGTTTGAAAAGATTTCCAAAATGGACAGTGTTTATCAAGAAAAGTCCCGAACAGTCTAAACAAGCAGGAGGGTTTTGAAGATAACGAGGAGAAAAGATCTAAGCTATGCGAACTCAGCTCAGAAAGAAAAAAACTGGGAATTAGAGAATCTTACTGAATTTTTAAATTCTTATAGAAAATGGAACTGGCACCGATGTTTAGATTTTGTGCTGAGAGAGAAATAAAACACAAGATTTGTCCAGTGAACGGGACCGTAAAAAAAACCCCCGAAATGTTGGAATGTATGAAAATAACGAGAAGAAAAGATCTAAGCTATGCTAACTCAGCACAGAAAGAAAAAATGGAACTGGCACAGAAGTTTAGATTTTGTGCTGAGAGAGAAATTTAAAAAAAAAATGAATTTCAGTAAACAAAATAGCTACTAAAAATGTGTGGTCTCGTTTTAAATCAATTAAAAAAAAAATTCTTTGGCAAGTACTTGAATTAGCAGTTAAGAAAAAATTGAAGTTTAATCTAAAATGCTGTCTTTCCTGATGAGAAGATTTTTATTATGACCACTTTACTAATGATTTATGCTGTTTAACGGATTCCTAATTTCTAAGCAAGTTTTGAAGGCACAAAGACTTGAAAAAAAAAAGAACTTTTCAGATGATTACATAGAAACATAGAAACATAGAAAATAGGTGCAGGAGTAGGCCATTCGGCCCTTCTAGCCTGCACCGCCATTCAATGAGTTCATGGCTGAACATGCAACTTCAGTACCCCGTTCCTGCTTTCTCACCATACCCCTTGATCCCCCTAGTAGTAAGGACTTCATCTAACACCATTTTGAATATATTTAGTGAATTGGCCTCAACAACTTTCTGTGGTAGAGAATTCCACAGCTTCACCACACTCTGGGTGAAGAAATTCCTCCTCATCTCGGTCCTAAATGGCATACCCCTTATCCTTAGACTGTGTCACCTGGTTCTGGACTTCCCCAACATTGGGAACATTCTTCCTGCATCTAAACTGTCAAACCCCGTCAGAATTTTAAACGTTTCTATGAGGTCCCCTCTCATTCTTCTGAACTCCAGTGAATACAAGCCCAGTTGATCCAGTATTTCTTGATAGGTCAGTCCCGCCATCCCGGGAATCAGTCTGGTGAACCTTCGCTGCACTCCCTCAATAGCAAGAATGTCCTTCCTCAGGTTAGGAGACAAAAACTGCACACGATACTCCAGGTGTGGCCTCACCAAGGCTCTGTACAACTGTAGCAACACCTCCCTGCCCCTGTACTCAAATCCCCTCGCTATGAAGGCCAACATGCCATTTGCTTTCTTAACCGCCTGCTGTACCTGCATGCCAACCTTCAATGACTGATGTACCATGACACCCAGGTCTCGTTGCACCTCCCCTTTTCCTAATCTGTCACCATTCAGATAATAGTCTGTTTCTCTGTTTTTACCACCAAAGTGGATAACCTCACATTTATCCACATTATACTTCATCTGCCATGCATTTGCCCACTCACCTAACCTATCCAAGTCGCTCTGCAGCCTCATAGCATCCTCCACGCAGCTCACACTGCCACCCAACTTAGTGTCATCCGCAAATTTGGAGATACTACATTTAATCCCCTCATCTAAATCATTAATGTACAGTGTAAACAGCTGGGGCCCCAGCACAGAACCTTGCGGTACCCCACTAGTCACTGCCTGCCATTCTGAAAAGTCCCCATTTACTCCTACTCTTTGCTTCCTGTCTGACAACCAGTTCTCAATCCATGTCAGCACACTAGCCCAATCCCATGTGCTTTAACTTTGCACATTAATCTCTTGTGTGGGACCTTGTCGAAAGCCTTCTGAAAGTCCAAATATACCACATCAACTGGTTCTCCCTTGTCCATTCTACTGGAAACATCCTCAAAAAATTCCAGAAGATTTGTCAAGCATGATTTCCCTTTCACAAATCCATGCTGACTTGGACCTATCATATCACCTCTTTCCAAATGCACTGCTATGACATCCTTAATAATTGATTCCATCATTTTACCCACTACCGATATCAGGCTGACCGGTCTATAATTCCCTGTTTTCTCTCTCCCTCCTTTTTAAAAAAGTGGGGTTACATTGGCTACCCTCCATTCCATAGGAACTGATCCAGAGTCAATGGAATGTTGGAAAATGACTGTCAATGCATCCACTATTTCCAAGGCCATCTCCTTAAGTACTCTGGGATGCAGTCCATCAGGCCCTGGGGATTTATCGGCCTTCAATCCCATCAATTTCCCCAACACAATTTCCCGACTAATAAGGATTTCCCTCAGTTGCTCCTCCTTACTAGACCCTCCGACCCCTTTTATATCCGGAAGGTTGTTTGTGTCCTCCTTAGTGAATACCGAACCAAAGTACTTGTTCAATTGGTCCGCCATTTCTTTGTTCCCCGTTATGACTTCCCCTGATTCTGACTGAGGGGACCTACGTTTGTCTTTACTAACCTTTTTCTCTTTACATATCTATAGAAACTTTTGCAATCCGTCTTAATGTTCCCTGCAAGTTTCTTCTCGTACTCCATTTTCCCTGCCCTAATCAAACCCTTTGTCCTCCTCTGCTGAGTTCTAAATTTCTCCCAGTCCCCGGGTTCACTGCTATTTCTGGCCAATTTGTATGCCACTTCCTTGGCTTTAATACTATCCCTGATTTCCCTTAATAGCCATGGTTGAGCCACCTTCCCTTTTTTATTTTTACGCCAGACAGGGATGTACAATTGTTGTAGTTCATCCATGTGTTCTCTAAATGTCTGCCATTGCCCATCCACAGTCAACCCCTTCAGTATCATTCGCCAATCTATCCTAGCCAATTCACGCCTCATACCTTCAAAGTTACCCTTCTTTACGTTCTGGACCATGGTCTCTGAATTAACTGTTTCATTCTCCATCCTAATGCAGAATTCCACCATATTATGGTCACTCTTCCCCAAGGGGCCTCGCACAACAAGATTGCTAATTAATCCTCTCTCATTACAGAACACCCAGTCTAAGATGGCCTCCCCCCTAGTTGGTTCCTCGACATATTGGTCTAAAAAAAACATCCCTTATGCACTCCAGGAAATCCTCCTCCACCGTATTGCTTCTAGTTTGGTTAACCCAATCTATGTGCATATTAAAGTCACCCATTATAACTGCTGCACCTTTATTGCACACACCCCTAATTTCATGTTTGATGCCCTCCCCAACATCACTACTACTGTTTGGAGGTCTGTACACAACTCCCACTAACGTTTTTTGCCCTTTGGTGTTCTGCAGCTCTACCCATATAGATTCCACATCATCCAAGCTAATGTCCTTCCGAACTATTGCCTTAATTTCCTCCTTAACAAGCAATGCTACCCCACCTCCTTTTCCTTTTATTCTATCTTTCCTGAATGTTGAATACCCCTGGATGTGAAGTCACGTAATGACATCGGGCTTTCTTACAAACCTGTAAAAGAGTTAACCCTTTCCATTGACAGCTGTTTTATACTGGACATTATTAATTTGGATTTCTTAATAAAATAATGAAGACTCACCTGACAGACAGAGGAAATGGTGGGATATTCAGAATAAAAATAAAACAAAACTAGCTGGTCAAGAGTTAAAAGCTAAGATAAACAGGCTGGAAGAGATGTTTTAAAAAACGGGACTAGACGGATAGTGCAGTGCGCAGCCATAGCACCATCACCTCTGGCAATGTACCCCACGGTGAGTAGGTGTAGTCCACAAACCCAACCTAACGGTAAAGCAGATAGCGATGTTTGGAGGAATAATGGTGGCATTGGTGTTGATTGGAGTTTGGATAATATTTAGGTGGGTCATCGTGCAGGCTCGAGCACAGCAGGCTCAAACGCAAAACCGACGGCAGCCCAGACAGGGACATGAAGTGATAGAGATGGTACGACTATAAAGAATATGGTTAACCTAATCCTTACCTCCGATTCCACAGAGTGACAGTGACACAAGTAGACCAGAACCTAACACCTGGTGACGACCAGGCTATCTGTTTAAAATTTTCAGATAAAACACTCACCAAGATGGGACCGCAGTGGTGACTTCGACTCTGGGGACTCATGATACTGGGAACCTCAAGACCCACGCAAACACTGGATGATACCAACGGATTGCAGCGCACTCAGGAAATAAACAGCTACATGAACTATGGAGTCTTGTTTAATTTAACGGATGGAATGTGCATCCCAGCAGCCAAGGATTGGAGCAAGGACAGGACTCATTTTAATGCATGGTTACAAGTGAATCCTAATAAGAACCGGGTATGTATACAGTGCTCCACGGGTATAAGGAGCAGCTGCATTAAACGGAGGGATGTCAAAGGGCCCAATGAATGTACTTTCGGCATAATTTGCGCACCTCCGGGGCAGTCCCAGCAATCAGTCATCCGCAAAAAGGGAGTGGGGCTGTGTGGGTACTACGAAGAGATGGGGGCGGCTGCAATATTATTGTATGTATGCTTCTCACCCCCTCCGACACCGCGCCCCATAAGAACCACTACATTGCCCGAGGAACTGCCTTGTCCCATAACTACTAAAAAAACAGAAAATGGGATTGTAATGTACAACAAAGGGGAATTATTGTATGATAATGTTAAACATGAAATTGTGCCTGTCCTGATCAATATTTCAGGCATCCAGATGCCAGAATACTGTGCAGAACAGTCAAGGAAAATGTACAATGTATTAAGTAAAGTTGTAATGCAGCAGGCTGCCGATGCAATGGGTGCCAGTAGATTCCGAGGACAGGGGTCAGCCCCCAGGATAAAGAGGGGAATAGTTAATGATGTTGCTACCGGTTTCAATACAGGGACCTCCACAGTAAACTCGATAGATATACAAGGGTTAAATGAGAGGGTGGAACAGCTTAAAGGGGTGATGAAGGGGTTATTAGAGAGGGTGGAGCAAAACCAGGAAGACCAAGCCAACCTAGGAAAGGAGGGTGCCGAAATCCAGTTGGATGGCATCTCAGTCCTGGGAAGCTCACGCCAAAACCATCAATCACCTCATTGATAGAGAAAAAGAAGATACAGGAAAGCAAAGACAGGGGCAACTCTGTCACGCTTATGGTCTGTGGATGGTGGGACAGATCCGCCACAATCTCGACCAGATCCAACGCGGGTAAGTACCCGATTGGATAGACAGTTCACATTTGGCTCAGTTGGCTAACCAGAGGGGGACACTGGATAATTGTACTCTGAAGGGACTGACCCGAGTACACCCAGCAATTCCAGATTGCCAGATGGGTAGGAATACTGGGATAGGGATAGTCCTGATGATCCCTATAGCCACGCTGGACTCAGGGCCGTTCCCCCTGTACCAACTAGAGAATATCGGAGTAATACGGGAAAATGTCTCCATACGTTACTATCTGACCACCACCTCTGCCGTTCGTCGAAACAACATACTTATCAGAATTTCCCTAACAGAATGCAAGCAAAGGGGGGAGATCACAGTATGCCCTCACCCGGTAGGCCGAGGTGAGCTAGACGAGTGCGGGTTTAACCGAACCGACGGGTGTATACTAGAAATAGTGCCCGCACACAGGCACTTCGTGAGGGCAGGCTACGGAGGGAAGGGAAGATACTGCGTCTCTACCACAGAGCGTTCATACCGGTATAATGACCTGCAGTGCCCGATACCACAGCCGAAATTTTGCTTTGCGCCACTACGACCTGTCGCGATCGGGCAAGCGCATATAACCCAGGTTAAGCGCCGGAAGCGCGAAGTTATTGAGGTAACCGATCAGCTCCACGATCATTTGCAGGATTATGACAAGCCAGAGCAGGTCCCTATCCCACATCTAACCGAAGTATTACGAGAATTGAGGCTCAGGGTGGGTCAATCCGTAAAGCTCTACCACCAACTGTAAACTAAAATCAAATAACTGGAAGAAGATATCGATGTAGACTTACAAAGTCAGAGTTGATGGAGAAAGGTCTGGGACTGGGGAATAAATGTGAACATCCATCCTTGGATTCGAATAATTTCACACATACTGGTCGGGATACAATTGATCTTAGCAATAACATGGGGCATAATGGCCTGCCAGGCATGCAGGCACCACGCAGGGACCCATGACCGGTCCCCAAATACTAACAAGCCTGTCTAATAAAGGGGCAGGAGGATTTGGCCTTTGTTAATTTGATTTAAGCAACCGGGACTCCTGAAACCACGTGACTGGCCAGCACGTTGAGGCAGGGAGTACCGGGCCGTGCACAAAATCTAATAAAAGTAGGGCGGTTGGTTAAAGGGGGACTAGGACTCGTCCCTTTACCGAAAGGAGGGAATTGTTGTAGGCATTAGGCACCTGCTGAATATATCAAAACACTAGGCATTAGGCACCTGCTGAATATATCTAAACTCATGTAAGTTTAAAGTGGCCACATATAAAATGGCTGCCCAAGCATGATGGGTACTCAGTTAGTCAAGTAATGAACTGGGGCTGACCGAGCAATGACCGAGCAATGACCCTGTGAGGCCCACTACCAGGAATGCCTTGGATACAAGATAATTATAACGAACCATTATGATCAATGACTTCACACAGCCGAACCTCGAGGAACAGAGATAAGCCTCACATAACAAGGTCATTAATCAGCCTGAGCTGACAAAATTCTATTGGGTTAAAGAAACCTATATGTAATCTATAATTGTTATGATTGGATTGTGTCCAGCCAAAGTGGGCTGAGTAACTGTAAAGAACTATTGTAAAACATATAAATATCGATGAGTTTCTTTGTGTCTGGATCCAGTCCTGAGGCTTCCTCCCCGCATGCAAAAATAAAGGCCGCATTGGCATTAGAACCGACTCTGAGTGTTGAGTGATTCTTCTGAGAAAACATTCACGCTAACAATCTGTCATTGAGAAAATGCTGGACTCTATTATTAAGGAAGCAGTAGCAGGACATTTGGAAAAGCATAATACAGTCAAGCAGAGTCAGTATGGTTTTATGAAAGGGAACTCATGTTTGACAAATTTGCTGGAGTTCTTTGAAGATGTAACAAGCAGGGTGGATAAGGGGGAACCAGTGGATGTGGTGTATTTGGATTTCCAGAAGGCATTCGATAAGATGCCACATAAAAGGTTACTGCGCAAGATAAAAGTTCATGGAGTTGGGAGTAATATATTAGCATGGATAGCAGATTGGCTAACTAACAGAAAACAGAGAGTCGTGATAAATGGATAATTTTCTTGTTGGCAAACGGCAACTAGTGGGGTGCCACAGGGATCGGTGCTGGGCCTCAACTATTTACAATTTATCATCATCATCATAGGCAATCCCTTGAAGCGAGGATGACTTGTTTCCACACCAAAAAGGGATGAGTTCACAGGTGTTTCAATGAAGGACCTAATATTCCGGATCTCGAACTACATCTTGAAGGGTGGAAGATGCCGTTGCATGGATTTTCTTTTTACGTGTGGTGGTCATTGCACACCAGCCACCACACGGGCTTGACAGAGCTTGGCCTTGGTCCAGTGGCAAGGATTAACCAAGACGACTGGAGACCAGCTCTGCTGCACAGCCTAGTGAGCACACATATTGCAGTGTGGGTTGGCCTTTGCTGCCCCTGGGCCCTCGCCTCTTCTGGGCCCCAAACTCACACCTCTCCTGGGCCCCGGTCACTTCCCTCTACAAACTCTTGCTGCTCCTTCGCCCCTCCTGCTGTGCCTGCCCTCACTGCAATCAGCGACCTGGCTCCGAAGCCATCGCACTCCTGCAGCAGCATGCGCTGCTCCCTGAAGTGGTATGCCGTCGCACGCTGCTCCCTCCAATGGCCCCGGCCTGCTAATGGTTTAGCAGGCCGAGACCATGCCGATTTCTGGGCTGGGCCGCCGCACGCTGCTCCCTCCAATGGCCCCGGCCTGCTGATTTATATTAATGACTTGGATGAAGGGACTGAGTGTAATGTAGCCAAGTTGCTGATGATACAAAGATGGGGTGGGAAAGCAAGTTGTGAGGGGGACACAACAAATCTTCAAAGGGATACAGACAGGCTAAGTACGCAGGCAAACATTTGGCAGATGGATTATAATGTGGCAAAGTGTGAGGTTATCCACTTTAGCAGGAAAAATAAAAGAAAATTATTATTTAACTGGAGAGAAATTACAAAATGCTGCAGTACAGAGGGACCTGGGGGTCCTTGTGCATGAAACCCAAAAAGTTAGTATGCAGCTACAGCAAATAATCAGGAAGGCAAATGGAATGTTGGCCTTTATTGTAAGGGCGATAGAGTATAAAAGCAGAGAAGTCCTGCTACAACTGTACAGGGTATTAGTGAGGCCACACCTAGAGAACGGCGTACAGTTTTGGTCTCCTTATTTGAGGAGTGATATACTTGCATTGGAGGCTGTTCAGAGAAGGTTCACTAGGTTGATTCCTGAGATGAAGGGGTTGACTTATGAGGAAAGGTTGAGTAGGTTGAGCCTATACTCATTGGAGTTTAGAAGAATGAGAAGTGATCTTATTGAAACATATAAGATTCTGAGGAGGCTTGACAAGATAGATACAGAGAGGATGTTTCCCCTCGTCGGGAAATCAGGAACTAGGTGGAATAGTTTCAGACCAAGGGGTCGCCTACTTAAAACTGAGATGAGGAGGAATTTCTTCTCTCAGAGGGTTGTAAATCTGTGGAATTCTCTGCCCCAGAGAGCTGTGGAGGCTGGGTCATTGAATATATTTAAGGTGGAGATAGACAGATTTTTGAGCGATAAGGGAGTGAAGGTTTATGGAGGAGCGGGCAGGTAAGTGGAACTGGGCCCAAGATCAGATCAGCCATGATCTTATTGAATGGCCTACTCCTGCTCCTATTTCTTATGTTCTTATGTTCTTATAATTGGCAAATAAAATTCATGCCACACAAGTGGTCGGCAATGACCATGTCCAACAAGCGAGGGTTTAACCACCTCCCCTTGAATTCAATGGTATTGCCATTGCCAATTCTCCCACCATCAACATCCTGTGGGTCTCCATTGACCAAGAACTTAACTGGATCAGCCACATAAATACTGTGGCTACAAGAGCAGATCAGAGGCTGGATATTCTGCGGTGAGTGTCCCACATTCTGACTCCCCAAAGCCTTTCCACCATCTACAATGCACAAGTCAGGAGTGTGATGGAATGCTCTATACTTGCCTGGATGAGTGCAGCTCCAACAACACTCATCGAAGACAAAGCAGCCCACTTGTTTGGAACCCCATCCACCACCTTAAACATTCACTCCCTCCACCACCAGCGCACTGTGGCTGCAGCGTGTACCATTTACAAGATGCACTGCAGCAACTCGCCAAGGCTTCTTCGACAGCACCTCTCAAACCTGCAACCTCTACCATTTAGAAGGACGAGGGCAACAGGCATATGAGAACACCACCACCTGCAAGTTCCCCTCCAAGTCACACAACATCCTGACTTGGAAATATATTGCTGTTCCTTCATCGTCACTGGATCAAAATTCTGGAAATCCCTACATAATAGCACTATGTAAATATTGCACCACACGAACTGCAGTAGTTCAGGAAGGCGGCTCACCAGCATTTTCTCAATGGCAATTAGGAATGGGCAATAAATGCTGGCCTTGCACCCATGAACAAATAATTCAAAAAAGACCAAAATTTTCAAGTTCAATCTCTAGTCTGTGCTGAGCTGGCCAACTGTACCCAGCATGGCGGTAGGGCTACAGTTAGCATCAGTGCTCCTGGGTCAGGGAGGTTTTGTGCTACTTTCCACTCTCCAGTTCTGGCCGGCTGAAAGTGTGAGCTTATGTATAATGAATGAGGGAAGATGTGAGCCTAGCTGTGATTTCACCATGTGACTAAATTGCTCATCAACACTGACTGTCATATGAAGAATTGATATTTCGGGAAGATTCCTGGGGTCCTAAGCAGCAGGAAAACCATTCCACAACAAGAGTAAAGAGAGGGGACAAGGGGAGAAATTTAGGGTGATTTTTTTTTTTAAACATCAACAGCCTTCAACAATATCAAAGATGCCCTGGAATCTCATTTACACCATACAGTCTGCTGCTATACTTGAATATAATTTCCACCATATAGTCAGATTCTATACTGGAATATAATTTTCACCATATAGTCAGCTGCTATACTGGAATATCATTTATACCATATAGAATGGTTACTGCACAGTAGGCAGCCATTCAGCCTGTAAGAGCATTTCAGCGAGTCCCACTTCCCTGCCCTCACCCCGTAACCCTCCAAATTTGTTTCCATCAGGTAAACATAGAAACATAGAAACATAGAAAATAGGTGCAGGAGTATGCCATTTGGCCCTTCGCGCCTGCACCACTATTCAATAAGATCATGGCTGATCATTCACCTCAGTACCTCTTT
Source organism: Pristiophorus japonicus (assembly GCF_044704955.1). Taxonomy (NCBI): domain Eukaryota; kingdom Metazoa; phylum Chordata; class Chondrichthyes; family Pristiophoridae; genus Pristiophorus; species Pristiophorus japonicus. The sequence continues at coordinate 216,318,162 of NC_091977.1, read as the reverse complement.
CCTGCTTTCTCTCCATACCCCTTGATCCCTTTAGCCATAAGGGCCATATCTAAGTCCCTCTTGAATATATCTAACGAACTGGCATCAACAACTCTCTGCGGTAGAGAATTCCACAGGTTAACAACTCTCTGAGTGAAGAAGTTTCTCTTCATCTCGGTCCTAAATGGCTTACCCCTTATCCTTAGACTGTGTCCCCGGGTTCTGGACTTCCCAAGCATCGGGAACATTCTTCCTGCATCTAACCTGTCCAGTCCCGTCAGAATTTTATATGTTTCTATGAGTTCCCCTCTCATTCTTCTAAACTCCAGTGAATACAGGCCCAGTCGATCCAGTCTCTCCTCCCAGGAATCAATCTGCTGAACCTTCGCTGCACTCCCTCAATAGCAAGAACGTCCTTCCTCAGATGAGGAGACCAAAACCGAACACAATATTCCAGGTGAGGCCTCACCAAGGCCCTGTACAACTGCAGTAAGACCTCCCTATTTCTATACTCAAATCCCCTAGCTATGAAGGCCAACATGCTGCATCTGCATGCCAACCTTCAATGAACTGATGTACCATGTCTCGATGCACCTCCCCTTTTCCTAATATGCCGCCATTCAGATAATATTCTGCCTTCATGTTTTTGCTCCCAAAGTGGATAACTTCACATTTATCCACATTATACTGCATCTGCCATGCATTTGTCCACTCACCTAACCTGTCCAAGTCACCCTGCAGCCTCTTAGCATCCTCCTCACAGCTCACACCTCCACCCAGTTTAGTGTCATCTGCAAACTTGGAAATACTTGGAGGTACTTATTCAATTCCCTTTTGAAAGCCACCATTGATTCTGCCTCCACCAACCTTTCAGGTAGTGCATTCCAGATTATAACCGCTCGCTACGTAAAAAAGCTTTCCCTCATGTTGCCTTTGCTTCTTCTGACAATCACCTTAAATCTATGTCCTCTGGTTCTTGACCCTTCTGCCAATGGGAACAGTTTCCCTCTAACTTCGCTGCCTAGACCCCTCATGATTTTGAACACCTCTATCAAATGTCCTCTCAAACTTCTCTACTCCAAGGAGAACAACCCCAGCTTCTCCAGTCTATTCATGTAACTGAAGACCCTCATCCCTGGAACCATTCTTGTAGATCTTTTCTGCTATAATCTACACCATATAGTCTGCTGCTAAACTGGAATCTCATTTACACCATATCGGCGGCTGCTATTCTGAAGAGCTTTTAGGCATCTGTGAAAACAGTTGTGGCTCAGGTCTCTTGAGAATTAAACCCCTGGGGGGAAAAATTGCCCCGCACCTCAATTGGGGGCGGTAACCTACCGAGGCTGGGATTTTTAACACCCGATGCGGAGGTCCCGCGCCCACTGCTGAATTGGGTTAACCGCCCCTCAAAGGAAGGGAAGCGCAAACTCTGGTGCTCCACTTCCTTTGGGGGCGAGTCCCACGGTGCTACTGGGGTGAAAGGTTCAGCGCTATGCGGATGCTCCACATAGTGCTGATGCACTTCAACGCTCCTCCCCTTTCATTAAAGGGAAGGGCCGCTGCGTACTCTGCATGGCCTCTGATGGCCTCCACTGGGTCACCAGGGCAGCATGCGACCGGGCCAGCAGCCCAGCGCCCAAGACAGAGTGCCGGACTGCGTGATGGCAGCCCAGACCACGTTAGAGCCACCATCGTTGAGCCAACCTGAGCGTCGCCCTCCCCTTCAATACCCACCCTGAGAGCGGATGTCCGCCAGCTTTGTGATCTGTGAAGCTAGCAGTGACATGTGGCTCACGGGGCAATTTCCCCCACAGGGCGGTAAGGTGTCAGCACGGGGCAGTAAGGGGGCAGTGAGGGGTCGCCGTGCACGATGATGTTGTCATCGCTGGTTGCACGGCAGCCCGGGACGCTAACAGTGGGGCAAGGCACTGCCATGCCAGCACCTCCGCAACCTCCCTGGCAATTTTCCAGGAGGTGGTATTCCCCCCGGGCAAAAACTGTTTTGTTTCCCATTAGTGCCTCCTTCCCCCCGCCCCGAAGGTACTAACGGGGCTATAAAAAGGGTCAATTTTGCCCCCCCTGATGTTTTGAAGACTAAACTAATAGCTAATGAGGTTCACCTTCGATGACATGTTACTACTGGATTAGGGATATGTTACTTCAGTTAAAGCCTATTGACTGCCATAGAAAATAATTCACCACCATTCTGTTTCCTCGAAAAAAGATTATAAAAATATTGGATTGATTTGTAATGGATTGAGTTGCTTATACTCTATTTTACATTGTAACTTTTATTCATATTCCTTTAATCAACGGATCAGATCAAAGCTCTGCAGTCCATCCACATCCAGTCGTGAATGGTGGAGGACAATTAAACAACTAAAGGGAAGTGGAAGTTCCATGAATATCTCCATTCGCAATGATGGCGGAGCCCAGCACATGAGTGCGAATGACGAGACTGAAGTCTTTGCAACCATTTTCACCCAGAAGTGCCAAATAGATGATTCATATTGGCCTCCTCCTGACGTCCCCACCTTCAAAGAAGCCAGTCTTCAGCCACGTGATATCAAGAAATGGCTGAATGCACTGGATACAGCAAAATCTATGGGCTCCGTGATGCACTGCAGCAACTCGCCAAGGCTTCTTTCACAGCACTTCCGAACCCTCGACCTCTACCACCTTGAAGGATAAGGGCAGCAGGTGCATGGGAACACCATCACCTATAAGTTCGCCTCCAAGTTAAACACCATCCTGCCTTGGAAATATATTGCCGTTTCTTCATCGTTGCTGGAACTCCCTCCCTAACAGCACTGTGGGAGTACCTTCACCACATGGACTGCAGCAATTCAGGAAGGTGGGTCACTATCATCTTCTCATGAGCAATAAGGGATGGGCAATAAATTCTGGCCTTGCCAATGACGCCCACATTTCAGAAACGAATAAAAAATAAATTCACATACACCCTGTTTACAGTTAGACCAAGAGACCACTAACATTGTGTATTGCTCATTTAGAGATTTTTTAGGACCATTGGACCACAGTCGAGTGACCAGACAGCATGTCATCGTGAAAGCAAATAGGAATGAGGTGGTCAATCTTTATTTGAAGTAACAATGAACCTGAAAATTCAAATTGAAAAGCATGATTAAAAATACCAAAGAAAAATTATGCACCATATTGACAGCAGATTATGTCGGCTTCAATTACCTTCCTTGTGTTGCCTGCAAGAAAATCTCAAGGGTTCTCCTAAACATGGACTAGGAAAGTACTGACACCACATTGTTTTCTTCAAATAAGGCCCCCATCAACCAGTGCCGTGTTCCTGGTATGCATAAAAGTCCTAGCAGCACAGTCCTAATGCAATGTAGTTAAATTTACAGATGACTCAAAATAGGAGAGATTATGAACTGTAAAGAGGCAGTCAATATCTTCCAAATGGAGCTTGAGAGGCACTTGGGCTGAGCAGTGGCAAATTAAGTTCAACGCAACAAATGCACCTTCCTAAACACTGGAAGTAGAAATAAGAGGTAAATGCTCTTTACCAGTGGGAATATTGAAACTGACCTGTGGGTATTAGCTGACTTGTGATTCATAATATTGAAACAGATTGAGATTCCAATAAATTAAGATGCTGGGTTATATAGCAAAAGCAGTTGAGTTCAAATCTCACAAGGTCATGGTGAAACTGTATAGTGCCCTGGTTAGGCTACCTCTGGAGTACAGCTCTGACATAAGGCCATTCAGACCATAGAGGTAGTGCAGAGGAGAGCAACTGAGCTGATTTCCAGTGTCATAGGAAATGACTTGATCAGCTAGGGATCTTGAGCCTCAAAAAGAGACAGCTTAGAGACGACCTTATAAAGATATAAAAGATATTTAATGAGATAGGAAACGTGAACCCAAAGTAATACTTTCTGACACACCAAGACAGCAGGACAAAGATCTAGTTTATGAAGGGCAAATTTAATACAGCTGTTGCAGAAAGTTGGCAGGGTTGGTATTCTGGAAAAATTAGATTAAATGGGCTGAAGAGCCTTCTTCATCCAAACCCGTCTTGTGAACTCTGACGGAATGTGCTCCTTTCTCGGTTACTGAAATGAAAAGATAATAGTGCGGCTCAAAATTGGGAGAGAATGTCAGGGAGCAACACTTAAACACAAAGCCAGGTTCCTTGGAAAAATTGATGAGTTTATTTTGGTATGTTGCAAAGATGTATGCTTCTTCCTGATAAAACTGCTCTGACAATTTTTTCTCTAATGATGAAGCCGGGCTCTAAGCAGGACGAAGGTTTGTTTGGAGGTTTTATTGAAGTAATGAATCAGATAATGGCATCAGCTTCTTGAAACAATCCACATTAATTGATAAATGTGCTCATTCTTCGAAACTATCATCCGAGATTGGACTTTGTTTTACCCTTCCTGGAGATTCTGTTTAATTATGTTCTCTTTAATACTGCTTTGAAATCAATGGAAATTTTGCCCTGTCAAATAAGAAACTGGACACTGGAGGCATTCCACAGAAATGGTGCCCTAACCTGAATATCAGTTAAGAGTACAATGAATCTTGACAGACTACTGGCTATTCCGTTTAAAAGTAGGCTTGTACAGATGCAAATTCCACTTGACAGAAAATCTGAACAATATATGGAGTTCTCTTATTTATTACTGTGGTGATAGGTTCTGGAATAATTTGATTATTCCACTCATTGCACCTTATTCCAGGTCTTATCCAACCATGGTTAATTAAATATTGAGCCTCTGACCTTGGTTTCAGGCTATTAATGTACTCAGCCTTATTTGAACAAGACTGGATACACAAACACACAGATGATAGGGGATAGGAAGAGAGGCAGGTTTTCTGTTGATTTTCATTCTAAAGACACAGATTTGAAGAAGGGAAACACATTTGAAATTGAATTCTTCTGTAAATTGGGGCACATGCATGTTATATGTTCGGGGATCGCTGCACTGTTTCTATGGGCTCAAGTTTCGGCCTGAGTTGCTCCTATTTTTTTGGAGCAACTAGTTTAGAATAGCGAATCTTAGAAATTGCAATTCTCGGCATTTAGTTTGCTCCAGTTCTAGCCAACTAGAACAGTTTCATTTTAGAAAAGATTTTTTTTTCAAAAGGGGGTGTGTCCAGCCACTTACGCCTATTTTTCAAGGTTAGGTAGCGAAAACTTGCTCCAAACTAACTTAGAATGGAGTAAGTGTAGATTTTTGTACGCTCAGAAAAACCTTGCCTACACTTATAAATCAGGCATAGGGAACGAAAGATTGGGGGGGGTGCGGGGGGGGGGGAAGTTTACAAACATTAAACACTTCACTTTTACCAATAAAGAGCCATCATCAATAATAAATGATAAATAAATCAATAAATCAATAAATCAGCCAATAAATCAATCAAAAAAATAAAAAATAAAAATATTAAAAAAATAATAAAAAATCAATCAATAAATAAAAAATTATTTCTACTCACCTACTGCAGCCCCGGGAGCCCTCCAACAGTGTGCTGGGATGGGGCCCCCCCACAGTGTCTCTCTCTCTCTCTGTCCCTGTCAGTGTCTCTCTCTCTTTCTATCAGTGTCTCTGTGTTTCTGACAGTGAGAGGTGAGGGGAGAGAGGGAGAGGGGTGTGAGGGGGGGAGAGGGAGGGAGGGTGAGAGGAGGGGGGAGGGGGTTGGGAGATGAGGGAGGGAGGAGAGAGGAGGGATGAGTTGAGAGGAGAGGAGAGGGAGGGGAGAGGATGGGAGAGGAGGAGGGAGGAGAGGAGGGGAGGGAGAGGGGAGAGGAGGGAGAGAGGAGGCGAGGGAGAGGAGAGGGGAGTGAGGAAGGCAGAGAGAGGAGGGAGGGAGAGAGAGGAGGGCGAGGAGGGGGAGGGAGAGGAGGGGGAGGGAGAAGAGGGGGAGGGAGAAGAGGGGGAGAGAGAAGAGGGAGGGAGAGAGAGGAGGGAAGGAGGGAGGGAGAGAGAGGAGGGATGAGGGAGGGGGAGAGAGAAGGTAGGGAGGAAGGGGGAAAGAGGAGGGAAGGAGGGGGAGAGAGGAGGGGAGAGAGAGGAAGGAGGGAGGGAGGGAGAGGAGGGGGAGGGAGAAGAGGAGGGAGAGAGAGGAGGGGGAGGGAGAAGAGCGGGGAGGGAGGGAGGGAGAGAGAGGAGGGAAGGAGGGAGAGAGAGGAGGGATGAAGGAGGGGGAGAGAGGAGGGATGAAGGAGGGGGAGAGAGGAGGGAGTGAGGGAGGGGGAGAGAGGAGGGAGGGAGGGAGGGGGAGAGAGGAGGGGGGAGAGAGAGGAGGGAGGGAGGGAGGGAGAGGAGGGGAGGGAGAAGAGGGGGAGGAAGAGAGAGGAGGGAGGGAGGGGGAGAGAGGAGGGAGGGAGGGAGGGGGAGAGAGGAGGGGGGAGAGGCTGAACAGGCCGGGCCAGGCCGCCGCCGCCGACATGGAGGGAGGGAGGGGAGAAGAAGAAGGGGGGAGGGGAATGGGGAGAGAAGGGAGGGAGAGAAGAGGGGGAGAAGAAGGGGGGGAGAGGCTGAACGGGTCGGACCGCTGCCACCGACGACACTTTGGGCGGGGCCCGCCCCCAGCAAGATGCCGGGTGGGCGGGCCCCGCCAACGATGGGGGGAGGGGAGAAGAAGGGGGGGGGGAGAAGTGGGGGGGAGAAGAGGGGGGAGAGAAGAGGGGGAGAGAGAAGAGGGGGGAGAGAGAAGGGGGGGGAGAAGAAAGGGAAGAGAGGGGGGAAGGCTGAACGGGAGGGAGGTCCAGTCCGATCTTCGCCCGGTGATACCATTCGGCCAGGGCTAGGGTCGGGCCCCTCCCACGCAGCCTCGGGGCCTGGAGCTACTGCACATGTGCGAACACACTCTAGCGCGCATGTGTAGAGGTCCCGGCACTGTTTTCAGCGCCAGGAACTGGCTTCGTCCCCGACCCCTTGTGTTTTGCCAAGCCAAGCACGAAGATGCCCTGAGGAGACCGGAGAATCACAAGGTAAGTTTTCGGCGCCCTTTTTCTACAGAAAGTCGGCACATCTTATCAAGATGCGCCGTTTTTCCAGAGGGCGGAAACTTGGGCCCAATATTTCCTTGTAATCATAGTTATGAGGTAGCTTTAACAGTGCTTTAACTTGATTCCATTATTGTCTTACTGTGCTGACGCAGGCCTCGATTGTTAAGCAAGAAAGGAGTAGATGAGGGGTTAAAATCTTGAAAGTCGCAATCCCGCCTCATTCCCGACCGCTGTAATATTAATGAATGCAAATCAGGAATGGATGTCGAATAACGCAGAGGCAGTTCAGTGAATTCATTTATTTATTCCCCCTAAATTCATTTAGAAGGAATTAATTTTTACTGAACTGTGCCACAATCCTAAATGTTATAATCATGGTGTGCCTCAGTTATCGCACGTTAGAGGATTATATGCCTTAGAGCTGCTGATTAGAGGCAATCTGCTGAAGACATTTTGGCTCTGATTTGAACTCCCCCCAGCCTGGCGGAGACCAATTCTGCTGCCTTCTCCCCGTAGTCACTCTTTTGACCAGGTATGTAGGACACCACAGGAGGGCAGCGGGGTCCTATTATAAATATGCAGATCGAATCCGATTATTTCATTAGGACCCAATATGTCATTTTTGTTGGAGGCCTGAGTGGGGGTGGAGGTTGTGGGGGTGGTAGTGAAGGCTTCCCTATCAGGCCTAACCTATCAGGTGTGGGCCAGAGGAGACCCAGAAGGTAAATTTTATAACTTCATTTTAGGTTTCCTTGTGGGCCAGGAGGAGCAGGAGTGGTCCTCTGAACCTTACGAGGAATCCTTGGGCCTCCCTTTCCCTGAGCTCCGATGGCAGCTAGAAACCCCTTTCCTCGATCACTGCGAGAACATCCTCTCCTCGATGCAGCTAGAACACCATCCTCCCTCTCTCCCACTCCACGATTGCCTTCCCTCCCTAACTGACTGCCAGGATCGTTCCTACGGGTCGCCACCGAATTCCCGCACTCTCTTGCAGGCCATGTAGTGGATCTGCATGTGTTCGGGCAGGATTCCAGGAGCATTTATGAAAATGACTTCCACGTCCCCAGACTCCTGGGGTTCATCACTCTCTTTGAGGCTTGAATGTACTGTACCTGCCCCCCTCCTTTAAAATCAGGGCCTTTGTATAGAATTCCTCTCCTGTGATATCATTAGGTCCCACTACAATCGTCATTATGAATAGAAAAGAATAGCCTGAGGCAATTCCTCCTTATTCAGGCGGTCAATGGTTAGAATGCCCGGATATCACAGAAACTCATTGGAGTTTAGAAGAATGAGAGGTAATCTTATTGAAACGTATAAGATTCTGAGGGGGCTGGACAAGGTAGATGCAGAGCGAATGTTTTCCTCGTGGGGAATCTAGAACTAGGAGGCACAGTTTCAGAATCAGGAGGTGCCCATTTAAAATGGAAATGAGGAGGAATTTCTTCTCTCAGAGGGTCGTGAATTTTGGAATTCTTTACCCCAGAGAATGATGGAGGTTGGGTCATTGAATGTATTTAAGGTGGAGATAGACAGATTTTTGAATGATAAGGGAGTCAAGGGTTATGAGGAGCGGGCAGGGAAGTGGAGCTGAGTCCAAGATCAGATCAGCCATGATCTTATTGAATGGCAGAGCATGCTCGAGGAGACAAAAGGCCTACAACTGCTCCTGTTTCTTATGTTCTTATGTTCTTATGAAAAGGGAGTATCATAGGCTGCCATGAGCTTGCAACTCAACACAGTAACAACGTGAAATATAAACTACGTGACACTGCTGCTCCTGTCACCTCATCCAGTGCATCTCCAGGCCAATTAATATTGGAATATCCTGTTTCTTCACATTCAGCTTCAAATAGCATTGGGAAAACTCTACAATAACTATGTAACTACTAGGAAGAATATTATATGCAATCTACAAATATCTACATTAAGGCTCTGGCAGCATGAATAATCATTTAAGTGATCATCCTTTTGTTTTCTTTCTTGCATTGCAAACAGCAATCTGAAAAATATGTTGCCCCTTTAAAATTAAGTTTTGAATTTCTTTAAATTATCTGTCTCGCACTTCATTGTAATTGATGCAAAAATGACTTCAGCACTTCTACAACACTTCTACAACACAAATGGAGAAGCCTTGAATAAGCACGTTGATTGATTTTTGCTATTCAGTAATCTTCTTTTAATAAGTGTATTTAAGATCCAGTGATATGATGTGACAGTTCTGCACCCTTGGGCTGTTGTATTATAGCACAATGCCACGACTCCTGATAATATTGTGAAGACGCAGAGGGCCCGCATTATCTCTGATGTTGGTACAAACTGCTTCATCCTGGTTACATTCTATGCCAGTGTGTGTTTATAATTTGTATGTGCTAATGCTGGCAGCACCTGGCATATATCAGGACGGGTTTTACAAGAGATTGAAAAACTGACAAAGCTATCATTTTATTTGATTTCCCTACAAATGCTGCCAAACAGAGGCACGAATGAGACTGTGTGTGAACATATTGGGGTAGAGTTTCTGTTAGGTTGTGCTGGCATTTCCAACACAATTCATCCGAAATAGGCCAAACTAGTACAAGAGATTGAGGAACTTCAAGCGGAAGTTATGTCCAGCATAAATTGAGTTTCCATGATCTTTTGCGCTGGTTTAAAAAACATTGTGCTGGAAGCCGGCCCCACCCACAAAACTGGCCACGGCCCCAGAATGAATTAATTGCCATGACGAGTTTCCGCCAATTGCGCCAGTTTGTGGCCCTTCGAGCTCATGTTTTTCGGCACAAGGACACTAATAGGCATCTTTTAAAAGTTTAAAATATAAAATTATATCTAATTTACTAAGAAAATGACTGGTGTGCACGAATGAATGTAGTAAACGATTCTGTATAGTATTTTAAAGTCATTTCAAATCAGGTTACTCACAGATGCTGGGCTAAACATTCTTGATTAAAAATGCTTAGGCCTAGAAATTCGATTAGGCCTAGAAATGGCCTGTGCCACCGTGGGCTGCAAAAACAGCACAGGCAGCACCGGTATTTTGGTGCTGTCTGCTGATTTAAATAATTGGATCACAAAACTTACCATATAATGTGTTGCTTCGGGTGGCAGTCTCAGCAGAAGGCCCAATGTAGCATGGTCACAGCGTTGCTGTAACGAAACAGTGTTGGCATAAAGCTGGTCTGACATTTTAGAAAAAAGTGTCAAGCCCTTAAAGAGGTGAACTGCCTTCTAAAATGAAAAAAAAATAGTTAAAAATCGGCAGCCTTTAGCCCTTCTGAAAAAAAAATTAAAAATAATTCAGAAATGGCAGTCTTCAGCTATTAAAGCTGAACTGCCTTGTGCATGTAAAAAAATGGTAAAAGTACTTCAGCACAAAGGAAAATGGCTTAACAAGCTATGGAAGGGGCACATAGGGCCTCGTATGCAGCACTCTAGCTGTGTGCAGGGTATCAGCATGGCAAGAAAGATTCGCTACCCACAGGGGCCAGGAAACGCTCCAGAAAGAACGATGTGGGACCAGATCAACGAGACTATCACTGCCAGCAATGTTGCCCCCAGGACCTGGCACCAGTGCCCAAAGAAGCTTCATGTCTCAATGGTCAAGGTTAGTGTGTGCATCCTCAAAAACCATCTCCTACAAACTGCACCACTAGCCGAAGACACTACTCAATGCACGACCCCGCCCCCACCCCCATCACTCACCTTCCAACAATCTTTACCAAACACAAGGCATACCTCACATTTATAGCTTCACTTCACCCCTTGGAGGAGAAGGTGCTGGCCAATCTTGGCAGGGATACAGCTGAACCTTTGGTCAGCACAGGGCTGAAAGAATACCAGATGCTTGTATCCTCATATGTTATCCTCCTTCTCATATCCCACTTCCCCCTCATCCTACATTCTCTTGTAATTTACAAGCTGTACATGGTGTAAGTATGCACCTCTCTATTTCCTGCCTTCAATTCAACCCTACACCTGTGCCTTCCTCATTTCACACACCCAGCCAGTGGGTGACCAAGAAGTGAGCGAGGAGAGTAAAGAAGAAGAAGGAGAAGAAATACCGTCACTCAACTTCATACTCCCAGCCACCAGCTTTGCGATGTCATTCCTGCAGGGCCATCTGCAGTACCCCCCACTGAAAGTCAGCAGACTTCCACCAACCATGCTGCAGCCACTGGGGTAGCACTGTGTAGGAGCACTAGGACAGAGAAAGGCAGACACAAGGCAGTCACTAAGGGAATGCACAAAGGTGATGAGTTGAATTTTGGATGCAACATTGCATGCACATATGGATAAAGTTGGATTAAAACTTTGTTTTATGGTAACTTTTATGTAGCATTGTGACCAAGAGGGCGCTGTGATGGTCAGTAACAGAGGGAAGGAGAGTTGTGGGACAAATGTTGAAAGGGAAATTGCAGTTGTGTTCACTGTTACCACAAGTGGATGGTTCGATCCCAGATATCCCGGCCAGAAAGGGGATGTCTGGATTGCCTCCATCCTTCATCATAGAATCATAGAAATTTATGGCACAGAAGGAGGCCATCCGGTCCATCGTGTCAGTGCCGGCCGAAAAAGAGCTATCCAGCCTAATCCCACTTTCCAGCTCTTCGACCGTAGCTCTATGGCTTAGGTATGTTTTCAAGTACATTTTAACTGCAATGAGGGTTTCTGCCTCTACCACTTTTGCAGGCAGTGAGTTCCAGACTCCCCACCACCCTCAGGGTGAAACATTTCTCCTCAACTCCCCTCTAATCCTTCTACCAATTACTTAAAAACGTAAAAACTTTGGTTGATGACCTCTCTGCTAAGGAAAATCGCTCCTTCCTGTCCACTCTATCTTAGTGCCTCAAAATTTTTTACACCTCAATTAAGTCTCCCCTCAGCCTTCTCTGTTCCAAAGAAAACAACCACAACCTATCCAATCTTTCCTCATAGCTAGTATCTTACAGTCTTAGTAACATCCCCGTAAATCTCCTCTGTACCCTCTCTAGTGCAATCACATCTTTCCTGTAATGAGATGACCAGAAGTGCACTCAGTACTCTAGCTGTGGCCTAACTAATGTTTTATACAGTTCAAGCATAAGCTCCCTGCTCTTATATTCTTTGCCTCGGCTATTAAAGGAAAGTAACCCTTCTTAACCACCTTATCTACTGGTCTTGCTTCAGGAATCTGTGGATATGGACTCCAAGGTCCCTCTGTTCCTTTACACTTCTCAGTATCCTGCCATTTATTGTGTATTCCCTTGCCTTGTTTGCACTCCCCAAATGCATTACCTCACACTTCTCTGGATTATATTCCATTTGCCACTTTCCTGCCCACCTCACCAGTCCATTGATATCTTCCTGCAGTTTGCAGTTTTCTTCCTCACTATCAACCACAGCCAATTTTTGCATCATCTGAAAACTTCTTAATCATGCCCCCTACATTGAAGTCTATATCATTATTATATACCACAAAAAGCAAGGGACATAGTACTGAATCCTGTGGAACCTCACTGGAAACATCCTTCCAGTCACAAAAACACCTGTTGACCATTACCATTTGCTTCCTGCCACTGAGCCAATTTTGGATCCAATTTGCCATTTACCCTTGGATCCCATGGGCTTTTACTTTTCTGACCAGTCTGCCATGTGGGAATTTGTCAAAAGGCCTTGCTAAAATCCATGTAGACTACATCAAATATGCTACTCTCATCGACCATCCTTGTTAACTCCTCAAAAAATACAGTCAAATTAGTCAGGCACAACCGTCCCTTAAATCTATCCTGACTGTCCTTGATTAATCTGTGCCTTTCTAAATGATGATTAATACTGTCTCTCAGAATTTCAAAAAATAATTTCCCCACCACTGAGGTTAGGCTGACTGGCCTGTAATTACTTGGTCTATTCCTTTCTCCCTTTTTAAACAACGATTTAATGTTAGCAGTCCTCCAGTCCTCTGGTACTTTACTTGTAGCCAGAGAGGATTGGAAAATGATGGTCAGAGCCTCCGCTATTTCCTCCCTTCCTGCTCTTATCAGCTTGCGATACATTTTATCCAGGCCTGGCGATTTATCTGCCTTCTAACCATATAATAATTCCTCCCTCACAATGTTTATCTCATTTAATATTTCACACTCCTCCTCCTTAACTACAATGTCTGCGTTGTCCCTCTCTTTTGTGAAGACAGATGCAAAGTATTCATTAAGAACCATACCCATATCTTCTGCCTAAACACACACAGGTTACCTTTTTGGTCTCTAATAGGCCCTAATCTGTCTTCAGTTATCATCTTGTTCTTTAAGTATTTATAAAATATCTTTGAGTTTTCCTTGATTTTACTTGCCAATATTTTTTCATGCCCTCTCTTTGCTTTCCTAATCTTTTTAATTTCACCGCTGCACTTTTTATACTCCTCTAGACTTTCTGCAGTATTTAGCTCTCGGTATTTGACATAAGCATTTCTTTTTAGCCTTATCCTACCCTGTATACTCCTTGACATCCAGGGGGCTCTAGATTTGGGGGGTCCCACCCATTTTCTTTCTGGGAACATACTTGCTCTGAGTCCTCACTATCTCCTCTTGAATGCTTCCCACTGCTTTGACACTGATTTACTTTCAAGTGGCGTTTCCAGTCCACTTTTGCTAAATCACATCTCAGCTTAGTAAAATTAGCCTTTCGACAATTGAGAACTTTTACTCCTGGTCTATCTTTGCCCTTTTCCAGAACTATGCTAAATCTAACTGAATTATGATCACTACCACCAAAATGCTCTCCTACTGATACCCCTTCCACCTGCCCAGCTTTATTCTCTAAAACCACATCCAGATCCACCTCCTCTCTTGTTGGGCTTGCTACGTACTGGCTAAGAAAGTTCTCCTGAATGCATATTAAGAATTTTGCACCCTCTAAACCTTTTACACTGATTCTATCCCAGTTAATATTAGGGTTGTTGAAATCCTCCACAATTACTGCCCTTTTTTTTGCACTTCTTAGAAATGTTCCTATGTATTTGCTCTTCTATCTCCTCTTGACTATTTGGGAATCTACAGTACACTCCCAGCAGTGTGATTGGCCCTTTTTTGTTCTTCAGTTCAACCCATATGGCCTCATTTGATGTTCTTCCTCACAGCTGTAATTGTATCTTTAACCAATATTGCAACCTCCCCCCCCCCACCCCCTGCATTTTAAACCACCTCTCTCTCGTCTGAAAACTGTGTAACCAAGAATGTTGAGCTGCCATTCCTGCCATTCTTTACTTCTATTGTCTGTCCATGCCCTCCGCTCATCTGCTTTATTCACTAGACTCCTTGTAATGAAGTATATACCATTTAGCACTGACAAACTCCTTTGTTGTCTATTTTCTAGCCTTTGTTTCCTCTGCCTTCCAAACTCACTTACGAATTTACTGCCTTCCAATTTGAGCTTTGATTCTTTCCCTTCTGAATCTACTTTCAGGTTTCCATCCACCTGCCAAGCTAGTTTAAATCTTCCCCAACAGCACTAGCAACCACCACCCCCCCCCATTACCCCAGTGGAATGGCAGCACTGCTGATCTCTCCAAAATGGCAGCCGTCATGTTCCGCGCCTGAAGCGGGGAGAAGCGAGATGACCACCATTTTTTCAACAAAATCATGCTTAACAGTCGGTGCTACAACCCTGAATTTTGCGGCCTCTGTGTTATAATAATTCTGTGTCTGCCCTCTTATTTCCAATTTCATGCTCTGATATCAAGTGTCTACATATGTTATAGTTGCTCCCTGACTGGCACTTTTGCCATTACCACTCCAGCCCCAGTGTAAATCTTAATCGTTAACCATTTGGTTCTGATTGTATTGGTTTTTCATATCAAGTAGTCTGCGATTTAAAAAAAAATGAATTCCTTTTCAGGAGACTTTTGTTCTGTTAAACTGAATAAAGCCTGAGTTTATAATCTTAAACATTCATGTGTTGGAAGCAAAGAGCATGACACAAACATATGAATCATTCAGTTATTTAAGGTGTATGGGCCAATCGGGAATACTGGTCAAAACTTGAGAGAGTTGAGAACTGATGGCTTTTTACAACCTTCCAAATATATCTTTTATCATTACATTTTCCAAAAAGATGATATTCAATAACCTTTTGAATGATCTAAGGCAACATAACATACACGTATGGCACAAAGTATTTGATCCCCTTCTTAGGCATTTCTCCGGAATCGAGGATGACTTGCTTGCACACTAATATGAGTTCTAAGGTGACTGATGATACCAATATGGGATCTACAGTCTCTGTCACAGATGGGGCAGATGGTGGTTGGAGGGACGGGTGGATGGGGTGCTTGATTTGCCGTACCCTCCTTCCGTTTTTTTTACTTGGCTTCCTTGTGCTCCTGGCGAAGAGACTCGAAGTGTTCGGTGCCTTCTCAGATGCTCCTCCTCCACTTTGAGTGGTCTTGGGCCAGGGATTCCCAAGAGTCAGTGGGGAAGTTTCTTTTTTTCAAGGAGGCTTCGAGGGTGTCCTTCAAGCATTTTTTCTGCCCTCCTGGGACTCACCTGCCGTGACATAGTTCGGAGTAGAGTGCTTGTTTCGGGAGTCGAGTGGACAGTATGGCCCGCCCACCAGAACTGGTTGAGCGTGGGATCAATGCCTCGATGCTGGGGATGTTGGCCTGAGAGAGAATGCTGATGTTGGTGCACCTATCCTGCCAATGAATTTGCAGGATTTTGCAGAGGCAGCGTTGGTGGTACTTCTCCAGTGTTTTGAGATACCTACTGTATGTGATCCATGTCTCTGAAGCATATAGGAGGGCAGGTATCACTACTGTTGTGTAGACCATGAGCTTGGTGCCAAGTTTTCTTCCTCAGGTGTCCGAAGGCTGCACTGGGACACTGAAGACAGTATTGGACTTCGTCATCGATGTCTGCCCTTGCTGATAGTAGGCTCCCAAGGTATGGGAAGTGGTCCACATTTCCAAGGACTCATCAAGGATCTTGTTAACCGAGGAGCGGTACTTTGTGACACGGGCTGGTTGGGAGAGGAACTTTGTATTACTGATGTTTACTGTGAGGCCCAGAATCTCGTACGCTTCAGTGAAGGTGTCAACAATGGTTTGGAGTCCGGAATCCAAGTGTGCACAAACACAAGCATCACCTGCATATTGTAATTCAATGACAGAGGTTGGAGCAACCTGGGATCTGGACAATTTCCCACTTGTCCTGCAGATTAATTCCACTCCAGCGAGGAGCTTGTTAAGGGTGAGATGAAGCATTGCAGCGAGGAAGATTGAGAAGAGTATTGGTGCGATGACACAGCCCCGGTCTACATTTGTATTGGATCTGTGGTGGATCTGTTGGTAAGAATTACGGCTTGCATGTCACCATGAACCAGGCAGAGGATGGTGACGAATTTTTGAGGACAGCCGAGTTTGAGAAGGACACTCCATATTCCCTCGCGGTTGACAGAGTCAAAGGCCTTTGTGAATGTATAAGGCAACATAACATACATGTATGGCACAAAGTATTGGATCTCCTTCTTCGGCAGTCACTCTGTGAGATCAAAGAAAGCCAGGTTGATGCTGCTTCTTGTATTCCTAACACAGATGAGGCTGCACACAGGGAGGTTAAAGTAGCAGTGACCTCAGTCTTTAATAAGACACTCCAGAGTGAGGAGCAGGCAATATACATTGCTCCCAAGGGATGCTGGGATCCCTTGGGACTTCAGGGGATGAGCTCCCTGGTGGTGGAACATGGGAGTGCATGCTTTACAGATACACAACATCGCTCCCCCGCAAAATCAAAGTGAAAACTATTTACAAGGTGAGGCGGTCAGGAGCCTTTCTTTCACTGGTGGACCGCCTCGGTACAAATGTCTGTTCTGGTGTGTTGGCTGCGTCCTCGCTGGGCTGGCGTGTTGATGGCCCTGCAGGGCTGCTAGGTGAGCCTGGCCTTGCTGGGCTGTTGGGCGTGATGGGTTCAATTTCCTGGTCCAGCGTGGTATCATTGATTTTTGGGTGTGTGTTGTAGGCTCGAAAAAGGTGGTGTCTGCTGTGGGTTCTTCAGGGCAGTCTGTGAACCGCAGCCTCATTTGGTCCAGGTGCTTTCTGCAAATTTGTTCATTGTCTAGTTTGATTACAAACAACCTATTCCCTTCTTTAGCTATCACTGCGCCCACGATCCACTTGGGACCATGTCCATAGTTTAGCACATACACAGGGTCATTCAGATCAATTTCCCGTGACACAGTGGCGCGACCATCGTTTACATTTTGTTGCTGTTGCCTGCTCTCTACCTGATCATGCAGGTTGGGGTGAACCAGCGAGAGTCTGGTTTTAAGTGTCCTTTTCATGAGTAGCTCAGCCGGGGGCACCCCTGTGGGCGAGTGGGGTCTCATGCGGTCGCTGAGCAGTACTCGGGACAGGCGGGTTTGGAGCGAGCCTTGTGTGACTCGTTTAAAGCTCTGTTTGATGGTTTGTACTGTCCGCTCTGCCTGCCCATTGGAGGCTGGTTTAAACGGGGCCGAGGTGATATGTTTGATCCCATTGCAGGTCATGAATTCTTTAAAGTCGGCACTGGTGAAACATGGCCCGTTGTCACTGACCAGCATGTCAGGCAGGTCGTGGGTACAAACATGGCCCTCAGGCTTTCAATGGTGGCGGTGGCGGTGCTTCCCGACATTACTTCACATTCAATCCATTTTGAAATACAATCCACCACCACCAGGAACATTTTACCGAGAAACGGGCCCACATAGTCGACATGAATCCTCGACCATGGTCTGGAGGACCAGGATCACAAACTTAGTGGTGTCTCTCTAGGCGCGTTGCTCAACTGAGCACAAACGCTGCATTGCCCCACACAGGACCGGGCCACCACACATGGTATCTGGCTATCGTTTTCATCATTACTATACCCGGGTGTGTGCTGTGGAGATCCGAGGTGAACGCCTCCCTGCCCTTTTTTGGCAGCACTATGCGGTTACCCCACAACAGGCAGTCTGCCTGAATGGACAGCTTGTCCTTTTGCCGCTGGAACGGCTTGATTGACTCTTACATTTCAACGCGGATCTGGCCCAGCTCCCATGCAGTACACAGCTCTTTACTACGGACAGCAGAGGATCTTGGCTGGTCCAAGTCCTAATCTGGCGGGCCGTGACAGGTGACTTATCATTTTCAAATGCTTCCATGACCATCAACAATACTTTGGGCTGCGTCACCATCAAAAAGTTTGCAGGCTGCTCCATTTCCATCCCCATGCTGGGCAATGGTAACCGACTGAGAGCATCCGCACATTTCTCGGTGCCTGGCCTATGGCGGATTGTATAGTTATACGCTGATAGCACGAGTGCCCACCTTTGTATGTGGGCTGAGGCATTAGTATTTAGCCCCTTGTTTTCAGCGAACAGGGATGTGAGGGGCTTGTTATCGGTTTCCAGCTCAAATTTGAGGCCAAACAGGTATTGATGCATTTTCTTTACCCCGAACATACACGCTAATGCCTCTTTCTCAATCGTGCTGTCGGCGCTCTCGACCTTAGACAAGCTCCGGAAGCATCGGCGACAGGTTGCAACTTCCCCGTAACATTAGCTTGTTGTAATACACACCCGACTCCATAGGACGATGCGTCACATGCTAGCACAAGTCTTTTACATGGGTTATACAATACAAGCAGCTTATTGGAACATAAAATGTTTCTGGCTTGCTCAAAAGCAATTTCTTGGTTTTTTTCCCCATACCCAGTTCTCACCTTTGTGCAATAACACATGTAGGGGCTCTAAAAGGGTGCTTAACCCCAGTAGGAAGTCATCAAAATAGTTGAGGAGTCCCAGGAATGACCGCAGCTCCGTGACGTTGTGTGGCCTGGGCACTTTCCTGATAGCCTCTGTCTTGGCATCTGTGCGCCGAATGCCGTTCGCCATGATTTTTCTCCCCAAAAACTCCACTTCTGTTGCCATGAAGACGCATTTCGACCTCTTCAGCTGCAGCCCTACGCGATCCAGTTGCTGGAGGACCTCCTTCAGGTTTTGTAGGTGCTCAGCGGTGTCCCGACCCGTGAGCAATATGCTGTCCTGAAAGACCACCATGTGTGGTACCGACTTGAATAGGCTCTCCATGTTTCTCTGGAAGATCGCTGCAGCCAACCAAATTCCAAACGGGCATCTGTTGTAGATGAACAGTCCCTTGAGCGTGTTGATGCAGGTGAGGCCCTTCAAAGACTCTGCCACCTCCTGCGTCATGTAGGCCGAAGTCAGGTCGAGCTTGGTGAACGTCTTGTCTCCTGCCAGTGTCGCAAATAGGTCGTCTGCCTTAGGTGGCGGGTATTGGTCCTGTAGCGAGAAATGATTAATAGTTACTTTATAATCGTCACAAATCCTGAATGTGCCATCACTTTTGAGTACTGGAACAATCGGGCTGGCCCACTCGCTGAATTCCACTGGGGAGATGATGCCCTCGCATTGCAGCCTGTCCAGCTCGATTTCCACTCTCTCCCTCATCATGTGAGGTACCGCTCGCGCCTTGTGGTGAATGGGTCATGCCTCTGGGACCATGTGGATCTGCACCTTCGCCACGGAAAAGTTTCCAATGCCTGGCTCAAAAAGGGAAGGAAATTTGTTAAGAACCTGGGTATATGATGCCTCATCGACATGTGATAGCGCCTGGATGTCATCCCAATTCCAGCGGATTTTGCCCAGCCAGCTCCTTCCAAGCAGGGTGGGCCATCGCCCGGGACAATCCAGAGTGGCATTTCATGCACCGTGCCCTCATAGGTGACCTTGACCATGGCACTGCCCAAGACAGTGATAAGCTCTTTGGTGTATGTTCTCAGTTTCGTGTGGATGGGGCTCACGGCTGGTCTGAATGCCTTGTTGCACCACTGTCTCTCAAACATCTTTTTACTCATGATGGATTGGCTTGCGCCAGTGTCCAGTTCCATGGTTACGGGTAAGCCATTCAATTTTACGTTTAGCATTATAGGTGGACATTGCGTCGAAAATGTGTGCACCCCATGTACTTCAGCATCTGCCTCCTCTCTCTGAGGCTCGGAATTGCTTTGATCCACCACAGACCAATCTTCCTCTGCCACATGGTAGTTAGCAGGTTTTGCAGAGCTTACAGCTCGTTTGCAAGCTCGTTGGAGGTGCCCCATTGTTCGATATCTCTTGCAAACATACCCTTTGAGGTGGCATGAATAGGCTGAATGGAAGCCTCCACAATGCCAACAAGGTGTGAATTGCCTTGCATTCATCCTTTGTTGGGGACTCTGAGTCATCTGGGTCACCTGAGGCCTGCTGGCAGTTGCAAACTCGTGGTTTCTGCCCTGTACTTCTCTGCTGACAAACACAGTTCCAGTTAATTTATGAACATTGCTTGCACTTGTGTGCTGAGAGATTTGTTTGGTGTTATTACTGGTGGACATAAACGCCTATGCTATTGCAATGGCCTTACTGAGGGTCGGTGTCTCTACAGTCAAAAGTTTTTGTTAGATGGTCTCTGTTGTGTATTGCTCTAGTACATTAAATGTATGATAAGTATAATGGTGCACCACAGAGGCCACTGTGGTGGGAGACCTGAAAGTACCTGCACGAGGCAGTATAAACGGCTGCCCATCACACCTGTGGAGCACTCTGGAGTTGTTCAATAAAGGACTAAGGTCACAGCAGTAAGATCAACATCAGACCGTGTGGAGTCAGTGATTTGTGTGCCACATACACGACATTGGCTACAAGGAAGCGGATGAACTCCACGCAGCCATGGCTACTCTGGGCTCACTAAAGGATTTTACCATGGGCAATGATTGGGAGGCCTTTACAGAAAGGCTCGAGTACTACTTCACAGCAAACGATCTGACGGGGAGCACGGACGCAATGGGAGAGAAGCTTAAAGCGATATTGCTTTCCAGTTGTGGCGATGAGGTTTACTGTCTCGTCAGGGATTTGCTGGCACCCGTGAGTGCCAGGGACAAGTCATATGAGGAGCTGGTCGCACTCATTCGTGACCAGTTGAAACCGAAAGAGAGCATCCTCACGGCCAGATACAAATTTTACCATCGCTGCAGACCCGAGGGCCAGGATATCACCAAATATGCTGCGGACCTCAGGAGACTCGCGGCACCGTGTGATTTTGGCGCACACCTTGACGAGGCGTTGCATGACGTTTTCGTCATGGAGATTGGCCACGAGGGACTCCTTCACAGGCTGCTAGCCACTGAACCCACAGTCACTCTGACAAAGGCCATCGCCATCAGCCGGGCATATATGACCTCGACTTGCAGCACCAAGCAAATGATCCACACAGTCTTGAACCCGGCAGGCACTGTCCACAGGATAGTGCCCACCATGGACAAAACTGCAGAACATGGCTCTGCCCGGGGCAGAGAGCACAGACCTCGGGGCCCTGGAACTCAGAGTCCGCTGAGGGGGGCCAATCAAGCAGCACCACGCTGGCGCTGCGGAGGAAGCCATGGGGCTCACCGATGCAGGTTTGCAGAGTATACGTGCAATACCTGCCACCTGAAAGACCATCTTCAGCGTATGTGTAAAAGAAATGGGACTCACCATGTGGCTGAGGAGATGGGGGATGATCCACTGTTCAGCGAGGAGCAGGCAGAAAAAGATGAGGTGTTGGGACTGTATACGTGCACCGACGATTCACCCCCAGTGATAATGGAAGTTAAAATTGACGGAGTCCCAGTGAGTATGGCAGTGGATACGGGATTGGGTCTGTCGTTGATGAGTCAGAGAACTTTTGAGAAACTGTGGGGTAACCCGGCTGCACGACCCAAGCTGGTCCCGGTCACGGCGAAGCTGCGTACTCACACCAAGGAACTGATACCTGTTCTCGGCAGAGCGGATGTGCAGGTATCTCACGGGGGTGAGATGCACGGTTTACCCTTATGGGTCATTGCGGACGATGGGCCAATGCTCCTCGGCAGAAGATGGATGATAAAAGTCCGTGGAAGCTGGGAAGACTTCTTCACTCCTCCACAGACTGCTGCTCCCCGGGTTCCCAAAGAGCAGTGCCAACCGAGCTGGAGCTGCAGCAGCAGCCCAGAACTCCTGGCCTCAAGCAATCCTGTCGCCTCAGCCTCCACAGATGAGCACACCCTGGAAGAACAAAGTTACAGGTGCGGGCCTACTGCTGGGGTGCGGGCTGGCGGGGCGCTACGGGCAAGAAGCGGGAGGCCGATTGATGGCCGGCGGATCGGGGGGGCCCATGCAGCGGAACAGTCAGGCGGCGGCAGCCCACGGTGGCCACAGGAGAGGCGGTCACGGCGGCCGCAGGCGAGGCGGTAGCGGCGGGAGCGGAGGCTGTGGCGACGGCGGGAGCGGAGGCTGTGGCGACGGCGGGAGCGGAGGCTGCGGCGGCGGAGGACGCGACTCGGAGGGACGTGAGGCAGAGCGGCGGATGCGGCAGCAAGCACGGAGCGACTCACTGTGACTGATCGAGTCCAGGGAGCCACTGCTGCAAGAGGGATTGATCTGGGCCGTTTTACTTTTACACTATTTGCAGGTCCAACCAACTCCCTCCAGTATGCTATAGCTCGATCTCTGGCAGTAACCATGGCAATAGTTGGTCTCGAACTCATGAATGCTGTTAAAGTGAAGAATGGTGAACCCGGATCGGAGAATGATCTCTTCGATTTCCTCCGCGCTGTCGATGGCGTCGGGTTTGATCAGGGCCAGCGTCCTCTCCACGTACACCTCTGCTGCACACTGTGTGTCCTCCATAACTCACTCACCTCTGCTGAAAATACCGCACCTTTCCTAAAAACACTGCAAAATTCCCTTTCCCTCCTTCCTTGTTTCTTCTTCTTTCTCGGCCAGCAGAACACCTAAGATTGCGGCGTCCAACGGAAGCCTCGTGGGAGCCACAAAATGGCATCTTAAAAGGGAAATGCTCCCGGGAGTCTTAAAAGGGCCTCACACCACTGCGGTCCCCACATAAAGACTTTTGGACTTTTGTAGGGCTAGAGCGAGTCTAAGTGTGCTATGTGAATGTAGGATGATGGATTTATGACAAGAAATAATATTTTAATGCTGGGTGGTCACTGTGTTGAAATGAATGGACATGAATTGCGAATTACGACAAGAGTTAATACTTCAATGCTGAATAGACACTGTGTTTAAATTCAGGGGCGTGGATCCGTGACCAACAGTACCAATGGGCTAATGCATTTTTCGATTTAGGGGATTCAAGCAACGGCTTTTTGAACTGGGGGGGGACAGTGACGTTGTGTATTGCTCTGGTACATTAAATGTATGATAAGTACAATGGTGCACCACAGAGGGCGCTGTGGTGGGAGACCTGAAAGTACCTGCAAGAGGCAGTATAAAAGACTGCCCACCACACCTGTGGAGCACTCTGGAGCTGTTCACTAAAGGATTAAGGTCACAGCAGTAAGATCAACACCAGACCGTGTGGAGTCAGTGATTTGTGTGCCACATACACGACAGTCTCATGGCCAATGCCCAGTACAAAGACGTCTCTGAGCATTTGCTCCAGGTAGCCATCAAACTCACATTGTCCTGCAAATCGCCTTAGCTCGGCGACGTAGCTCGCCACTTCCTGACCTTCAGATCGCTGGCACGTGTAGAACTGATACCTCACCATCAGCACGCTCTCCCTCGGGTTAAGATGCTCCCAAACCAATGTATACAGCTCCTCATACGACTTATCTGTGGGTTTCACCGCAGCTAGAAGATTCTTCATGAGGCTGTAGGTCGGTGCCCCGCAGGCTGTGAGGAGGACCGCTCTCCTTTTTGCAGCACTTCCTTCTCCGTCCAGCTCGTTGGCTACAAAGTACTGGTCTAGCCATTCGACATAGGCTTCCCAGTCCTCACCCTCTGAGAACTTCCCCAGGATGCCCACAGTTTGCTGCATCTTTGCGTTGGATTCGTATTCTCGTCGCCAGTTATTGTGTTCCTAACACAGATGAGGCTGCACACAGTGAGGTTAAAGTAACAGTGACCTCAGTCTTTAATAAGACACTCCAAAGTGAGTAAACAGGCCTTTGGGGCCGGCTTATATACAGTGCTCCCAAGGGATGCTGGGATCCCTTGGAACTTCAGGGGATGAGCTCCCTGGTGGTGGAACATGGGAGTCCATGCTTTACAGATACACAACACTGCTCTCTACATTTTTCTTGGATTTGTCGCACGGTGAAGATCATGTCTGTTGTGCCCCTTAGTGGGCGAAATCCTCATTGCGACTCTGGGAGGAACTTTTCAGCTACTGGGAGGAGATGATTGAGGAGGATTCTTGCATTGATTTCCCCTGCAGCAGACAGCAGGGAAATGCGTCTGTAATTTCCGCAGTCGGACTTGTCCCCTTTCTTGAACATGGTCTTGATTACGGTGTCTCTGAGATGCCCTGGGATGTTCTCCTCCTTCCAGATAAGAGAGATGAGGTCATGGAAACATGCCAAGAGCACTTCTCGACCATGCTTTAGTACTTCAGTGGGGATTACATCTGCTCCTGAGGCCTTGTTGTTTTTCAATTGTCAAATTACCTTTTGAACCTCATGCCGGGCTGGGATTGTGCTGAGGTGGTGATGGGTAGCATGCTATGGGATGGAGTCAAGGACACTCACGTCAAAGACAGAGTCTCGGTTGAGGAGATCCTCAAAGTGCTGCTTCCAGTGGGCACTGACTGCCTCTCTGTCATTCATGAGCACCTCTCCATTCTTGGCTCTCAGTGGAATAAGACCTTGGATCTAATAATATGTTCAAGTATCCAACAGCTGATCAATATTTTAATTAGAGTACACAGAAAGAATTCAAGTTGCTGAAATTGGATAGCCAATATTGTAATAGGGAGGGGTGGAGTTTTGTCAGTTGATATCACTAGAAATCACTGACTAATATAATCTTCTTCTTAGGCAGTCCCTCGGCATAGATGATGACTTGCTTCCACACTAAAAATGAGTTCTCATGTGACTGATCAGTCTGATGTGGGACCTACAGCCTCTGTCACAGGTGGGCAGATGGTGGTTGAAGGAACGGGTGTTGGCCTGAGCGAGAACACTGATGTTGGTGCACCTATCCTGCCAATGGATTTGCAGGATCTTGCGGAGGCAGCATTGGTGGTATTTCTCCAGTATTTTGAGGTGCCTGCTGTACATAGTCCATGTCTCTGAAGCATATAGGAGGGCTGGTATCACCACTGCTCTGTAAACCATGAGCTTGGTGCCTGGTTTGAGATCCTGGTCTTCACACACACTCTTCCTCAGGCGACCAAAGGCTGCACTGGCACACTGAAAGCGGTGTTGGACAGTAGGCCCCCGAGATATGGAAAATGATCCACGTTGTCCAAGGCCTCATCGTGGACTTTGATATTTTTGGGGAGAAGTGCTGCATGTAGGGGGAAGGTTGGTAGAGGATCTTTGTCTTTCGGATGTTTAGTGTAAGGCCTATGCTCTCGTACGCTTCAGTGAAGGTGTTGACGATTGCTTGGAGTTCGGTGTCCGAGTGTGCGCAGATGCAGGCATCGTCTGCGTACTGTAATTCAATGACAATGAATCATGCCATATGTTTTCAATACCTGTCAAAGGCATCTAGAAGCTGAATATCATCACCTCACCAACACGTTATCCACTGTGAATCATTGAATCCGATGTTATATATGCGTCATAAACATTGAACATTAAGGAACTCTTCTCTAAATGCACACTCCTTGCACATGCTTCTTGCCTGCTGGGAGTCACAGGTGAATTTTGTTTGCATTGATTTTAATGGATTCTCTAGATCCAGAATCCTGGATCTGTCAGTGATAGCGACATAATATTTCTCAAATTTTAGTAAATTCCTAACAACTTTTTATAAACGAGTATTTACTTGATAGTCTGTGCATTCACGTGCCCGTTTTGTGTGCGATGGAATCTTTTGACTCAATAGCTTGCCACAATACTGTCCCACTTGCAGAGTTCCCAAACATAGCCATACCATTAGGGAAGGCATTTGGGTGAGGCTAGGTACTTTCTCAGCAGGAAAGAAAATAAAAAATCTAATTGCTTAGGGCGTGGGGCCAATGCCCAGACATGGTGATAGTGCCCTGAGTATTGCTTGCTTGTCCATTCTATCAGGTGGGGAATACAGCTGATGGGAGGAAAGAGGTGGAAAACCATAGTGGATGAGGGGAAGTTATTCCGTTGACAGTGTAATGTCGAGCTCCAGCTAAAGGACTACTGCTTCATCTAGTGAACTACTGTGGTAATGCAACTGCTGATGTATGTAATAAAAGCATCATGTGACCAGGACACCTGACAAGTTTTTCTGTAGAGCCATCTTGTAATCTGTGTGTTTATGATGTTGTAAAGAAGATATCACATTGGCGACGATGAATAGGATAATTGGATTCCTTAGCTGAGCCAACCAACAGAGAGACTTTGAGAGGTTCTTTATTTTGCAGAACAGCTAAAAATCCAAGGTAAATTTCAAGCACACTTGGCTGAACTGAAGGGTCCAGATGGCCACACCTATGGGAATAATAGGGTGCTTCGGTGAGTTCCATCGCAACCGAGAGACTTTCGGAGTATATGTGGAGAGGCTAGAAATGTTTTTCATCATGAATAGTATCGTCGATGTCCCCAATAATGAAAACATTAACCGGGTGGTGTTAGAAAGAAAACAGTCTATTTCCTGACTGAAGCAAGTCCCGAGGTGTATGAAACGGTGAAAAATTTGCTTGTTCCCGTCAAGCCAAAGAACAAGCCACTGACGGAGATTCTAATCAAGTTAGAAAGGCACCACAGTCCTGAGCCCCTGGAAATCGCTGACAGTTATAACTTTGGAAAACAAGATCAGTTAAATAAGTATCAGTGAGTACATTGTAGCTAAAAACGCTATCTATTCAATGTAATTTCGGAACCTTTCAGGATCGAGCATTGCGTGACTGCATTGTTTGTTAGATGAAAAATGCATTTTTCATCTCACAAACAATGCGGTCACCCCTAACTTGACTTTTCATTTAGCTTGTCAGACAGCTATGTCGATGGATATGGCCGACCAATACTCCTGAGAAATTCGTGCCATTTCACGTCATCAGCCAATCGAGGTGAATCGCCTGCAGGTTAACAGTAAAAGGCAGTTGGGCCGCAAGGCCTCAACAACTGGCCAAGGTAACAGTGAATTGAAGTTGTACTATTGGTGCCTGGGACAACACATTGCCTAAAGTTGTCCATATGTGAAGATAGAGTGTTTCTTCTGCAAGAAAACTGGGCATCTTGCGAAGGCATGCCAACTGAAGAGTAAACCAACTTTCAATATTATAAGTAGAAATCGCCAGAAGCTACATAGCATTGAAGAGAAGCAACAGGAGAAGGAGGTTCTGGAGATACACGTCATCAGGAGCACAAGGGTATCTAACAGCGATTCGCAGAGTATCATCATCCAAGTAGACATTGCAGGAACCAGGATACCCATGGAAATCGAGTGCCGGAATTGATATATCTCGACAAGTTTAGTGATTTTCCACTGGCGAAGTCAAAGATAGAGCTGCGAGGCTACTCAGGGGAGCAAATCCCTATGGTAGAATGTATCACTGTAGCAGTGAAATACAAGGATCAGTTTCATAGCTTGCCTCTCTTAGTAGTGGCAGGAGATAAGCCTGCCTTGATATGTAGAAATTGGTTGGGATCACTGAAGCTGGATTGGAATGAGATTTTTCATGTTGAAACGAGATTTGCATCAAAGAATGATGTCATGAAACAGTATCCAAAGGTGTTTCGCGAAACAGGCAGTCCGCTCCAAGGTTTCAATGTGAATATCAGGGTGCAGAAGGATGCTAGGCCAGTTTACTGCAAGCCATGTCCCATATTATATGCACTCA
This sequence comes from Pristiophorus japonicus, assembly GCF_044704955.1. Taxonomy (NCBI): domain Eukaryota; kingdom Metazoa; phylum Chordata; class Chondrichthyes; family Pristiophoridae; genus Pristiophorus; species Pristiophorus japonicus. The sequence goes on along the minus strand of NC_091977.1, from coordinate 216,290,401 downwards.
AGGAGAAAGTTGAGCAAGAACTCAAAAGACTCGAAACTAAGAACATTATCTCGAAGGTAGATCTAACTAATTGGGCTACACACATTGTTTTTGTACCTAAGTCAGATGGTAAGGTAAGGTTGTGTGGTGATTATAAAGTAACCGTAAACCAGGTTCGAGAGCGTAATCTACCCAATACATTGCCAAATGTAGAAGATTTGTTCACAATGCTGACAGGTGGTCAGATATTATTAAAGTTAGAACTCACAAATGCCTACTTACAACTTGAACTGGATGAGGAGTCCAAGTCATCCTTGACTATAAATACTCATCAAGGCCTATATCAATTTAATAGGCTACCATTTGGAGTGTCTTCCACCCCTGCTATATTCCAAGGGGAGATGAACCAGATTTTGCAAGGCCTTGAATGGATAGTATGTTATTTAGATGACATATTCATTTCAGCATTAAACAACAAATTCATAATAACGTATTGATTGAAGTCTTCAAATGGCTAGAGAAGCACAGAGTACGAGTGACTGCTCACATGTGTGAGTTATTTCAAAGGAGCACTTAGGGCACAGAGTAGACAAAGTTGGTTTACGTCCAACCAAGGGAAAGCTGGATGCAATTAGAAATGTACCCACTCCCAAGAATGTCATTGAACTTTGATCATTTTTGGGTCTTTTGAACTATTATGGGAAGTTCCTACCAAATTTGATTACAGTGTTACATCCACTGAATGAGCTGTTGAAAAAACAGATCCATTGGAAATGGTCAGAAGAATGCGACAGAGCATTCAAGAAGTGTACAAGCCTGTTGGTAGAGAGTGCCATGTTAGTTCATTGTGACGTATCTAAGGAGATCAAGCTATCATGTGACACCGCTCCATATAGAGTTGGAGCAGTGATCGCTCATGCACTAGTTAGTTGAAGGAGAAAAAAATTGCTTTTGCTTCACAGACTCTCAGTACCATTGAGCATAATTATGCGCAGATCGAAAGGGAAGTTTTGGCATTGATTTTTGGTGTCAAGACGTTCCACAGATACTTGTTTGACTGTAAGTGTACCATCGTTAATGACCATAAGCCCCTGACTACAATCCACCATCCAAAGACCCCAGTTCCAACCTTAGCTGCAGCATGAATGCAGAGATGGGGTTTGATTTTGTCAGCATATATGAATGACATTGAGTACAGATGATCAGCTGATCCCAGTAATGTTGATGTTTCTGCTGTGAAAAATAACAAAACACTAGACAATTTGCGAAGATTGTTTTCTTAATATGGCCTCCCAGAAGAAATTGTGTCTGATAATAGGCCTCAATTTTGTTCAGAAGTATTTGCACAGTTCATGATCAGAAATAGTGTGAAACATACCAAGATTCCAGCTTAGCACCCTGCTTCAAATGGTGCAGTAGAGCACACAGAATAAATTGTAAAACCTCATCAAGCAAATGTTGGATCCAAATCCAAAGCAGTTGGTGTTGGATCACAAATTGGCAAATTTTCTGATTACTTCTAGGAATACTCCTCATATACCTACTGGTAGAACACCAGCAGAGTTGTTTCTGAAACGAACCAGGTTCTCATTGCTAAAACCAAACCTGGCACAGTTAGTAGAAGAGAAACAATTAAGACAGAAAGAGAATCATGATGGAGTTATAGTAAGTGAGAGAAGTGTGAAATTAAATTAGAAGGTGAGAGTGAAGAACCATTATCATAAATGGTTAAAGTGGTTACCAGGAAGAATAGTGAAGGTATGCGGCCCTCGCACATATTTGGTCAAAATGTTTGATCATGGACAGGTTAGGTTGTTCACATTGATTATATTTTACCTACAGATGTGGAAGGAGTTGAATGTTGGAATGGTTTTATTATTTCTGATGAGTCAGGTAGTCTTGTTACAAGTAGAGTACCAGTAGCAAATCCTACATCAGATGTACGAGAAACAAGTCCTAGAGAAAGTCAGAATTTAAGTCTGAGTCTGAGTCAGGCTGACAAACTGTCTGAAGTTGTAGAGAGTTCAAATGTAAATCAACGGTTGTCCTTGGAGAAAGCTTCTCCTCAGGATCAGCCTAGAATGAGTCTAAGTTCAACACCAAGTTCGGAAAGTTCTGTTCACAAGCGAAGGTATCCTCTTCAAAACAGAATACCAGTGGTTAAGTTTGATTTTTAAATATGGTAAAATAAGTCCATAACTTTTGTTATGTGTAACCATGCAAGTTATGTGTGATGGTTGTTTTGTTATGATGACTTCTTCATTAAGTAGGGAGAAGGGTAATATATATCTCCACCTAGTGGACTACTGTGGTACTGCAACTGCTGATGTATATAATAAAAGCATCATGTGTCCAGGTCACCTGACAAGTTTGTCTGCAATGCCATCTTGTAGTCTGTGTGTTCATGATGTCGTAAAGAAGTTATCACAGACAGGACTGTTAATGTCTCTGGCCCCCAGAAATGGTATTCTGCAGCTGTGAATGTCAATCTTCCTTTTACAGAAACATTACCTAGAATTCAATCGCCATGGCGTTTCTGAATCAGACTACTCCTCTCTGTTGCCAGAAAAAGTCATGTCTTAAAAAAACCCTAGGAGGTGACAGCATTTTTTACATTAACCGTATTTTCAATCTCACTCTGCACTTTCCCTTGCTATCATTCTCCAAAATGTTGACTCCACAAATACAGCACACAGTATGTGGCCCAGATATAGCTGTTAAATCTGAATCTTTTTGACATCTCTGTTGCAATTTACTAAATGCAGCTCTGCCAGGGGTACAGCACACAGATTGCACCATTGAAACAGCTGTCCTACTGTCAATAAGCATTGAAGGTCCTGTGATATTAAAGGTATTTGGTTTGAAGCAAGAAACCTCAGTTGAGAAGCAATGTTGTACAGTAGGTCTTTGATGTTAAAATTACAGCATATGCACTTAACACCAAAGATAGCAAGAGACAGGTCCAATCTACCATAATTCTTATCAACTCAATAGTGGTATCTTTACAACATTGTGCTAGGTGAAATAACTGTTCATTCAAAACTAACAGTATTTTGACACTCAGAATCCCTCAGTAGATTGAGTTCTAAATCTCAGCTTTATTTGAAGGTACTAAGCAGAGCCATATACTTCCCCATAGGTCAGAAAACAAAATCAAAGGCGGACATCATCCCTTGGGAAAAAGCTGGGCTGCAATGGTGGAGGAGGTTTGGAATTTTGTGGATTGTATTCTGTAAAGTAGAAGTTGACAAATGGAATTAAGGAAAGCAAAAGCTGCTCACGGATTCCATGAGATGTCCCTGAACGTAAAGCTGGGTGCAGTAAGGGTGAGGACAGACACCCTGTTCTGTAGCAATGGGGAAAAAAATCTGCTGCCACAACAAATAAGGCATGGCTGGAGGTGGCCCAAAAGTTGAGCAGCAGGAGTGGTATTATTAAGCCATGGATCCTTGTAGGAAGCGTTTCAATGATTAACCAGACCAGAAAAGGTGAGTAAAATCGAAGATTCCCTTACATCCTGTAGTGCATCCCCTCTCTGTCTGTCTTGTCAAGCATATACCATCACATCAACCCTCACACACTTAAGTATCAGCAGCACCCATCGTTCCATTTCAATGCATTTCCTCACCTCTTCACCCATCACTACCACTCACCCCAATCCTTATGTAATCTGATAGCACCTCAATCAGCTACCCTGATTCTCAGCACATGTCCTCAATTGGCACTGTCAACATGTTCTTGAAATACACGCCAGTCACACAACTGCTTGATTGTCACCCTCACCGAATGCACTCCATCCACTGATGCACACATATTTTACAGCCACTCATATGCTTGTTGTGTCCCCCTTGCACAAAATACAAGGGAGAGGAAAAGGACTAGAGGTAGACCCCTACAGATAATGGAGATGACAGTGCTTCACAGGTGGCTTTGGATGTGAACAGCATCTCTGCCTGCATGAGCAGTGTGACAGATTAATCCTTCCAACCCACATCTCATACAAGACTTGAATTCAGCACAGAATAAAATATGATTACTTTAATCATGTGCATTTCAACATTTGTACACTCCCAAGACTAACTCATATCCATCTCTTCTCCCCTCCAGCATCCATCATCATAGGCAGTCCCTCAAAATCAAGGAAGACTTGCTTCCACTCCAAAAGTAAGTTCTCAGGTGACTGAACAGTCCAATACGGAAATTACAGTCTCTGTCACAGGTGGGACAGACAGTCGTTGGAGGAAAGGGTGGGTGGGGAGCTTGTTTTCTGCATGCTCTCGGTGACGAGGTGCTCAGTGCCCTCCCAGATGTTCTTCCTCCACTTAGGGCGGTCTCTGGCCAGGGACTCCCAGCTGTCGTTGGGGATGTTGCACTTTATCAAGGAGGCTTTGAGGGTGTCCTTGAAACATTTCCTCTGTCCAACCATGGCTCGCTTGCCGTGTAGGAGTTCTGAGTAGAGCGCTTGCTTTAGGAGTCTTGTGTCCGGCATGCGGACTATGTGGCCCACCCAACGGAGCTGGTCGAGTGTGGTCAGTGCTTCGATGCTGGGATGTTGGGTCTGATCGAGAACACTGATGTTGGTGCATCTGTCCTCCCAGGGAATTTGCAGGATCTTGGTAGTATTTCTCCAGTGATTTGAGGTGTCTACAGTATATGGTCCATGTCTCTGAGCCATACAGGAGGGCGGGTATCACTACAGTCCTGTAGACCATAAGCTTCTTGCCAGATTTGAGGGCCTGATCTTCACTCTCTTCCTCAGGTGGCCGAAGGCTGTGCTGGCGCACCGAAGGCAGTGTTGAACCTCATCAGCGATGTCTGCCCTTGCTGATAATAGGCTCCCAAGGTATGGAAAGTGGTCCATATTATCCAGTGTCCCGCCATGGATCTTGATAACTGGGGGGCAGTGCTGTGTGGCAGGGTCAGGTTGGTGGAGGACCTTTGTCTTACGGATGTTTAGTGTAAGGCCCATGCTTTCGTATGCCTCGGTGAAGATGTTGATGATGACTTGGAGTTCAGCCTCTGAATGTGCGCAGATGCAAGCTTCATCCGCGTACTGTAGTTCGACGACAGAGGGTGGGACAACCTTGGATCTGGCCTGAAGGTGACAAAGGTTGAACAGGTTCCCATTGGTTCTATAGTTTAGTTCCACTCCAGCGGGGAGCTTGTTGAGTGTGAGGTGGAGCATTGCAGCAAGGAAGATCGAGAAGAGGGTTGGCATGATGACGCAGCCCTGCTTGACCCCGGTTTGGATGTTGATTGCATCTGTGGTGGATCCATTGGTCAGGACCACGGCTTGCATGCCATCGTGGAGCAGGCGGAGGATGGCGCCAAACTTTTGCAGGTGGGCAAAATGGAGGAGGACGCTCCATAGTCCCTCAAGGTTAATAGTGTCAAAGGCTTTTGTAAGGTCAAAGAAGGCCTTGTACAAGGCTTGGTGCTGTTCCCTGCATTTCTATTGCAGTTGTCGCACCATAAAGATCATGTCCGTTGTACCCCGTAGTGGACGGAATCCACACTGTGATTCCGGGAGCAGCTCCTCAGCCACAGAGAGAAGACAGTTCAGGAGGATTCTAACGATGACTTTCCCAGTGGCTGAAACAGGGAGACAACAGGGACCATCATGCAAAGAACAGCAGCCCCTGCTCTTTGCTGATGAAGATTCTACAGAGGAGCACATTCCTGCTGAAGCTGCAATGTCAAAGACATATGCAAACCAGGCACCTGCACAGATACAAGCACTGTGATGGGTCCTGTTAGAGAATCAGGTGGGATGTCATCGGGTGAATCACGCGGCACAAGTGAACATGAACAGAAAGTGGTGACCGGGACGGCTGTGGAGAGTCTCCATTGGCGGGCGTTGTCCTCTACAAGCTCTGCTCAGATGGACAGAGATACTGAACCCAGGAGGCCATCAATGAAACTGACTTCTGAGGAAAGGTTGAGTAGGTTGAGTCTATACTCATTGGAGTTCAGAAGAGTGAGAGGTGATCTTATTGAAACTTATAAGATAATGAGGGGACTCGACAAGGTGGATGCAGAGAGGATATTTCCACTCATAGAGGAAACTAAAACTAGGGGACATAGTCTTCGAATAAGGGGTCGCCCATTTAAAACTGAGATGAGGAGAAATTTCTTCTCTCAGAGTGTTGTAAATCTATGAAATTCTCTGCCTCTGAGAGCTGTGGAGGCTGGGTCACTGAATATATTTAAGGTGGAGGTAGACAGATTTTTGAGCAATGAGAGAGTAAAGGGTTATGGGGAGTGGGCAGGGAAATGGAGCTGAGTCCATGATCAGATCAGCCATGATCTTATTGAATGGTGGAGCAGGCTTGAGGGGCCAAATGGCCTACACCTGCTCCTATTTCTTATGGTCTTATGTTCTTATGAAAAGCGGAATGATAGAGGGTCAGCAACAAGTGTGTGAGATACTGGCAGTCCTGCTGGGCACATTTTCCAGAATGTCACAGAGGATGGAGAATTCCAGCTGAAACACTTGTGGATTGATGTCGCAGGCCATTGCGAAGATGTATTCCGTTGAGAGAGTGGCCTCCTCCGTGAAACATGAATCATAGATGGTTACAGCACGGAAAAAGGCCATTTGGCCCGTCAAGCCCATTGCATTCCCTGTAGGTTATGACGGCAGCCATACAAACTATCACTGCCAATTCCTGCAGCCTTAAACAGGATGACAGATACATTGGTTGTGGGATTACACGCCGTCACTAATCTGCTCCAAGCTGCTGTCCCACAGAGAGGCAGGAATGATATGCCGCTAGCCCAGGAGAGGGATGATGGCGATAGAGAAAATGAAATTTCAAACTCCTGTCACAGCATTTACATATCTCATCTGTTGTTCCCCTCCCCCCTCAACCAGTACCCGATATATTGCCTCCTCTCCTGTTGACCCAGTCTGTTCCTGCACGAGTGCAGGTGGAGGAGTCAGCGGCAAGGCGCTCACGAGCTGCAAGAGCCAGAGATTGACGGCCACAAGTACCTCAGAAGTCAGAATAGGGATCAGAGCAGCCTGTCACTACCCCTGCTGAAGTCACAGAGATTGCACCATATAGGAGTTCCAGGGAAAGAAAGAGAAAAACTTTGTAGTTCACCAGGGGTATGCACACGGGTGCTTTTTGAAAATGTGTTACCATTTTAATTTATAAAGTCACATTACATTTGTTATTTTCAACAACTTTCCCCTGTTCCCCATTCTTGACTGGTGAGTGGCAACTTTGTTTTTTATTTGTTTTGTACTGAATGTGAAGACATGAATTGACTGAGACAAATTGAGACATATTGTATCAAAGAATCATAGAAATGAACGGCTTAGAGGGAGGCCATTCGGTCCATTGTGTCTGTGCGGGCCGAAAGAACTATCCAGCCTAATCTCACTTTTCAGCTCTTGGTCCGTAGCCTTGTAGGTTACAGCACTTCAAGTCCATATTCAAGTACTGTTTAAATGAGATAAGGGTTTCTGCCTCTACCACCCTTTCAGACAGTGAGTTCCAGACCCCCACAAGTCACTGGGTGAAAAATGTTCTCCTCAACTCCCCTTTAATCCTTCTACCAATATCTTTAAATCTATGCCACCTGGTTGTTGCCTTTCTACTCTAACAAGTCCCCTCATAATTTTATACACCTCAATTAAGTCTCCCCTCAGTTTCCTCTGTTCCAAAGAAAACCTCAACCTCTCCAATCTTTCCTCATAGCTAAAATTCTCCAGCCCTGGCAAAATCCTCATAAGTCTCCTCTGTACGCTTTCTAATGCAAATACGTATTTCCTGTAGTGTGTGATCAGAACTGCAAACAGTACTCTAGCTGTGGATGAACTAGTGTTTTATACAGTTCAAACATAACCTCCCTGCTCTTATATTCTATGCCTCGGCTAATAAAGGTAAGTATTCTGTATGCCTTCTTCATCACTTACTTCACAGAACAGTGGCGACGAGTTACGGGATTACAGAATCCACAGAATGGCGAACAAAGGATCAGATGAAAAGTACAATGCGGGAGACAATTGGGAGGACTTTATAGAAAGGCTCCAGCAAAGCTTTGTAACCAAAGACTGGTTAGGCGATGATAAGACAGACAAGAGAAGAGCCCATCTCTTGACCAGCTGTGGCTCGAAAACATACACTTTAATGAAGGATCTGTTGGCACCTGAGAAACCAGCAAACAAGTCGTTTGAAGAATTGAGCACACTGGTAAGAGACCACCTGAAGCCAGCGAGCAGCCTACACATGGCCAGACACAGGTTCGACAACTACAGACGCTGTGTGGGCCAGAGCATACCTGACTTCGTGGCGGAACTTCGGAGGTTGGCTAGTTTATGTGAGTTCTCCGATGAACTGAAGAGAGAAATGCTGAGAGACTTTTTCATTGAAGGAATAGGCCATGCAGGCATATTCCGAAAGCTCATCGAGACCAAGAACCTGACCTTAGAGGCAGCAGCACTGGTTGCACAGACATTCTTGGTAGGGGAAGAAGAAACGAGGTTGATTTACAATGCAGGTATGACAACTAACGAAATATCGGAACAAGAAGTTCACAGCAATAAACAAGCTGCTACCCCCACACACAGACAAAACCGGGAGAACAGGCTCTCGAAAGCAGGCAGAAGCCATCAAGGGCCACAGGAACGGCCGTTCACACCTCATCAACCCACAATGCGAGCAATCAACTACAAACTGAGAGAAGCTCAAGAGAGATCAGCCAGACGCAGCTCATTCTTTGGGAACACTTTAAACAATAGAACAGGTCTGTGCTGGAGGTGTGGGGGTGGGCACTCGTCAAGGGGATGTCGATTTCAGCAGGCTGTTTGCAGAAATTGTGAATATACAAGGCATTTGGCCTGCATGTGCAAAAAAACAGCTCGGCTGGTATTCGAATTGGATGGGTCGGAAAGCGGACCAGAAGATGGTGGGCACAGTACCCGGGACACCGATGTACAGAAGGACAACACGATCAATGGCCGCTGCTCCTACAACAGGACGCCTCCTATAATGATGAGGGTCCTACTCAATGGGATATCTGTCAACATGGAGCTGGATACGGGAGCGAGTCAATCTCTCATGGGCGCTCAACAATTTGAACAACTGTGGCCGCATAAAAGAGACAGACCAAAACTCACAAGGGTTGACACCAAACTAAGGACCCATACCAAAAAAATCGTACCAGTCCTCGGCAGCGCAATGCTCTCTGTCACACACAAAGGGATAGTGAACCGACTTCCCCTGTGGATTGTCCCCGGAGACCCCCCAGCGCTGCTGGGGAGAAGCTGGCTGGCGAAACTAAACTGGAAATGGGATGATGTCCATGCCATGTCATTAGAGGAAAGGACCTCCTGCTCAACAGTTATAAAGCGATTTGAACATCTCTTTCAGCGAGGTGTGGGCATTTTCAAAGGGTCCAAAGTCAAAATCTACATCACACAGGATGCTAGATCGGTCCATCACAAGGCCAGAGCTGTACCCTATGTGATGAGGGAAAAGATTGAACACGAACTAGACAGGCTTCTGTGGGAAGGCATTATATCACCTGTGGAATTTAGTGACTGGGCAAGTCCCATTGTCCTAGTCATGAAGCCCGATGGATCCGTACGAATCTGTGGGGACTACAAATCTACCATAAACAGAGTCTCCCTACAGGACCAGTACCCGCTGCCCAGAGCGGAGGACTTATTTGCCACATTGGCTGGAGGTAAACTTTTCTCAAAACTAGACCTCACATCTGCGTATATGAGGCAAGAATTGACCGAGGAATCCAAGCTACTCACCACCATCAACACACATCGAGGCCTTTTCATGTACAATCGATGCCCATTCGGCATCAGGTCGGCAGCTGCCATATTCCAGCGCAACATGGAGAGTCTGCTCAAGTCCATCCCGGGGACGGTTGTATTTCAAGATGACATATTTATCACGGGCAGGGACACCGATTCCCATCTCCGTAATTTGGAGGAAGTACTAAAGCGGTTGGATCGGGTAGGCCTACCAGTCAAGAAATCCAAGTGCCTGTTTCTCGCACCCGAGGTTGAATTTTTGGGCAGAAGGATTGCCGCTGATGGAATCCGCCCAACAGAATCCAAAACAGAAGCAATTCGCCTGACACCCAGGCCCCGGAATGTCTCAGAACTGCGCGCCTTTCTTGGGCTACTCAATTACTTTGGGAACTTTATGTAGAACTTAAGCACGTTGCTGGAGCCTCTCCACATGCTACTCAGGAAGGGGTGCGGTTGGTTTTGGGGGGACGCCCAGGAACGCGCCTTCAATAAGGCATGCAACCTTCTGTGTTCCAACAGTGTTTTGACTTTCTTTGACCCAGGTAAAAAGCTAGTTCTCACATGCGATGTGTCAGCGTATGGGGTCGGGTGCGTTTTGCAACATGTCAATAGTGCGGGCAAATTACAACCCATAGCTTATGCCTCCAGGTCACTTTCGCGGGCGGAGCGCGGGTACGGAATGGTAGAGAAGGAGGCGCTCGCGTGCATGTATGGTGTCAAAAAGATGCACTAATACGTTTTCGGGGCCAAGTTCGTGTTAGAAACTGAACACAAGCCCCTCACATCCCTCCGATCCGAGAGCAAGGCAATAAATGCCAACGCCTCAGCGCGAATTCAACGGTGGGCACTCATGCTGGCATCCTGCGACTACACAATAAGGCACAGACCAGGCACAGACAACTGTGCCGACGCGTTCAGCAGGCTACCCCTGGCGACCACGGAAGGGTCTGACGAACAGGACTGTGAGATAGTCATGGCAATCAATGCCTTTGAGTCCACAGGTTCGCCCATGACGGCTCGCCAAATCAGAGCCTGGACGGCCAGCGACCGCACGTTATCCTTAGTAAAAAGATGTGTCCTAACCGGTGACTGGACAGAGGCTCGCGATGCCTGCCCTGAGGAATTAAAACCCTTTCACAGGCGCATGCATGAGCTATCACAACAAGCAGACTGCCTGATGTGGGGCAGCCGAGTAGTCATGCCTCTGCGAGGCAGAGAGGCATTTGTCCGAGAGCTCCACCGCAAGCACCCGGGGATCGTTCTCATGAAGGCCATAGCCAGATCCCACGTCTGGTGGCCTGGTATTGACGCGGAATTGGAGCTCTGCATCTGAAGGTGCACCATTTTTTCCCAACTCAGCAATACCCCCAGGGAGGCTCCACTGAGCCCCTGGCCCTGGCCTACCAAACCGTCTTCGCGGGTGCATGTAGACTATGCGGGCCCATTCATGGGCAAAATGTTCCTCGTAGTTGTAGATGCATTTTCAAAGTGGATCGAATGCACCATTTTAAACTTGAGCACAACCTCCACCACTGTGGAGAGCCTCGCAACCATGTTTGCAATGCACGGAATCCCTGACATATTGGTCACTGACAATGGTCCGTGCTTCACCAGCGCAGAATTCCAAGACTTTATAATTGACCACGGCATAAATCACGTCAAGACGGCACCGTTCAAGCCGGCCTCCAACGGCCAGGCGGAGAGAGCAGTGCAAATCTTTAAAAACAAGGCTCTCATTAATCCTCCCAGACATGCACGAAATCGTTGAGGCAAAGCGCCGTAAGCTGACTGAATACCATGACAGAAATTCGAGGGGGAGATAGAATGAGATAGGGGACAAAGTGTTTGTACTAAACTATGGCAGTGGTCCCAATTGGCCTGCAGGGACAGTAACGGGCAAGGAAGGAAACAGGCTATAAATGGACAATGGCAAAACCTGACGGAGGCATGTAGACCAAGTCAAAAGCAGATTTACCAACAACACTGCAGAACCAGAGGCAGACTACAATGTGGAACTCGCACCACACCTGGTGGACAGACAGAGGGAACAACCTGAGGAAAGGGCAATCCCAACAGACAGCCCAGGCAAGTCAACAACAATCACACCAAATGAAACAGACAGCCCAGGCGAGATACCAGCAACCACACCCAAAGAAAAACAGACACCAAGGCAAACAACTGAACCACAACTCAGACGCTCCACGCGAGAGCGTAGACCACCTGAGAGACTGAACCTATAAAGACAATACGATCTTGGGGGAGGGTGATGTCATGTATCTTACATTATTATATATAACTGTATTCTAACATGCTATATATGACTGTAATAAGATATGACCTGCAACCACCAGCATACCTTACCACCAGGGGTGCACTTGCAAGAGACAGGTATATAAGGACAGGTCTCAGGCAAGTGTAGCATTCCAGAGCTGTGAAATAAAGGTGCAGGTCCAGAGTGACTTTGACTTCACTACATGCCTCGTGTGAATCTGTACTGAGGGGACAGGACTTTAGAACTTATCTACCTGTCCTGCTACCTCAGGAATCTGTGGACATGCACTCTCAGGTTCCTCTAACTCTTCAGTATCCTAACATTTATTGTGTATCCCCTTGCCTTGTTAGCCGTTCCGAAATGCATTACCTCACAATTCTCTGAATTGAATTCTATTTGCGACTGTTCTGCCGACCTGACCATTCCATTGATATCTTCCTGCAGACTAGTTTTCTTCCTCATTATCAACCACATGGCCAAATTTTGTGTCATCTGTAAACTTCTTAATCATGCCCTTTACATTGAAGTCTAAATCACTGATATATTCCACAAAAAACAAGGGACCTAGTACTGTAGGTACTGAAGGCTGCCTCCAGAATGGTCCAGGAATGAGAAGCGCTGCTTTAGCATGCCAATTATCTGCTCAATGATGTTGCGGGTGGCTGCATAGCTCTCATCATAGTGCTGCTCGGCTTCTGTGGCAGGATTCTGGAGGGGGGGGGGTTCATGAGGCAGATGACCAGCCAGCTTTGACCTGGTCTTTGTCGCAGGAACATTTATGAGACACTACTCTTACGCAAGATGAAAGCATCATGTGTGCTCCCTGGATATCGGGCATTGACTGTGAGGATGCGCTGAGTGCGGTCGCAGACCAGCTGACATTTAGGGAGTGGTATCCCTTTCTGTCTCGGAAGACCTCAGCATTCTGTGTTGGTGCTCACAGGATGACGTGTGTACAGTCAATGGCACCCTGAACCTTGGGGAAGCCTGTAAAGCGTCCAAAGCCTATAACCCTCTCAGTCTGGCTGGCCCTACTCATTGGGAACTTTATGAAGTCCATTCGCTATGCCTACTGTGTCCTTGTGACCTGACGAATGCAGCAATGAGCAGCGTGCTGCAAGACACTGCCTATGTCCCCTGACGCAGCCTGGAAGGAGCTGGGGGCATAGAATGCCATCGGCACTGTTACCTTCACCTCGACGGACAGCGCAATCCTGTTAGCGTTGGTAGGCTTTTTTTCTGCCTGGAGGAGCTGGTAGATCTCTGTCAGTTCTTCTTTTCTGAAGCGCAGCCTTCAAACGCACTGCACATTAAAAATGTGGAGGTCAGGCCAATGTTTCCTCTAAACTCGTGGGGGGGTAAGGCCTCCTCTCCAAACATCTGCGACCTATTCGATTCCGTTGCCGACCATGGACAAGAAGCCTTCTTCCAGCTTGAAGTAGCCTGTCTGTAGCAACCAGCATGATTTGCCGACGAACTTGTGGGTAAATCAATGTCGGAACAGTGGGAGGCATTCAAGGAGGAGATGCAGAAGGCTCAGGCCAAACATGTTCCCTTAAAGAAAAAGGCTGGGGAAAATAATTCTAGAACCCTGGATGTCTAGGGACTTACAGGGGAGGATTAAGAAAAAAAGGGACGCTTATGTCATATACCAATGGCTAAATACTATAGAATCTTTAGAGGAATATAGAAGGTTAAGAGGCAAAATTAAAAAGGATATTAGGAATGCTAAGAGAGAGCACAAGAAATTCTTGGCTAGTAAAATTAAGGAAAACCCTAAGATGTTCTATAAATATATTAAGAGTAAGAGGGTAACTAAAGAAAGGGTAGGGCCTACTGGAGACCAGGAGGGTAATCTTTGTGTGGCGGTGGAAGATGTTGGCAGGGTTCTTAACGAATACTTTGCATCTGTTTTCACAAAGGAAAGGGGCAATGCAGATACTGCTATAGAGGAGGAGTGTGATATTCTGGATGAAATAAATATAGTGAGAGAGGAAGTTTTAAGGGTTTAGCAGCTTTGAAAGCAGATAAGTCCCCAGGCCCGGATGAAATGCATCCCAGGCTGTTGAGCGAAGTAAAAGAGGAAATAGCAGAGGCCTTGACCATCATTTTCCAGTCCTCATTGGATCTGGGCCTGGTGCCGGAGAACTGGAGAACTGCTAATGTAGTACCCTAGTTTAAGAAGGGAGAAAGGGATAGACCGAGTAATTACAGGCCTGTCAGCCTAACCTCAGTGGTGGGGAAATTATTGGGAAAAATCCTGAAAGACAGGATAAATCTACATTTGGAAAGACAAGAATTAATTAGGGACAGTCAGCATGGATTTAAGGGAATATTGTGTTTGACTAACCTGATTGAAATTTTTGAGGAGGTAACCAAGAGTGTCGATGATGGTAGTGCGTATGATCTAGTATATATGGACTTTAGCAAGGCTTTTGATAAGGTCCCACAAGGTAGACTGGTCTTGAAGGTTAAAGCCCATGGGATACAGGGCAAAGTGGCAAGTTGGATCCAAAATTGGCTTGGAGGTAGGAAGCAAAGGGTAATGATTGATGGATGTTTTTGTGATTGAAAGAATGTTTCCAGTGGGCTTCTGCAGGGCTCAGTACTGGGTCCTTTGCTTTTTGTGGTATATATCAACGATTTAGATTTGAATATAGGGAGTATGATTAAGAAGTTTGCAGACGACACTAAAATTAGCTGTGTGGTTGATAATGAAGAGGAAGTCATGGGCTGCAGGAGGATATCAATCTACTGGTCAGGTTGGCAGAACAGTGGCAAATGGAATTTAATTTAGAGATGTGTGAGCTGATGCACTTTGAGAGGGCTAATAAGGAAAAGGTATACACATTAAGTGGTAGGCCACTTAATAGTGTAGATGAACAAAGGGACCTTGGAGTGCTATCCACACATCCCTGAAAGTAGCAGGCCAGGTGGATAAGGTAGTTAAGAAGGCATACGGAATGCTTGCCTTTATTGGCCGAGGCATAGAATATAAGAGCAGGGAAGTTATGCTTAATTTGTATAATACTTTGGTTGGGCCACAGATGGAGTACTGCATGCCGTTCTGGTCGCCGTATTATAGGAAGGACGTGATTGCACTAGAGAGGGTACAGAGGATGTTGCCTGGAATGGAGAATCTTAGTTATGAGGACAGATTGGATAGGCTGGGTTTATTCTCATTGGAACAGAGGAGGTTGAGAGGAGACCTCATTGAGGTGTATAAAATATTGAGGGGCCTGGACATAGTAAGGTCCTATTTCTATTGGTGGAGGGGTCTATTACAAGGGGGCATAGTTTTATGGTGGTTGGTGGAAGGTTTAGAGGTGATTTGAGGGGGGGCTTCTTTACGCAGAGGGTTCTGGGGATCTGGAACTTGCTGCCTGGAAAAGTGGTGGATGCATAAACCACTTTTAAGAGATGGTTGGATGGGCACTTAAAGTGCAGTAACCTGCAGGGTTACAGACCTAGAACTCATAATTGGGATTAGACTGGATGACTTTTTGTTGGATGGCGCAGATATAATGGTAAATACTGCAGGGAATAGATGACGGCCAAGGTGATCTCCTGGACTAGTTTCGATCGCCTGGATGGGTCGGAGAGGAATTTTCCCAGATTTTTTCTCCCTAAATTGGCCTGGGTTTTTATCTGGTTTTTGCCTCTCCGAGGAGATCACATGGCTCAGGTTGGGGTGGAGTGTAGAATGTTTCAGTATAAGGGGCTTCGCAGTTGTGTGAGGCGGACTGGTTGGGCTGGGTGCTCTTTGCCTTTCCGTCATTGTTCATAGGTTTATATGTAACCTATAGGGCTGCTGGCCAAGGGCCTTGCGGCTCTTTGTCGGCCGGCGTGGACACGCTGGGCTGAAATGGCCTCCTTCTTCGCTGTAAATTTCTATGTTTCTATGTTTCTTCTAACTAGCATTGCCGCCTTTGAAATCTCTTACTGACTTTCCTACCAAAGACTTAACTCACATGAAATCCCAATTTCAACTGGAGACTCACGCAGCATTCGGAGTAAAACCATCACTGTCAACAGCAATATAAGATGCTCCAACTTTCATTTAAAGATGCCGCTATTGCACCTGCTGCACCATGGGAATGCCAGGTTTTTCCAGTCGGATCTTGGGGTGGCCGCTAAATCAGGTGAAAGTTCCACCCAGGGCGCTAGCGCAGCCTTGCATGACTATTGACGTCATCCTGATGGTCCAAACGGAGGTCGGTGCAGTAAGTTTTAACGCCGCCGGAAAACCTATGCCGAAACCTCCGGCCTGGCGCTAAATCCTGGACGCCCCATTTGATGCCCAGAAACACCATTTGCTGCCCCGCCGCGTCGCACAACGAGGTGCAAACTCGCGGAAAATCCAGCCCTAAATCTATGAACTGTACATATATGCATAAGAACAATTTTTTCATATTTCATCACTTGAATATCTTAGCCACCTGGTAATAAGTTGGACGCGATCATAATAATTTATCATACCAACAACTGAAAATAAGTCATGTGACCTTTATCAATGAGTTTAGCTCAACTTTTGCTGTTTCAATCCTTCAAAGTGGCTAGAAACCAAAACTTCAACAGCAAGCTCAATTTTAGAGAGAACACAAGAAAGTTTTGGTTGAGGAGCACCTCAATCTCAAGAATATTCTAAGGACTTCTCCAAATTATTTTCGCATCAGAACAGTCTCGTGTCAACAGGCACAGGTACGAAAAAAGATTTAATGGCCTATAAAAAATAAAGGGTTAAATAAAAAACAAAGGGCTGGTCTGTGGCCCCAGGAAGCCAGAGAGACCAGAAGGGAAGGATTGCCTTCATTTCCAAAATGCCAACATATTGGAGGTGTATTGAATACCAAAAGAAGCCTTACTCACGCTCCAAATTGTATTTGAGTGTGTCTACTATAAATTCGAGTTCACCATAGATAGTTTTTTGAGTTCAGTGGCATCAGCCACTCCCCTAAGCTGTCTGCACATTTTATTTTATGGGAACATTCACTCATACCTATATCTACTTGTATGAAAGCATAACCTAGAGGCATAGGAATAGGATCACTTTGTGATCTGAACTGCATATTTGTCTCTTTAACCTGCATTCTCCTATTTTTCTGAGCCTACATAAAACTTTCACACCAATCTCTGTTGCCAAAAACCCAACTTCACTTTTACTAGCTCCTTTCTGCCACATTTGCCTAAACTGCTACTTTGTTATACTTGAAATTTATATTATGCGCAGTAGCCATCACAGCTTCATCTCCAAGGCCAATAGAGCTGTTTTCATGGGCCTATTACAATGGGACCTCTGAACTGTCGTTAAACAAAGGAGACCACAAAAAAGGTATGAAGGCAGAGTTGGCTAAAGTGGACTGGGAAAATAGACTAAAGAGTAGGACAGTTGATGAGCAGTGGCAGACAATTAAGGAGATATTTCACAACTCACAACAAAAATATATCCCAATGAGAAGGAAAGACTGTAAGAGAAGGGATAACCATCCGTGGCTAACGAAGGAAATAAGGGAGGGTATCAAATTGAAAACAAAGGCATACAATGTGGCCAAGACTAGTGGAAGACCAGAGGATTGTGAAATTTTTAAAAGCCAGCAGAGAACGACTAAAAAAATGATTAAGAGAAGGAAGATAGATTATGAAAGTAAACTTGCACGAAATATAAAAACAGATAGTA
Source organism: Pristiophorus japonicus (assembly GCF_044704955.1). Classification (NCBI taxonomy): domain Eukaryota; kingdom Metazoa; phylum Chordata; class Chondrichthyes; family Pristiophoridae; genus Pristiophorus; species Pristiophorus japonicus. Next base: position 216,272,695 of record NC_091977.1, on the reverse strand, counting down.
AGAGTTTCTACAGGTACATAAAAAGGAAAAGAGTGGCTGAAGTAAATATTGGTCCCCTGGAGGATGAGATTGTGGATTTAATAATGGAGAAAGGGGAAATGGCAGAGACGTTGAACAAATATTTTGTATCGGGCTTCACGGTAGAAAGCACTAAAAACATCCCAATAGAGGATAATCAAGGGATTATAGATAGGGAGGAACTTAATACAATCACTATCACTAATGAAATAGTACTAGGTAAAATAATGGGACTAAACGCGGACAAGTCCCCTGGACCTGATTGCTTACATCCTAACGTCGCAAGAGAAGTGGCTGCAGTGATAGTGGATGCATTGGTTGTAATCTACCAAAATTCCCTGGATTCTGGGGCGGTCCCAGCAGATTGGAAAACTTTAAATGTAACGCCCCTATTTAAAAAAGGAGGCAGACAAAAAGCAGGAAACTATAGACCAGTTCATTGGGAAAATGCTGGAGTCTATTATTAAGGAAGCAGTAGCGGGACATTTGGAAAAACATGATTCAATCAAGCAGAGTCAGCATGGTTTTATGAAAGGGAAATCATGTTTGACAAATTTGCTGGAGTTCTTTGAGGATGTAACGAGCAGGGTGGATAAGGGGGAACCAGTGGATGTGGTGTATTTGGATTTCCAGAAGGCATTCGATAAAGTGCCACATAAGAAGTTACCTCACAAGATAAAAGCTCACAGGATTGGGGGTCATATATTAGCATGGATAGAGGATTGGTTAACTAACAGAAAACAGAGTTGGGATAAATGGGTCATTTTCCGGTTGGCAAACGATGACTAGTGGGGTGCCACAGGGATCGGTGCTGGGTGCTCAACGATTGACAATCTATATTATTGACTTGGATGAAGGGACCGAGTGTAATGTAGCCAAGTTTGCTGATAATATAAAGATGGGTGGGAAAGCAAATTGTGAGGACACAAAAAATCTGCAAAGGGATATAGACAGACTAAATGAGTGGGCAAAAATTTGGCAGTTGGAGTATAACAAGGGAAAATGTGAAGTTATCCACTTTGGCAGAAATAATAGAAAAGCAAATTATAATTTAAATGGAGAAAAATTGCAAGGTGCTGCAGTATAGAGAGACCTGGGGTCCTTGTGCATGAACCACAAAAAGCTAGTATGCAGGTACTGCAAGTAATCAGGAAGGCAAATGGAATATTGACCTTTATTGCAATGGTATAAGGGGGAAAAAAGTACACTTGAGTAAGAAGGTTAAAGGGAATTAGAAGGTTCTGAAGAATTGGGAGTTCCTCTGTCTTACGGTATGGATTGTAATATTGACTGGTTATGTGTAACCGCTTATGTATGTAAAGCACGCTTATACACTCATTTAAATTGGGCTAGTAAGAAGGGACTAGCGAAGCCTGATGGGTAATGAACCATCCATGGTGTGAATTTTAGTATAGATTTACCTAAGCAAATCCACCAAGGGCAACAGTCTGGAACATAGACTGTAAACAATATGTGACTCTCATGAAAAACTGTATTAGATTTGTTCGGAACTCTCGGGGAGAGATAAGGAAGCCAGTATTTTTGGAACAAGAATTACTTCACACGTCATAGGGACTATGGCAAAGTTCACATCACTGAACAGCATGATTGACATGTGATGAGAGATGGACAGGTGGGAACGAACAACTCAGAGCTAGACTGATAAGAGCCAACAAACCAATGTAACTTCGCTGATAGCAGTAGACCAATCGATGATTTTGTAGGAGGGTAGCATCCCTCGAAAATGTATATAATTGTAATTGAAACCTCTTGTACTTTGAAGGTTCCATGTTTGAAATTTCCCTTGCATTTGCTCGAAAAAAACTAGTTGTACCGAAGGTTCCATTTGATGATTCCGTGGTCGTTATACGGGTGGGGGTGTCAATTCCTTATATCAGGGAGTCCACCTTTAAGGAGAGAAGTCTTCTTTCTACCCCAACACTTGGCGCTGCAAGCAGGGTACAGACTCTCCGACCCAGGCGATGTAACAGTTGTTGGTGTGAGTCTGCCTTTTGTACCACTTACAAGTTGGAGCTGTAGCATTGAAGGGGAAAGAGAAGTATCCTGTATAAAGAACAAGTTTTAGCAAACCACGGAAGGACGAAAGCCGAGGTAGGAAATAAGTGTATATGCCGAAGCGTGACACGGTCGTGCACAGCAGCGCAAACAAAGAAGGAATACAACATAAAGGAGTCTAGAGAAATGACCAAGAGATAGGTATATTGCCTGAACAAGAAGAAATACAACCTAAAGAGGTCTAGAGAAATGGATAAGCGATCGGTGTATTGCCTGAACAAAAAAGAATACAACCTAAAGGAGGGGGGGAGGTGGGACCCCAGGATGTTTTGAAAAAAATGGCCAGTGAGACCACGAAGTGTCTCTGAGATATGGACCAAAAGGGTCCCGGGTATAAATGCTAGCAGGAAGATGAAAAATAAAACCGACACTTAAGTTGCGGGGGAACCAGATTAGGGAGGCAAGCAGTATTGTTAGTCCGACCAGACGTTAGAGGGGTCCAAGGGCTTGGAAACAGTACACAAAATCTGGTAGAGGGGTAAACGCACCCAGACGAGAAATGGCATGCATTAAGTTGCTGAAAAAAACAGCATAAGCTGCATTGAATGAAAATTTGGTGTGAATATCTGTCTTTAAGTGAAAATGTTTGTGTGGAAGCTTTCTTGACTGTGTGGAATAAGTTGCTGATAAAAACATAGGATAAGCTGTATTTATATTCACAAAGGACGGCTTGTTTATCAAAAGATAAAAGATGCAACCTTAGAAGCTGCAGCTGCTAAAAGAAACTATTGAACGTTTAATTGGAAAAAAAGTGTTTGCAATTGTCTTATGTGGTTTAAATGAACAAATTCATGGAGACACAAGCCCTCTGTGTAAAATGCTTGTTAAAATACAAAACTAATTTGAAGAAAGGAGAAAATGGAATAAGACGTAACTTACTGGATTTGATATTGGCTGTGAAAAGATATTGGCTTGATTGGAGGGTAATTAACCAAAGAAAACCAAGCTAAAAGTTTAGAAACAATTGGAGTTTAATCTAAAATACTGTCTTTCCTGATGAGAATGTTTATTTAAAGCTAATAATGCCAGCTTTACTAATGATTTCTGCTGTTTTAACGGATTTCTAATTTCTAAGCAAGTTTTGAAGGCACAAAGACTTTGAAAAAAAAATTCTGATAGCGGGAAAGGTTTAAAAAAAAATTACGCAAAGTCACTTAATGACATCAGGCCTTCTTACACACTTGCAAAGGAGATAACCCTTTCCATAGACAGATGTTTTATACTGGACATTATTAAGGTTAGAACAAAGGGAGAAGATAGCAAAAATAGCAGCTGCAACGGTAGCAGCAGAGATGAAGGAGGAGGAGACACACTTCCGCACAGCTCGCCTGATATGTTTTATCTGCAATTAGGAAGGCCACTTCAGTAGGGATTGCCCACAGAAAAGGAAAGGTTACGGAAATTCTAAAGGAAATGTTACAATAAGAGAGGAGGTGCAGGAAGGTGAGGCCCCCAACAAGCAAAGAAGGAAGCACCTTTTTGCAGTATGTGGATGATATCCTTATTGCCTCTAGTACAGAACAACAACAGATACTAGCTTTAACTACAGTGCTAGGAGCTCTGCCGAGTGTGGGATTAAAAATAAATCCTAGGTGCAGGTGGGAAGGAGTGAAGTAACATATCCAGGATGCATAATATCACAAAGGAAGAGACAGATGCCTGAGGACTGAAGGGAAACAATCCTATCAATGCTCAGGCCAGGAACCATGAAAGGGCAGTTACTAGGGCTATTCACCTACTGCAGAAATACAGAACCTGGACAAAGGGGGAAACCCTCCCAAGAGCCTGTAAACTGGGGCCCTGATCAGGAAATTGCAGTTGTAAGGTTAAAACAAGCTCCCACAAGTGCTCCAGCCCTGGGATTACCCAACCAGAATAGGTCCTTTCACATCTATACCCACCACAGTAAAGATCATTACATGGGACAGGCATAGGCCAGTGGCATAGTAATGTCAGGACAAGTAGCCAGCATACCTTAGTAGAATTGCTCAACACAGGAAGGCTAAAACCGGTATCCAACACGCGAAGGGCTAGGTGGGAAGCAATGCTCTTACCCCTCAACAGGACGGTAACAATAAAAGACAACTGTAACAACCCTGCAGGATGGATCATTATGCAGGGAGACGAGCATCAGTGTAGCCCGACAGGAGAAAACGAGGGAAGTAGTCGGGCTTGAGGAGGCAGACATGGATCTATACGTAGATGGATCTCGACGCTATATCAACGGGACACCACAGACAGGATGGGCAGTGGTAGATAGCAGTGGACAGGTTAGAAGGGAAGGACGGCTAGAAGGGGCCTTATAAGCTCGAGTGGCTGAATTGGTGGCTTTCACCGAGGCTCTGAGGATGGCAAAGGGAAAAGGAGTAAACATCTATAGAGACAGTCAGTATACTTTTGGAGTAATACATGATTATATGACAGCCTGGAATAGATGGGGATAAATGACTTCAGGTGGAGGGAAATTAGTGGAAGCCTCTCTCCTACCCCAGGAGTGTGTGATGGGCAGACGAGGCAGCCAAGCGAGTGGCAGAGACAGGTACACTGGCCGGGGAAACCCAGATCGAACTTGAGGAAGTAAACATGCTTTGGGTACAGGGAGAAGCCATCCACAGGAAAAGGAGAGGTGGAAGCAGAGAGGAGCCCAGCAAGGGACCGACGGGGTATGGAGGAAAGATGGGAATTTATACCACGGGTATGTCCATACAGGTAGAACCAACATGATAAGCTCGATGTCCAGATGTGGGTGGTGGAAGAGAATGGGTAGCGATATAGAGGACCACTGTAGAAGGTGCCTGACATGCACAAAATACAACTTAGTGGGGAAGTAAGGTCAGAATGGGACATCAGCCCCGACAGAAAGGAACCTGGGAAAACTTACAGATAGATTTTACTGGACCGTTACCCAGCAACAAGGGGAAGACTTACTGCCAAGGTATAATAGACCAGTTTGCAAAGTCGGTAGAAGCTTTCGCCACTAGAAATTGTTCATCAGAAACCGTGGCCAGGATCTTAGCAGAAGAAATAATACCCGATGGGAAATGCCACTGTAGCTGAACACAGATCAGGGTACCCACTTCACAGGGAAGGTGATGAAACAGGCATGTGCGTTACTAGGGATCAGGCAAAAATATCCCATACCATCCAGAATCTTCCAAATTGTTGGAACGATTGAATAGGATCTTAAAGCGGCCCTAGCCAAGGCAATAAGACTGCCAGAAGTCTTGGTTACAGGAAGCGAGGATGTAGGATCTTATAAAGACAGGATACGGAGATTTGTGATGGAACTCTGTAAGCAGTTACATGATTTAAAGGCACAGGCTAGAGACCAGCAAGTAATCAAGGACTTAGAGAATGACACTAATGAACAGAAGGTCCAAATACCCCAAAGGGACCAATCAGGTGATGGTGTGGATGGTAAGGGACATGTGTGCCTGCGAGGTTATAAGGGGTATCGGCAAGTGGAAACACTAGGCTCAATTAAAAAAGCATGGTGACGACCGGGAAATATTGTTTTTTTTGCAGGACTCTGGTACTCGTGGGAATAACATGGGGTAACACAGCCTCATATCAAGGACAACAGGCTGAGGGACGGAAAGGCCAGTATTACAGGGACTCGAGCGACATTAGTTGTGATAAAGAATCAAAAACACAGATGGTGACGGACGGAGCAACATTAGACTTAAATAACAGGCATAAAACAATGTAACAAGGAAACAAAACAACATTGGGGATGGGCCAGTAATACAGGACCAATAATTAGTGGGGATAAGACCGCGGTGTGTTTTATAATCAGGAGGGGGACAGAGATACTGCACCCGGGGGAAGGGGGTGCAGATTTCACTCAACATCTATGAATGGTGATGGAGGGATATCTCCCGAGAGAGACCCACCAACACGGCCCCACCCACTACTTTAGCAACAGTGAGCACTACCAGGGCCCTGACCACTACATCCCCAGCGCCACAAACATGTCCAACTATGAACGCTGGGGCAAAAGGGGGATTGATAAGGCAGACCAAGGATAAGGTACACTTTGGAGTACGTCAACAAATAATTACTGTATTCCTAAATTTAACAGACTTAACCATCCCCAACTTCTGCGGGTCAAACACCATAAGCCTGACCCTGCGAGCACTTAAAGGCCCTGAATCAAAATCCATGAAGTTTAATATGGAAAGAGGGTCAGGTACAAAGCAGGACTGGGGAAAAAAAGGGAAACTAGAAATGGTAGGCGCGGGATACGCGGCAGGATACGTGGCAGGATACGTGGCGGGATACACGGCTTGAGTTAAGACAGTAAACACTATAGACCTGCACACGATAGATGATCGAATTGACACCCTAGCACGAACCTTACAGGGATTGTTAGAGAGCAATGAGGATATAATAGGTTTTGTATTATCTATACCACAGTATGATGTGACAAAGGGAGATCCTCTATGCCAAACAAACAATGTAGGGGAAACTCGCGTGCGGCACCATGACAATCCAGAAATGTAATTGAAGAAGAACAACAGTACTAAGAGTCTCAGCATAAATGATTGTTATAAAAATAACCAAGTTGTTTTATGTTGAGATCCACAACGAATGATCAAAGATGATTGTGGATATGAACAAGTGGACGGGTGCACCTTAAGTATCACCCCCTAGCACGGGACCACAAAACTACCGCTGTTCCACGAGGAAATGAGAAATGGTGTGTGAGCACCATGGCGACTAAGATGACGGTCATAAATACCTCATGCGCCATCATGAATCCTGACTTCTGCTTTACCCCTCTTGAAGAGACACACATAAATGGATACATTATAAACTCTGAATTGAAAGAAGAAACCATCAATGGGACAATGATAGGCACTATCTGGGAAGGGTATAAGCAGGCCATCGGGCCGCAAGAAAAAACGATACTTGAACTGAATGAGGAACAAACTCGACTGAATAGAAGAAACAGAGGATACCCTAGGCGGGGCAGAATTCGACAACAGAGAAAAGGCCCCATGTGGAGGACAGATAGAAGAAACAGAGGATACCCCAGGCGGGGCAGAATTCGAACACCCGAACAATAGAATGCTGGACTCAATGTGCAAGTGCATCCATAGATATGGATATTGTCACATGTACTGATTGTAGTGCAAGGGAACATACTGGTCATCTTGCTAGTATTAGCCTGTAAAAAGTATAACCGATGTAAGAGGAGGCAATAGCCCGAACAATAGTTAAAACATTGACTAAAAGGGAATATAGACAATCTGGCAGAAATGACTTATCTAGTATAACCTTGATGGGAAAGCCAACAGGTGGGTCCAGCTCGGGAAGTAGCGCTACCCAAGCGAAAGGACAATCCTGGAAGCTCACCCATGAGGAATTAATTGGGAAATGGCCTATCTTGGGCATATAGCCAAGGGCTATTAGGGGGGATTGTAAGGAGGAAAACAGTAAACTTGAGTAAGAAGGTTAAAGGGAATTAGGAGGTTCTGAGGAATCGGGAGTTCCTCTGTCTTACGATATGGATTGTAATATTGACAGGTTATAGATTAGTTCAGGACTTTCGGGAAGAGATAAGGAAGTCAGTTTTTTTGAAACAAAAGTTACTTCACATATCATAGGGACTATGGCAAAGTTCACATCACTGCACAGCATGATTGACATGTGACGAGAGATGGACAAGTGGGAACGAACAACTCAGAGCTAGTCTGATAGGAGCCAACAAATCAATGTAACTTCACTGATAGAAGTAGACCAATCGATGATTTTGTAGGAGGGAAGCACCCCTCAAAAACCTGTATAATTGTAATTGAAACCTCTTGTACTTTGAAGGTTCCACGTTTGAACTTTCCCTTGCATTTGCTCGAAAAAAACTAGTTGTACCGAAGGTTTCATTTGATGATTCCGTGGTCGTTATACAGGTGGGGGTGTCGATTCCTTATATCAGGGAGTTCACCTTTAAGGAAAGAAGTCTTCTTTCTACTCCAACAAAGGGGTTAGAGTATAAAAGCAGAGAAGTCCTGCTACAACTGTACAGGATATGGATGAAGTCACACCTGGAGCACTGCATACAGTTTTGGTCTCCGTAATTAAGGAAGGATATACTTGCATTGGAGGCTGTACAGAGAAGGTTCACTAGGTTGATTCCGGAGATGAGGGGGTTGACTTATGAGGATAGGTTGAGTAGGTTGGGCATATACATTGCAGTTCAGAAGAATGAGAGGTGATCTTATTGAAACTTATAAGATAATGAGGGGGCTCGACAAGGTGGGTGCAGAGAGGTTATTTCCACTCATAGGGGAAACTAAAACTAGGGGACATAGTCTTAGAAGAAGGGGCCGTCCATTGAAAACTGAGATGAGGAGAAATTCTTCTCTCAGAGGATTGTGAATCTTTGGAATTCTCTGCCCTAGAGAGCTGTGGAGGTTGGGTCATTGAATATATTTAAGGTGGAGATAGACAGATTTTTGAGCATTAAGGGAGTAAAGGGTTTGGGGAGCGGGCAGTGAAGTGGAGCTGAGTCTATGATCAGAGCAGCCATGATCTTATTGAATGGCGGAGCAGGCTCGAGGGGCCAAATGGCCAATTCCTGCTCATATTTCTTATGTCCTCTCCCTCTCAACACCTCCCCCATTATCCTGAATCCTTAGCTGACTTTTACACCTTCCCTGCTGCCAACCTCTTCCTGATCCACAGAACTCTTCCTTCCTGACCCAAAACGATATTCCTAGCAGTGATCGGAATTGCGCATTAAGTTGTTAAATGCTTCTCTACATCTGGTGCAGCATTTTCTCAGCACTGAACATGGATACCACAGGAGTTTCCATTCACCGCAGTGAGTAATTGCATTCTAAGTATCCACTTTTATTAACAATGATTTCTCCAGCTCCGGCAAAGCCCTGTTCTGAAATGTTGGGGGAGAGAAAGGATCACCAATAAAAAGTATTTCTGAAAAATTAGTAATTTCCCTTACTTACCATTCACATTGTTGTTTGTCATTATCGAATAGCAAGTAAAATACCGAGCCTGTAATTTAGTAATAACTCAGCTTGAGTCGTCTGTGTGTGTCTTTTATCATTTTTCCATTGCACCTAAGTAATTGGTTGTTAAGTATTACATTACTCTCTTCTTGAAATTGCTTGTGACTTAAAAAGTAATGCACCAATTAGCTCTTTACAGTCCAGGAATGCTTAGCAGCCATTACATTTCTACACATTGAACAAACTCCAGCTTTGCAGCAAGCACCAAAATCATTATGCTACAGCCGGTAAACTGGAAGTCTGATAATAGCCTTGGTTCCTAACTGCAGCGTGCCCGCTTATGAATGCAGTTACTCAACCAGTTGTACACAGTTATGGAATCAAAGGGCACAGTGCAGCTGGAGTTCACTCGATGGTGTAATGTGTTACTGATTACTTCAGATGGAGACGTGTGTGTCTCAGGTAGTACTGAAGTAACAGGACAGACATAACATTACAAAAATAAAACAAAACATAAAATGTTATACGCAGCCAGGGAGCACATTTGATGGAATGCAAAATCTTTCTGCCTCTGTAGTTTCAATTATTTGCTAAGCAGCTTCCTGAATTCCCTACAGCAGCCTATTTGAATATTTTTTTCCATTCTGACATCCCTTGCAAATTCCTCAAATTGATGACAAATGTTGATTTCTTATATGCTACAAAGTCAGTCAGAAATGCTTAAAGGGTTGCATGTCTTGATGAAAAATATTTGGTTTGTTTGAGGAAGGAGAAGAGCTGTATTTCATTTTTGCCACAATGAAGTAATATAAAGATGAATTTTGATGCAATTTACAAAACTACATCACATGGCCAACCTTCTGAGAATGGTGACAGTAAACCTTGCTGGCTGAGGGTGCAGGTTGTGAAAAATGTCAGCAGTTTGCAGGCTGTGGTGATAGATAGTGCAAAGAAAACACAGACTACTTAAATAGCTGCATTGCTGAATCTTGTTGATTTTTTGCCACATCCTCCTTGCCCATTTAAAATGAGTGCAGCAGTGTGTGTACAACTTGTTTTTTGCTGGAGTAAGGATGAGTGTGTACTAAAATGAGTGGGCACTTCAGCAGAGGATTCAGGTCTAGCACCGCTGGTTAATCTGATATTTTCTAGAATTAAAGGACCTTTTCTGTAGTGTGGCTGCTTGCAAATCTTCATCTTTTGGCCACATCTTTTCTCAAAGTCAATCATTGAGAATTAGTCTTTTTATATTAGTTCCTGAGATGTGGGCATCGCTGGCAAGGCCAGCATTTATTGCCCATCCCTAATTGCCCTTGAGAAGATGGTGGTGAACCGCCTTCTTGAACCGCTGCAGTCCATGTGGTGAAGGTACTACCACAGTGCTGTTAGGGAGAGAGTTCCAGGATTTTGACTCAGTGATGATGAAGGAACTTCCAAGTCAGGATGATGTGTGACTGCCCTTGTCCTTCTAGGTGATGCAGGTCGCGGGTTTGGGAGGTGTTATCGAAGAAGCCTTGGCAAGTTGCTGCAGTACATCTTATAAATGGTACACACTGCAGCCACGGTGCACTGGTGGTGGAGGGAGTGAATGTTTCAGGTGGTGGGTGGGGTGCCAATCAAGCGGGCTGCTTTGTCCTGGATGGTGTCAAGACTCTTGAGTGTTGTTGGAGCTGCACTCATCCAGGCAAGTGGAGAGTATTCCATCACAATCCTGACTTGTGCCTTTGGAAAGTCTTTGGGGAGTCAGGAGGTGAGTCACTTGCTGCAGAATACCCAGCCTCTGACCTGTTTTTGTAGCCAGAGTATTGATGTGGCTGGTCCAGTTAAGTTTCTGGTCAATGGTCACTCCCAGAATGTTAATGGAGAGTCATACATAGGCCAGACTGGGTAAGGATGCCGATTTCCTTCCCTAAAGGACATTAGTGAACCAGATGGGTTTTTACAACAATCACCATTACTGATATTAGCCTTTTATTCTTTTTATCTTGCTATTTGCTTAAGTTTGTGCAGCAAGATATGATTGATGCACCTCTCTGACTACCAGGCTGGGCTAATCAGCCTCTGAGCACCTTGAGTGGCATCCAGCCATACCTCCTCATAGCTGCTTAGAATGACCGCAGGTTTCTTTCATGTATGAGATGGTCTTCACGAGGCTCTGTGACCTGATACAACTTCTTGCAAGTTGCCAGTTTGTAAATGGAAGAGTACAGAATGCCACAATCATCATATCATTGTTTTACCAACTTTGTCTGCTGATACACTTTTTGACAGTTTAATGAAAAGTACAATAAAAACACCTTCCAGAAATTGAAGCTGCAGCAGATGCAGCTACATGAATTTCGCCCGGTAATTAATATTTCAAACAAGTTTCAGATAATGTTTGTGTAGTTGTTTTAGCTGTTTACTCTTCCTCCAATTCCTGCAATTTAAACTGATCAGGCTCGATTTTCACTCCTGCCGCTTGGCGGAAATCGGGCGGGGGGGGCAGTTAAAATGAAAGAAATAACTTATTCCCTATCATCCCGCTGCCTTCCTGCCAGCTCCTGATATTAACCTGCTCTTTGGAGCAGGCGCGCAGGACACCCAAGTCGGCAAGGTCCTTTTTAAATGTATCATTTGGGTCCTGCTAATGTCATCGGGACCCGGTCTGTAAATTTAGGCCAAGGCCTGAGTAGGGCAGCATATGACGGCTTCCCCTTCAGGCCAGACCTGTCGGGAGGGACATCGTGGGCCAGAAGAGTCCCCGGCAGCTAAGTTTTTAATTCAAGGTTTCCTTGCGGTTCAAGTAGAGCAGGAGGGCTCTCGTTATCCTGGGCTTCCCCACCACCTCACCGATTTCCTTTGCTCCCCATTACCCCCTCTCTTACCACTTACCTGACTGCCAGCAACTGAGCTAGCAGATCCCTGGCTGCGGCCTCCTGCCTGCAATCTTCTGCTCCCACCTGCCCGCCAGTTAGAGTATCTCACCGGGTTCGACTCAGACTCCACTGAAAGTCATGTTGTAAGGGTCTCTTGTTGGAAGGATCCTATGTTAATTAAATTTGCATAATCTCTACCCAGTTTCAAGTGGATAAACCCAGGACAGTTCACAATTTAGTGGTAAATTGTCAATCTCACTCAGAAAGATCACATGGATAACTGGTGTGCAAAATGGAAAATGCTATACACTCGTAGTAAGGATGTTCTTCGGAACTCCTGGGAATCCATGGCCCACGACCGCCCAAAGTGGAGGAAGAGCATCCACGAGGGCGTTGAGCATGTCGAGCCCCATCACCGAGAACATACAGAAACAAAGCATAGACAGAGGAAGGAGCTCCCCACCCACACTTTCCTTCAATCGCTGTCTGCCCCCCCTGTGACAGGGACTGTAGGTCCTGCATTGGACTCCTCAGTCACCTGAGAACTCACTTTTAGAGTGGAAGTAAGTCATCCTCGACTTGAGGGACTGCCTTTGATGATGATGTTCTTCAGAGGTTGGGCTTAAAACTAATTATTGGGGCAGAGTAGTGAGAGTTCTACTTTACAGGATTAATTGTGTTGGGGTCAATTGCCAGCTGCTACTGGAACTGGTATTTATATTCAGGGTTATGGTGTTACAGCCCTATCTCCGACCCATGCTCACACCTAGTGAGGCTCCTTGGCATGTAGTTAAGCTATACTTAATGTGGAAGTGGTTGATGCTGACACTAATTGCTCAAAATGGGAAACTTTACCATTCTCCAACATGAACATCTCTCATCCTGCCAAGTCCAAACAACAGTTCGATTTTGAACAATATCCAAACCTTAAATTAAATCAGGCTGTTACCGTTTCTTAATTACTGAAAAGATAGCAATTTGAGAATCTGTAAGAGAATCCCAGCAGTGCAATAACATCATACAACGCTTTACGTCATTGTTCATTCATTTACCTCAGGTTGCATTTTAAAAATACCAAATGTTCAAATTGATTCCAGAGTATTTTGTCATCAGATAAAGATATTAGACTTGTGCGTTATGGTTACTACCATTTGCATTGCTACACTTACAGTCAACCATCTCCAAAGACTTTTAGGGGAGAATAATTGCTAAGTTGGGACTCAGTCTGATGGCTGATGTGGCCCTTTCTGTATAATGATATCACAATCAATGGCAGTGTATAACAAAGCAACAAACAGCTAGGCCTGATATCAGAAATCACAAGTCAGAGAGTCTGGCTGTTTTCACTGAATCAAACTTGTGTTCCAATTTTATCCCATACCATGTTCTGCTGCCATTATAGCTCACACTGTACCGAGGTCACAGCAATGTGTTGTGTACGGAGAAAGAGTCAGACTGAACACTGTGAGCTCAAAGTAAAGTGTGACCTTAGTCTTTTATTGCAGGTCTCCAGAGTGCCTCTCCAACCTGTGAAGCCTCCTTAAATACCTGTGCTCCCAAGGAATTATGGGATCCCTTGGGACTCCAGGGGAAGAGCCCTCTGGTGGCTGTACAGAGTAAATACAAGTTCACATATATAACAACACTCCCCCGCAAAGTCAATAGTGTAACTATTTACAATGTGAGTCGATCTGGGGCCCTTCTTGCTCTGGTTGATCGTCTCGGTGTGAAAGCTGGTGTTGTTGAATCATTTGTTGGGCCCTCGCTGGGCTGCTGTGCAATTTGCCTTGCTGGGCTGCCTGGTGTGTTGGGCCCTGCTGGGCTGCTGTGGATGATGGGTTCTGCTTCGTTGTCAACCATGGTGCCGGTTGCCACTGGTGTGTGTGTTGGGGGATCTAAAAAGGTAGGGTCTAAGGTGGGTTGCTCAGGATAGTCCGTGAATCTAAGTTTGATTTGGTCCAAGTGTTTCTGGTGAATGAGTCCATTTGAAAGTTTGACCCAAAACACCCTACTCCCCTCTTTGGCCACAGCAGTGCCGGGAAGCCACTCGTCCATAATTTAATACAAATACAGGATCATTGATTTCAATCTCATGTGACACATTTGCGCTATCATGGTGTGCAATTTGTTGAAGCCATCTGCTTTCTACCTGTTCATGTAGATCAGGGTGAACTAATGAGAGTCTTGTCTTAAGTGCTCTTTTCATGAGCAGTTCAGCAGGTGGGATCCCAGTGAGAGAGTGGGGTCTCATACGATAGCTAAGCAGGACTCGGGATAGCCGAGTCTGCAGTGAGCCTTCAGTTACCCTCTTCAAGCCTTGCTTGATGGTTTGCACTGCTCTCTCTACCTGACCATTGGACGCTGGTTTAAACGGGGCAGATATGACATGTTTGATCCCATTACGGGTCATGAATTCTTTGAACTCAGCACTGGTAAAACATGGCCCGTTGTCGCTCACCAGGACATCGGGTAAGCCGTGAGTGGCAAACATGGCCCACAGGCTTTCAGTAGTGGCAGCGGACATGCTAGCCGACATTATCTCACATTCAATCCACTTGGAGTACGCGTCTACAACCACAAGGAACATTTTACCCAAGAACGAGCCAGCATAGTCGATGTGTACCCTAGACCACGGTTTGGAGGGCCAAGACCATAAACTTAGCGGCGCCTCCATTGCTGAACTGCGAGCATGTATTACATCTGTGAACACAGGACTCTAAGTACGCATCGATACCGGGCCACCACATGTGGGATCTGGCTATTGCTTTCATCATTACGATGCCTGGGTGGGTATTGTGGAGGTCCTTGATGAAGGTGTCTCTGCCGTTCTTGGGGACCACTACTCCATTGCCCCACAGAAGGCAGTCTGACTGTATAGACATTTCATCTTTGCGCCGCTGGAACGGCTTTATCTCTTCCTGCATTTCCACTGGGACAATGGACCAACTCCCGTGAAGCACACAGCTTTTGACCAGAGATAATAAGGGGTCTCGGCTTGTCCAGCTTTTGATCTGCCGGGCAGTTGCAGGTGATTGCTCACTCTCAAATGCTTCCATAACCATGGCTAGATCTGTGGGCTGCGCCATTTCCACCACCGTGGTGGGCAATGGCAGCCTACTGAGAACACCGGCGCAGTTTTCTGTGCCTGGCCTGTGGCGGATGGCATAGTTGTATATGGACAACGTGAGCGCCCATCTCTGGTTGCGGGCCGATGCATTGGTATTTATCCCTTTACTTTCAAAAAACAGAGATATAAGTGGCTTATGGTCAGTTTGCAATTCGAATTTTAGCCCAAACGGTATTGATGCATTTTCTTTACCCCATAAACACATGCTAACACTTCTTTTTCAATCATGCTGTAGGCTCTCTCAGCCTTAGACAGACTCCTGGATGCATGAGCAACCGGTTGCAGTTTCCCGAAATCATTAGCTTGTCGCAATACACACCCAACGCCATATGACAACGCATCACATGCTAGTACCAAACGCTTACAAGGATCATACAACACAAGCAATTTGTTTGAGCATTACAATTTTCTCACTTTTACAAAGGCATTTTCTTAGCTTTTGCCCCAAACCCATTCTCCCCCTTTTCATAGTAAGACATGTAGTGGTTCTAGCAATGTGCTGAGACCCGGTAAGAAGTTACCAAAGTAGTTCAAAAGTCCCAGAAACGACCGCAGCTCCATCATGTTCTGTGGCCTCAGTGCATTCTCGATTGCCTTCGTCTTCACGTTGTTGGGCCTGATGCCGTCTGCCGCATTCCTCCTTCCCAAGAACTCCACTTCAAGCACCAGGAAAACGCACTTTGAGCGTTTTAACCTGAGCCCCACCCCGTTGAGTCGACTAAGAACCTCCTCCAGGTTCTGCAGGTGTTCGACTGTGTTCTGACCTGTGACCAAGATGTCGCCATGGAAGACCATGGTGTGCGGGACCGACTTCAGTAAACTTTCCATGTTTCTCTGGAATATCGCCGCCGCTAGTTGGATTCTAAACGGGCATCTGTTATAAACAAAAAGACCTTTGTGCGTGTTGATGCAGGTGAGGCCCTTCGAAGATTCCTCCAGTTCCTGCGTCATATAGGCTGAAGTCAGATCCAGCTTCGTGAACGTCTTTCCTCCCGCCAGCATTGCAAAGAGGTCGTCGGTCTTTGGTAGTAGGTATTGGTCCTGCAGGGAGAAATGATTGATAGTTACTTTGTAATCGCCACAGGTTCTGATGGTGCCGTCTCCCTTGAGGACTGGGACAATCAGACTGGCCCACTCATTGAACTCGATCGGGGAAATGATGCCCTCTTTTTGCATCCGGTCGATCTCGATCTCTACCCTTTCTCTCATCATGTACGGCACTGCTCTCGCCTTGTGATGGATGGGTCGCGCCTCCGGAATTAGGTGGATTTGCACTTTTGCTCCTTGGAATTTCCCGTTGCCTGGTTCGAACAGCGAAGGAAATTTGTTTAAGACCTGGGCACACGAAGTGTCGTCAGCGGACGAGCACGCTCGGACGTCGTCCCAGTTTCAGCGTATCTTTCCCAGCCAGCTCCTGCCGAGCAGCGTGGACCATCGTCCGGTACCACCCAGAGTGGTAGCTTGTGCACCGCTTCCATCGTATGAGACCTTTACGGTAGCACTGCCGATTACAGGAATCAGTTCTTTTGTGTAAGTTCTTAGTTTCGTGCGAACTGGAGTTATGTCTGGCCTTGAGGCCTTGTTGCACCACAACCTTTCGAAAGTCTTTTTGCTCATGATGGATTGGCTCGCGCCCGTGTCCAGCTCCATTGACACTGGGAGTCCATTTAGTTTAACATTCATCATTATCGGGGGACAATTCATGGTGAATGTGTGTACCCCATGTACCTCTGCCTCCTTGATCCGAGGCTCTGGTGCGTTGTGATCCTCCGTGGATCTGTCCTCCTCTGCAAAATGGTGGTTTGCAGGTTTAACAGGCTTTTCAGCTTGCCTGCACACTCGTTGGAGGTGTCCCATTGTTCCACTACTCTTGCAAACGTACTCTTTGAATCGGCATGAATGGAAATGATGATCACCCCCCACAGCGCCAATAAGGTGTTCGTGGTCTTGCATTCGTCACCCTTGATGGTGGACTCTGAGTCATCTGCAGACATGCAGCTGCAGGTATGTGGGAACTGCCCTGTACATTACGATTCGAAAACAACATCACTTTGTTCACAGTACTTGTAGCAGCACTTGTGTGCTGAGAGATTTATTTCATATTGTCACTGATGGCAATGAACGCCTGGGCTATCGCTATGCCCTTACTCAAGGTTGGGGTCTCTACAGTCAAAAGTTTGCGAAGTATGGTTTCTTGGCCAATGCCAAGTACAAAAAAGTCTCTGAGCATGTGCTCCAAATGCCCTTCAAATTGGCAATGTCCTGCATGGCGTCTTAGCTCAGCGACATAACTTGCCACTTCCTGGCCTTCAGACCTTTTGTAAGTGTAGAACCGGTACCTCGCCATCAGAACGCTTTCCTTCGGCTTCAAATGCTCTCAGACCAGTGTGCACAAATCGTCATACGATTTCTCCATGGGGTTCGCTGGAGTGAGCAATTTCTTCATGAGGCCATACGTTGGTGCCCCACAGATGGTGAGGAGGATTGCCCTTCATTTGGCAGTGCTCTCTTCCCCATCTAGCTCGTTGGCCACGAAGTATTGGTCGAGTCGCTCCACAAACGTTTCCCAATCATCTCCCTCCGAAAATTTCTCCAGCATGCCCACTGTTCACTGCATCTTTGGGTTTGCTATCTGTATCTCGTCACCAATTGTAGTGTATGGAGAAAGAGTCAGACTGAACACTGTGAGCTCAAAATAAAGTGTGACCGTAATCTTTTATTGCAGGTCTCCAGAGTGCCTCTCCAACCTGTGAATCCTCCTTAAATACCTGTGCTCCCAAGGGATTATGGGATCCCTTGGGACTCCAGGGGAAGAGCCCTCTGGTGGCTGTACAGAGTAAATACAAGTCCACATATAAACACAATGGTTCCTGACCAATCAAGTGCCTCATATTACTCGTTCAGTGCTGAAGCAGTGCATAGCTGCCATTTTGAATGCTCAAGCTAAATCATCGAGATAGACATTGGGAGGTGTAGGACTAGTTTCTCATCATTCACCCCATTTTGCACTAATATTTTATCTATTTAGATTTAAAGGTCCTTTATTCTTTTGTGACTACTTTGAATTTTACAAAATAATGTGGGATAGAGTTTCCATTTTGTGCACAATCGGCAATCCGGGCGCATATTGTACTAAAATTGTGCTTGTTTTCTCAAGTGAATTTATGGTTCAAGTTTCTGCTCAAAGTTATTTGCATAAACACACACGTAATGGCCGCAAAATTGGCCGCTGCTCGGTTTGGGGCGCTTAATTTGAATTAATTGATTTTTTTCGCCCGGCGGTATGTCGGACGTATGAGCTCCGGAATTGGGCACTTTAACTTAAAAATAATCATCCGGTTGCTCTCAGGGCAGGAGAGAAATGGGAGTGAGCATGTCAGCGCGTCGCAAATTTCCCTCCCCTTCTCTTAAAGGGGACGGATGTTGCGAACCATGCAACTGGCTCCGTGGCGCCCACTGGGCTGCCAGCGAGGGTTTCGGCTAGGCCAATGGCCTGGCACCCACGAAGAGATGTCGGTTTTCTGGTTGGCAGGCCAGCTGAACCAGCGCCTGCCATTGTCGGGCCAACTCCAATGTCAGCCGAGAAGAAAAAATATATGGCAGCCATGGCACAAGACCCTCCTCTTTAAGGGCAGACGGGTGCCCCAGCTACCACAGCTTTGCGACTAGCCTGGCGCTGACCTCGCGTCCTGCGGGGCAATTTCCCCCACGGGGCACAAAGGGGTCAGCACGGGGTGATAAAGGGTTGCCGTGCACGGCAATGACATAATCGGCGTGTGAGCCACCGCCGCCATCCTGAGGGCAATTGCGGGTGGATCGCTTCTGCCGCCTGCCCCAGAGGCACTAATGGGCCATATCGAAAGGGGCAATTTCGACTCCAAATCTTTAATGAACCAATGCAATTGGGCAACATTTTAGAACATATTCCTTTATTTATTTTTCCTTGCATTAAAAGGATTCTTTGATATGTTTAAGGGTGGTAACCTGGTATTCTTTTTTTAATACAGCTGAAAATGGGTTTATCACAAAGACTGTGGCCTAAAAATCCGATGCTTTAACGTCGGTCGTTAGGCTGGTTTTGTCAAAGAAATGGCAGCCCCCTCGCTTCTGACCACTTCCTGCACAGGAAATATTGGCTACCATTTTTGTGAGGGCCATAGCGCGCCGTGAAAGTGTTGGCCTCTCAAATTTAAATAAGCAGATTGTGACGTCAATCGGCATGCAACGCTGTGTCCTAAAAACGCACAGAAAAGCTTGCAACACCAGCACTGTAGAAATGCTGTCAGTGCTTCTTAAATGGACACACACATCGCTCAGGTATGTTTGGCTTGGCGAAATATATTTAAAATGTTTTTAAGGTGTGCAGGGAGTGTTGCTGGATGCTTGCATGGTTTCAGATTATAAAGGAAGGCAAAAAGTGCTGCAAATAGTTAGCAGGTCAGGCAGCATCGGTGGAGACAGAAACAAAGTTAACAGCTGGAATTATCCCCTAACAAAATGTTTGGGTTTTATACAAGAGGACAGCTAAATTGTTGAAAATGGGATTCTCGAGCTGACTCCGCCTCCAGCCTACCCACTTCTGGTTTTAATGGAGGGGACAAGGTAGGAAGGGGGGCGGGCGACCACCCTGCTCCCAAGGGTGCTATGTCAATTTAAATATTATAATGAGGCTGAAAGGCTCTTTTTTAACCTCCATTTTGAATTTAACTGCAAGTGGTTGGGTTTCACAATTCGTGAAAAATGGCAGTTAAACCAAGGCGGGGACGGCTGTATTCAGGAAGTACGTGGCTTTATACCTACCTCCTGGATCCAGAGACCCTAACTAACCCAGCTCCCGCGATCGGAGACCCCTGATTGAGTCCTACAATTGCCTTCCCTGGCCACTGATTCCCACCGTGAGGACTCCCCCCAAACTCACCTGTTGATGCTGAGGATGGCCACAATCCTCTGGTAGCTGGGCCCGATCCTCTCTCCCCAACCCCCCACCCCGATCCCCGGCCGACACCTCACCCCCACCGATACTCCGGCTGGCCCCTCCCCCACTGACCCCCTCCTGCGATCTCTGATCCTCCAATGCGGATCCCCCCTGCCATCCCCATCTGCTGATTCCTGACACCCACCCTCTCTTAATCCCAACTGCCAATTCCAGACCCCACCCCCGCAATCCCTCCCCCGGACTGACCCCTCGCATCTGCAGGCCCACCTGTCCAGTCAGCCGGCCTCCCAGGTTTCCTGCTCACCTCAAAGGCCGCCCGGCCCCAACCCGCCTACGTGGACAAAATTCTGGCCAATGTCTCAGGATGAGATGCTGCCTGACCTGTTGAATATTTCCAGCATTTATTACTGTAACATTCAGTTCATCTGCTTCCTTTGATAACACAGATGCAATGTACTCATTTAATATTTTAAATGCATTGCAAGAACAGAGAGACCTGGAGGTGCTTGTGCACAAATCTTTGAAGGTGGCAGGACAGGTTAACAAAGCAGTTAATAAATCATATGGGATCCTGAGCTTTATAAATAGAGATATAGAGTACAAAAGGCAGGAAATGATGTCCAACCTATGTAAGACATTATTCAGCCTCAGTTGGAGGGTGACAAAGTTGGATCTCAAACCAGTGTCCTAAGCTTAAATAAAGGAGACTGCAGAGGTATGAGGGCAGAGTTGGCTAAAGTGGACTGGGAAAATAGATTGAAGTATGGGATGGTTGATGAGCAGTGGCAGACATTTAAGGAGATATTTCATAACTCACAACAAAAATATATCCCAATGAGAAGGTAAAACTGTGAGAAAAGGAATAACCATCCGTGGCTATCTAAGGAAATAAGAGATGGTATCAAATTGAAAACAAGGGCATACAATGTGGCCAAGATTAATGGGAGGCCAGAGGATTGGTAAACTTTTAAAAGCCAGTAAAGAACGACAAAATAAATAATAAAGAGAAGGAAGATAAATTATGAAAGTAAACTAGTATGAAATATAAAAACAGATATTAAGAGCTTCTACAGTTACATAGAAAGGTAAATGTTGGTCCCCTAGAGGATGAGACTGGAGAATTAATAATAGGGAACAGGGAAATGACAGAGACATTGAACAAATATTTTGTATCGATCTTCACGGTAGAAGACGCTAAAAACATCCCAATCGTGGATAGGCTATAGGGACGGAGGAACTTAATACAATCACTATCACCAAAGACAGAGTACTCAGTAAAATAATGGGACGAAAGGCAGACAAGTTCCCTGGATTTGATGGCTTACATCCTCAGGTCTTAAAGAAGTGGCTGCAGAGATAGTGGATGCATTAGTTGTAATCTACCAAAAATCCCTGGATCCTGGAGAGATTCCAGCAGATTGGAAAACTGCAAATGTAACACCCCTATTTCAAAAAGGAGGCAGACAGAAAGCAGGTAATTATAGACCAGTTAGCCTAACATCTGTCATTGGGAAAATGCTGGAGTCCATTATTAAGGAAGCAATAGCAGGAGATTTGGAAAAGCATAATTCAATCAAGCAGAGTCAGCATGGTTTTATGAAAGGGAAATCATGTTTACCAAATGTACTGGAGTTCTTTGAGGATGTAACGAACAGGGTGGATAAGGGGGAACCAATGTATGGGTGTATTTGGACTTCCAGAAGGCATTTGACAAGGTGCCATATAACAAATTACTGCACAGATAAAAGTTCACGGGGTTGGGGGTAATATATTAGCATGGATAGAGGATTGGCTAACTAACAGAAAACAGAGAGTCGGAATAAATGGTTCATTCTCGGATTGGCAACCAGTAACTAGTGGGGTGCCGCAGAGATCAGTGCTGGGACCCCAACTATTCACAATCTATATTAACGACTTGGATGAAGGGACCGAGTGTAACATAACCAAGTTTGCTGACGATACAAAGATGGGAGGAAAAGCAATGTGTGAGGAGGACACAAAAAAACATGCAAAAGGACATAGACAGGCCTGATGAGTGGGCAAAAATTTGGCAGACGGAATATAATGTTGGAAAATGTGAGGTTATGCACTTTGGCAGAAAGAAAATCAAGGAGCAAGTTATTATTTAAATGAAAAAAATTGCAAAGTGTTGCAGTACAGCGGGACCTGGGGGTTCTGGTGCATGAAACACAAAAGGTTAGTATGCAGGTACAGTAAGTGATCAGGAAAGCCAATGGAATAAGAACATAAGAAATAGGAACAGGAGTAGGCCATACGGCCCCTCGAGCCTGCTCTGCCATCCATGATCTGATCATGGACTCAGCTCCACTTCCCCGCCCGCTCCCCATAACCCCTTATCCCCTTATCATTTAAGAAACTGTCTATTTCTGTCTTAAATTTATTCAATGTCCCAGCTTCCACAGCTCTCTGAGGCAGCAAATTCCACAGATTTATAACCCTCTGAGGAATTTCTCGACCCTTCGAGCCTGCACCACCATTCAATATGATCAGGGCTGATCATGCAACTTCAGTACCCCACTCCTGCCTTCTCTCCATACCCCCTGATCCCTTTAGCTGTAAGGGCCACATCTAACTCACTTTTGAATATATCCAACAAACTGGACTCAACAACTTTCTGTGGTAGAGATTTCCTAGGTTCATATCTCTGGGTGAAAAAGTTTCTCCTCATCTCGGTCCTAGATGGCTTACCCTTTATCCTTAGACTGTGACCCCTGGTTCTGGACTTCCCCAACATCGGGAACATTCTTCCTGCATCTAACATAGAAACATAGAAACATAGAAAATGGGTGCAGGAGTAGGCCATTTGGCCCTTCAAACCTGCATTACCATTCAATATGATCATAGCTGATCATGCAACTTCAGTACCCCATTTTGTTGAAGATTGATGCTTCCCACCCAATCACACCCCTCTGAACACACCCATTTATCTAAACTAAAAAAAAAGACACAGGGCTGTCAACCTGTGATGTGAGGGAGGGTATTCGACACGTACAACTAAACTTTTTAAGGAGGGGAGCTCTTGTAAGATTTTTTTGAAATACGGGAAAGTTTAGTTAATGAAGGCACTTCTTTAAAACTTTAATGAATAAATACAATCGTTAGGGTGAGTTTACATTTATAAGTTAAAACTTTAATGAATCAATATAATCAGCTACAAAGATGGACATTACCAGCATCATGTACAGATTCTGTAACTGGAACACGGTGCCGGCACTGTCCCCGTTCCCAACGTCAGCGGCGGCCGCGAGAGACCGCGGCTGCAGCAGCACACACACACACACACACACACACCAGCAAAGCGAGGGCAGAGGAGGGTGATTTTTATGGTGAATGAGAGAGAGAGAGTGTGTGAGAGAGAGAATGTGCGAATGTGAGAGAGAGAGTGTGTGAGAGAGAGAATGAGCAAATACAAATGAGCACAGTGTTTGGAAGGTGATTTTTCCAAATTATTTGGAGCTGTCTTTTCACTTGTTCGCAACAGAATTTTAAATCCCATTACAACGGTTTCCCGTTGAATCCGTGTACGGATAATCGAGAGTTGCCTGTATATTGTAAATAGCTGGGGCCCCAGCACTGAACCTTGCGGTACCCCACTTGTCACTGCCTGCGATTCTGAAAAGGACCCGTTTATTCCCGCTCTTTGCTTCCTGTCTGCCAACCAAATACACCACTTTTGAAAGTCCAAATACATCACATCCACTGGTTCTCCCTTATCCACTCTACGGCCCCAAGTTTCGTCCCGCGGCAAAAACGGCGCACCTCCGAGCTGGGCGCCTGTTTTTCGCGCCCAAAACTGCGCCTAAAAAAAAGTCCAATATTCTCGAGCTCCTTGGAGCTCGATGTCTGCTTGGCGCGGCGCGCTCTTCGCAGCAGGGGGCGGAGCCTAACACTCGCGCCGATTTTCTAAGTAGCAGGGGGTGGGTACAATTTAAATTAGCCTTCGTGGTGCCGGCAACCCTGCGCGTGCGCGTTGGAGCGTGCGCGCAGTCTCACACAAACATTGGCACTCGGCCATTTTTAAAAATACTGCAGAAAAAGTGAAGATTTATTTCTTGGACCCCTGCAAAGGCTTGTAATTTAATTTTTTTTGATATTTCTGTGTGTGAGGGAGTGCTTTTAGCAGCACTGCTGAATAAATCACCTGCTGAAATCAGTGAGTTCAGTTTTTCACTGCTAAACTTGCAGAACCGGTGCTGCATTGGTGCATGCAAATTAAGGACTGTGTGTTTGGAGAAATAAGAGTGCCAATTCAACTTTGCAATGGATCAACGTCCACCAAGAACAAAGATGGCAAACCATTGCATAATACGTGGTGTTGACAATGCAGCACCCATTCTGCAAATTTAAATATAAAACTGTCGATGTGGCTGCCTCTCTCTGTCCAAAGGGCCTCAGTCCCCCTCACAGCTCGAAGGCTGCTGCTGATTCTTCGGCTGTCGGCCAGCCACTGACGCCGCCCCTAAAGCGTGGCCGAATGGCCTCAAGCACCATAAAGAGCTGCGTGTGTCAGGTGTTGATTCTTCGGCTGCCGGCCAGCCACTGACGCCGCTGATATCTCATGGCCGAATGGCCTCGGGTCCGTCCGGTGCTGCTTCTTCGCGGCCAGCCACGAAGAGAATGAAGGCCTGCCTCAAGCACTGCAGCTCAGCTCGAAGCTTACTGCCGCTGCTGTCGAGACACTGACGCCACACCGCTGCCTGTCTCCAACATGAAAGGTCTGCCTGAAGCACTTTCACACAGGTAGGAACATGGTTTATTTAATCTTTTCTTTGCTTATAAATTTTTATTCAGGTTGGATTTATTTGTATAACATTTGTATAAGTATAACTAAGGATTGATTGTAGAATTTAATGACTTCTCTTCCCCCCCCCCCCCCCCCCCATTCCCTATGCCTAATTTGTAACCTACGCCTGATTTTCTAAAGTGTAGACAAGGTTTGTTCGAGCGTACAAAAATCTTCACTTACTCCATTCTAAGTTAGTTTGGAGTAAGTTTTCACTCACGAAACTTTGAAATCAGGCATAAGTGGCCGGACACGCCCAGTTTTGAAAAAAAAATTCTGTTCCAAAGTGAAACTGTTCGAACTGACTAGAACTGGAGCAAACTAAATGTGGAGAATTCCGATTTCTAAGATACTCCGTTCCACACCAGTTGCTCCTAAAAATCAGGAGCAAATCATGTGGAAACTTGGGGCCTACGAGTTACATCCTCAAAAAATTCTAGTTATGAGGGGCGGGCAGGGAAGTGGACCTGAGTCCATGATCATATTAAATGGTGGAGCAGGCTCGAGGAGCCGTATGGCCGACTCCTGCTCCCATTTCTTATGTTCTTATTTAGAAGAAATTCCTCCTTATCTCAGTTTTAAATGGGCGGCGCCTTATTTTGAGACTATGTCCCCAAGTTTTAGTTTCCCCTATGAGTGGGAATATCCTCTCTACAACCACCTTGTCGAACCCCCTCATTATCTTATATGTTTCGATAAGATCACCTCTCATTCTTCTGAACTCCAATGTGTATGGGCCCAACCTACTCAACCTATCTTCATAAATCAACTCCCTCATCTCAGGAATCAACCTAGTGATCTTTCTCTGAACAGCCTCCAATGCAAGTATATCCTTCCTTAAATATGGAGACCAAAACTGGATGCAGTACTCTAGGTGTGGCCTCACCAATACCCTGTACGGTTGTAGCAGGACTTCTCTGCTTTAATACTCCATCCCCCTTGCAATAAAGGCCAACATTCCATTTGCCTTCCTGATTACTTGCTGAACCTGCATACTAACTTTTTGTGTTTCATGTACAAGCACTTCCGGTCCCTCTGTACTGCAGCACTTTGCAATTTTTCTCCATTTAAGTTATAATGTGCTTTTCTATTTTTTCTGCCAAAGTGGATAACCTCACATTTTCCCACATTATACTCCATCTGCCAAATTTTTGCCCACTTACTTAGCCTGTTTATATCCCTTTACAGATGTTTTGTGTCCTCCTCGCAATTTGCTTTCCCACCCATTTTAGTATTAGCAGCAAACTTGGCTACGTTACACTCGGTCCTTCCTCCAAGTCAAAAATCCAGCCCTATGTTTTAAGTACTAGAGTGGGGCGTGAACCCACAGGGTTTCTGATTCAGAGGTAAGAGTGCTGCCTTTCAGCTAAGCTGATAAGCCTTGATGTAAAAACTTACAGGTCATTAAAGGTGGCATCACAAAATATTAAAATCAATCTTTGGTTTTGTAGTTAAATGCCTTAGTATGCAAAACAATTCACACCAATGTTCTTCTCACTGTTGGGATAGAATTGAGAGAGCTTTTCTCTAAAGCTATTGGGGGAGAAATTCAGGAGCACACTATTTGGGCCGCTAATTTTTAAAAGTTGAAAAATATTAGATTCGATTGTCTCGCCATGCCCGGTCAGTAAGTGGTTAGCACCCGGTCGGTATGTGGTTAGCGCCTGGTCTGTAAGTGGTTAGCGCCCGGTCGGTAAATGGTTAATGCCCGGTCGGTAAGTGGTTAGGGCCCTGTTGGTAAATGGTTAGCACCCGGTCGATAAATGGTTAGTGCCCGATCAGTAAGTGGTTAGCGCCCTGTCGGTAAATGGTTAGTGCCCAGTTATTGCCCCCTGGAGGCGATAACAGGAGACGCTAAGGAGGCCAATTTCTCGGCCATTGTACCTAACCCAAGAGTGAATGGTGCTCACACTGGATGTGGAAAATGGAAAAATATTTAATTTCCTAATACAGCCTACTGATATTCTTCATACTGATGAGCACAAAAATCCATGCAAACAAAAGTGGTCATATTAAATTGCAGAAAGAGGAAAATACCAGCTATGCAGCGTTAAAAACAGTTACAGTTAGAAGTGTATCCGAAGCCTAAACCCAATAAAAATATTCTAAATGTTTGCCAGCTGCCACCAAAGCTTGAGGGAGGAGCTAAACACATGAAAACATGTACTTTGTGAGCAACTCAGTTATATGAAAGACTGCTAGACACTTTTGAATGCAGCTGAGAATATTTAAAGTCGGGAAGCACCTGTAAGTATTTTAGGGCATATTTAATGAGCTGAAGCTGTTCACAAGTGGATCTGAGTTGTGTTGGATCAATTGGAAGCTTCAGAGAAATAAATTAGACCAGATTAGCTCCTGCAGTTAGAAAGACTACAACAGAAAAATAATCTGTGCATTTAAGGCTAACTGTAAAAAAACTGTTCTGAATATAGATTGAAACTTTTTTTCCAAGGAATTGGTTAGCATAATATCTATTGTATATACATTTGCACTATACTGCTATTCACAAGTTCATCTATTGTTGAATAAATTAATTAGATTAAATCTGAAATGAGGTCTGGTGTTGTGATGTTTTTCCACGTTTTGAAGATGTGACAGAGAATCTGTGGAGGCACAGATGCAGCATCGGAAGCAATTTACAGTAAGGTTTTCTGCTCAATATCCTGGGCTCGCTATCTTAAATGCATCTAGGTAGCAAGGCCAGTGAAGATAGAGAGCATAGGGAGTTAGGACTCACTTGTGAGAGTAATGAAAAATAAGGAACTGATGTGTCTATGGTAAACAGGACAGAGAAGATTCAAAAAGGTAACTGGCATAACATATTCACAGTTAAAGGCCCCATTAATTATGGGGAAGTGTGGAGGGTGCATGGCCGAAGAATCCATTCACATTTTTTAGCTTTGCTTCACGCTCTGCAGATGGCTCAATAGACAATCTGGCCAGCGTCTGGGAGGGAAAACCAGTGGCATAAGGCCGCAGCAAGAGACCCTTGGAGACAGTCCTTAGCTACCGGGGGAGTGGGGGTGGGAAGAGGCCTGCTAGGAAGTGGGGAGAAAGACCAAGAGCGGGGGTGGGAGGGAGCGAGGCACTGATCGGGAGGGGGTAGATAGGGCAGCAATCAGGAGGGCTAGAGAGACGGAAGCTGGATAGCATGGCTGGGGAAGGCCGAAGGCTTCTTTCAAGGGCCAGGATGGGCACACCTGCTCTTCCTAGTCCAAAAGGAGTGCTAAAAAAAGGTACTTGCCTTGTACATCCGGCAGCTCCTGCCTTTCTTTCACTGGTGGGTGTCCCGACACTTGGGAAACCCATATAGCAACAGTCAATTTTAAATTGCACTGTGGGAGCCCAATTGAAATATGTTAATGAAGTATCCCACCATACTACATGTACGCAGCGTGTTGGGGACGTCTTCCCTGTATTTAACTGTTTAACCGCACTGTTCCCCCCTCCTGCCTGACCCGCTCCCACTCATAGTGTGGGGGTTCATATTGAGGCCAAAATGTCAGCTGGGGCAGCAGGGCGCTGCTGTAAACAAACATGTTATTTGTTTGATTAAACTGCCATTCATGTTTAAATTCTTTTAAAAAACCAACTCCTTGGGAATCTGACAATTGTGCTCTCTGTAAATCATGAGATTATCTGACAAACTCCACATGAAACAACCACCACATTAATACTCTTATAGGGATGATTTTCATTTGCTTCTTTGCTTTTGTATAAATGCATTATTCGATTCTGTGCGAGAAATTTAACATGGGGCGGAAGTAGCTACAAGCTCTGAGTAGGCATGCACTGCTGTCAACATTCGCCACTTCATTAACAATTTATTGATTTCATATTATTGTTTCAACATGCAGGATTCATGGAGGAGATCATTTTTCTCTCCTGTTCCTTTCCATCTCAGTGAATTAACACAGTGGTGGAAAATCCATAAATCACTGACATGATCTTAAGAGTTGGTAGTGATGTTCTGAAGTATGTGAGATAAGCCTGATAAACTATTTATAAAAATATGGGACCAGAAAAGGTTTCCTTCAAGGGCCAGGGTGGGCACACCTGACTGGTCCATAAACTATTATCCGGTAAATATCTATCCGTTCTCCTGTAAACTTTTCCACACTTGATGCCATCACTGAGTCTCTGGGCAGCCTGGTCCACCCGTTCACGAATCTCTGGGTAGAGTAGTTATTATCTGTCGATCTTACCTCTTCAAATCTTGAACCCATGTCCCCTGTTCTAGACTTTGTGGTAATCACAAATATATTCAAACATAAAACGCAGAAAATGAAAGTTTGATGCAATTGTTTAATTTTAGATTTTTTTCAAAGTGCCGCGCCACCACTGAACATCTCCAAACCGGCCTCAAGGATTAGAGTGTCAGCCGGCAGAATCGCTCCCTCGCCCGGACACAGGGGCTCGGCTTCAAAAGAAACCTAGGGGGCGGGGTGGGGGGGTTGAGGGTGTGTGGAAGCCAAACTGAAGGGATGAGAACCCTTACACTAAGCAGCAGCATCAAAAGAAGCCTGAGGGGAGGGGGGCTGTTTGCCGACCCTCGTGCCCGGTAAGGAGACGTTCGGTCGGTGGTGGGGTGCTACTTTGAAAAAAATCTAAAATTAAAGAATTGCATTATACTTCATTGCCCCAAATGTCCTCATTTCAATGCTGAGCTTCCCGTTCTAAGCAAGCCTATTGCACATGCCAAGACCTGACTGTGGTCCAGATTCGGGCATCGACCTTGGGGAGAGAGAGAACAAAGAAGCTTGTCCTGCTACTTTGAGCTTTTTGGAAAGGTACAATTTAATCATGCGGACAATACTGACGATGCCATACCTCGTGCAAGTCTTCGACATTATGGTGTTGCAAAGAGATGATTGATTTGATATCACCGCATGAGGAATCTCAGAGCATGTAGGATGATGGGCAGGAGGCCTTACCCACGTCGGTTGCATCGACACAAGCATCATACCTGCACCTGAGTGATGCAGACTGTGTGAGATGGCTGCGTTTCCAGAAAGAAGTTGTAACTGAGATCTATGAGTTAGTAAAAGCAGACTTGCAACCATAGAAGCATCAAGAGAATTGCTTTGTCAGTTGAAGTGAAGGTTATGGCTGCACTTTCATTCTATGCCTCTGGATCATTCAAGGCCACAATTGGGGACGTGTGCACCATTTTTCAACATGCAACACATATTTGCATTCTGCAGGTGACTGCTGCACTATATGCCTGGAGGAATGACTACATAAAGTTCCCCATGACCGCTGAGGCAATGCGTGAAAGGGCTGTGGGCTTCTCCAAGATTGCTGGCTTCCCAAAGGTACAGGGCTGCATTGATTGTATGCACCACGCCTTGCGAGCACCTTTGAAGGATTTCAAGATGTACAGGAACAGAAAAGGCTTCCACTCCATGAATGTGCAGCTTGTGTGTGACGACGTGCATCACATCATGTCAGTTGTTGTGAGATACCTTGGTAGCACCCATGATGCGTTCATCCTATACGAGAATACTATATCTGCCATGTTTCAGCAGCAGCAGCCAGAAGGGCAGAGCAGGCTACTGGGAGACAAAGGGTACGACCTCACCTGGCTCATGATGCCCCTACACGTAACCCGGATGGAAGTTGACCGAGAATACAACATGTCGCACACTGCAATGCGCAACATAATAGAGAGGACCATTGACATCTTGAAACAGCGTTTCCGATGCCTGCACCATTCCGAAGGCTACTTCAAATATTCCCCTAAGATTGTCTGTCAGTTCACTGTTGTGTGCTGCATGCTGCATAACTTAGCCATCATGAGGCAGCAGTAGCTGCTAGTAGAAGACCACCTGAGGTGAGAGTGGCTGATGATGATGAGGAAGATGCAGATGATGAGGAGGTGGAGGAGAATGAGGAAGCCATGCAACTACCTGACCCCGGAGCACGACGGCGGAGGAGGGCGGGTCGTCGTGCCCCTTTACCGATTGCTCGAGCCTTGTGCCAGCAACTCGTCCGTGAACACTTTACTGCCTGAAGGCTCAGCGGCAACTATTCCAACTGGATCATGTTTACTGTTTGGACCTGTTCCGTAATGTTGTGTTGTGTTAATGGAACAAATATGGAAATTATTCTTCTTGACTTCAAAAAATTGTGTTAATAATGGAACAAATAATGGAAATGATTCAGTTATAATTTAAAATATATTTTATTCAAAAGTTTAACACCTATTTGCACTTAACTTAATTTTAATAAAAATATTCTTGTATCAAACTTTAAAGTTTTGAGTTAAGATAATTTACAAACTCTAAGAACACTTAAATACTTTAAGATCACTTACAAACTTTTAAACTTGTCAATTTACATAATTTACAAAAAACTTTTAATTTGAGAACAGTTGCAACAGTAACAACAATAAAAACAACAACAACAACAGCAGCAAAGAAACGATGCACCCATCTCTCCTGCACCTTATTCTAAGACTGCCTGCTGAACTGAGACTTGTTGACTCCACCCCTGCCCGCCAGCAGTGGCGCAGCGTTTCTCGGGTTGGTACCAAGCTTATTCTTTCAAACATCTCGGATAATGTGCACTTCTTGATGGGGGAGAAGGCGGTAATGTGGAAGGTCCAGCTTGGAGCTCTTCAGAGGCTGGTCTGGGGATTGGAGTGGGAGTGGCAGTTGATTCTGTCAATGGGCGCGGGGTCTGGGCGTGTTCCCTTATTGCAGCAGCTAACTCCGACATTATCTCCCCCATGTGCCCTGAAAGTGTCTCAACTACCTCCAAAATTCCCTCCCTCATGTTCGCCGGCAATGTATCAGCTACCTCTGACATTCCCTCCCTCATGTTCACCAACAATGTGTCAACTACCTGCAACACTCCCTCCCTCATGTTCACTGACAGCGCATCAGCCACCTGTGACATCCCTTCCCTCATATGCACCAACATTGTATCAGCTGCTTGTGACATTCTCTCCCTCATGTACCCGGACAGTGTTCCCATTTCTCATGAGAGTGCTGTTACTTCTCCTGACAGTCCCGAAACCGTGTCCTGGAGTGATTGTGTAAAGTCAATGCTCTCCACACTCATTGCCATCATCTGAACCACATCTGTTAGATCCTGCACCTCAGGAGAACTCTGTCCGGCTCTCCTTCCCCTCCTCACCCTGGGTGTGGCTCGCTGGGACACGCAGCCTCGGACGGTGGGGCCCTGGGTATGCCTTGCTGCATCCCACTGGGACCCACAGCCTCGGACTGTGAGAAACTATCGAATGTCTCACTAACACTCACTTGTACCACTCTGGAAAGGGCCTGGCACCTCAATGAGCCACACCTGCACCTCCTCCAGAGTGAGTGCAACAGGGTGAGCTTCGTCCATCACCTCCCCCTTCCCCTCCCCCTCCCCCCCCATGCTCTTGGTCTGGAAGGTAGGATTGGAAGATGTTCTCCTCTTCAGGCTCGTCCGCGTCTGAATCTTCTTCTGTATCGGCTTCAGCCTCGTCAAGGTTGGCCTCAAATTCTGCAAAATATAACAGATCAGACAAATGGTTAGCAGCAGAGGAGGGGGCAGGGTGACATGAGTAGGCTCACACAGTGCAGGCAGCAGGCTCATTTGATGGACCATGATGAATAATAGAACATTGCATCAATCGAAGCGTAGCTGATGGAGACATCCCCAGGAACCGAAGCATGGCTAGCCCGCGCAGTACTTAACATTTAGCAAAGTCAGACTGTGGAATTTGCAGGACTTACCCTCTCCGTCGAGTGTGGGGCCAGCTTGTGCAGTGGTGGTTGCTTTTCTCCAGGCAGGACCCATTGAAGCAACGACCGTCTCTTCCAAGAATGTCAGTGGGTGCAGATTTGCTGGGACTCCTCCTGTTCGAGTTCTTTCCCTTTTGTTGTGTGCCACCTTCCTCTGCAAAGATGAAAATATTACTTTTTAGAGAGGGTGTCTTTCTGCTGGGTGGGACATATATACATTTACAATTGCAATTCCAGTGAATAAATGAAAATATTACTTACACTAACTACTTGACCAAGGTCCTGCCATTTCTTTTTGCACTGGCCTCCAGACCTCGGGGTGGTCACCATTGCACAGTAATCTTGTGCAAGTTGGTTCCAGCGTTTCTTCATTTCTTTTGGTGAAACTTTTATGTGACATCTGCTGGTGTCCAGCTCGTGCCATCTGGCTTCAATTACAGTAACTAGTATCTTGTATTGCAGCTCCAATATTTTCAAAGAGAATTAAAGTGCTCAGACACAACTGGCTCTTTATAAATGGCCGAATGCAGACTAGGAGCTGTACCGGGCATGCGCGCCCATAGCAATCATGTCAAAAACGTTCTTTTTTTTGCGCATGCATAGAAGGGGGGGCATCATTTTTCTCAGCACAGACATTAGGCTCCACCCCCCGAAGCTAAAGGACAGGCTGCGTGGCGCCAATCTCAAAAAATAGAATGGGGAAACTTGCTAGTTATTTTTTTTGAGTAGTCGGGGCCAAAAAAAAAATGGGTAACTCTTGCAATACACCAAAAAAAAATGCATTGGGGAAAATTGAGTCCACTGACAGGTAACAACAAGAAGTGACACAGACTTTGTGCCTTAAGCTGTAGATTACACATCATTCCTTGACTTTTATTAGCGAAAAATACTGAAGTACCTGAAAGCTTGAAGGATGGAGCTGTAAATGTTGGAAGCAGTGATGGTGTATTTCAGTGGGAGGATCTGGAAAAAGATGAATTTTTACATTAAATGTCATGCATTCTGCTTAATCTTAAGTACTTTTATACTTCACAATTGGTAGGTTTTTAATCTTAAATAAAAGGAAAAACAAAGTTATATTTAGATTTTCAATAGAGCACCGAGCCATTGCATCCCAGAAAGTTATCTCAACAACATGTCTCCCACATTCAACTCACATTCACAGAGATGATGCATCCCATCCAATTCCCGCCCTTTTGCAGAGACACTTTCTCCTCTTCAGCACTCCCCCTGCATACTGGCACTCCCATCATGCCGCAATTCATCCTGGTTCCCTTTTTCTGCCACTTCAATTCAATCTAGTACTTTTCTCCCATCGACTTGTTTAAACTAGTACTCTTATTCCACTACCCTGTTCAACATGACTCTAATCTTCCTCACTCCCAATGAAGCTGCCATACTTCTTTCTCCAACCCACTCATTCAATCTGGTACTCTTCTCCCTCTGTCCCCAGTTTGATTTAGTGTTCTTTCCAGTCTCTTACACTTCAAGCTGACATTTACTTCCTCTGTTCAAGCTTGCAAGCTTGCCTCCTCACTGAATGATGACATTTTCTCTTCCCACCACTTCTGCATTATTGCTGGCACTCTCCTTCTTCCCAAACCCAAAAAACCCCATCCCTCTTATCATGTATGTAAGCTTGGGGTTACTAGCCACCAGGTAGTGCGACTGTGGGAGGTCATTGGGCTGTACGCACCTATATGCAGCCCAGGTATAAAAGGCAAGCCATGATGTAATGTAATCACTTTGGGCCCTAATAAAGCAGAGCCAGGTTTGTACCTGTGTTAGTTTACAGTATTCAGTCTATTGAGTTATTACATATCTAACATTTGGCGACGAGGTAACTTAAGAACCTTCGCATGCAAAAATGAGCACAATTGAAATTCTGGAGAGATTCATGGAGGGAGAGGACTGGACAGATTTTCTAGCTCACCTGTACCAGTACTTTGTGGCAAACAAAATGGAAAACCTCACTGATGCAGTTAGACGCAGGGCGATCTTCCTCACTGTTTGCGGTCCGAAAATCTATAGATTCATAGAGAATGTTCTCTCGCCTGCAAGTCCAAAAAACAAGGACTATGAGGAATTGTGTGCACTGGTATGTGACCATCTCAAACCAGAAGAAGGCATCATCATCTCACGATATCGATTCTACACACACGTTCGTTCTGAGGGCCAGGATGTGTCGAAATTCGTTGCCGACCTAAGACGTCTAGCTGGACCATATAAGTTCGAAAATGCATTGGGAGACATGCTGTGGGACATCTTTGTCATCGGCATCAGCCACGAGGAGATCCTGCGTAAGCTACTGGCGGCAGAAACGCTGGACTTGAGCAAGGCCCTCACGATGCATGAGGCATGCATGACGACGGACAAACACTTAAAGCAGATGTCATCGGAAAATCGGAACTCGGCAAGTATTGTAAACAAGATTGTATCGTCGTTTGGCAGAGCTGCACATGGCAGGGCCTACTCGACTGCATATGCGAAACCTGTGGCTGCTCAAAGTCCGCCAACGGGAATTAATCAGATTTCACTATGTTGGTGTTGTGGGGGCAATCATAGGCCTCATCAGTGTCTGTTTAAACAGTATATTTGTAAAGGCTGTTTGAGATGGGGGCACTTCATGCGCATGTGTCCGCAACTAAGCAAGCGTGCTGCGACACATCACATGGAGGAAGATGACTAGTATAGCGTGGATCTGGATATGCAATCCGAGATACCAGAGGCAGAAATGTATGGATTATATTCGTTCCTAACAAAGAGCCAACCGATAATGATTAATGTGAAACTTAACGGTCTGTCGATACCGATGGAATTGGACACGGGTACGAGTCAATCAATAATGAGCCAGAGAACATTTGACAAGCTGTGGGATATTAAGGCTGTGAGGCCTAAGCTGAGTCCAGTCAAAGCCAAGTTGAGTACGTACACTGAAGAACTCATAACAGTGATTGGCAGTGCAGTAGTCAAGGTGTCTTGCGATGGTGCGGTTCATGATTTACCTTTGTGGATTGATCCAGGCAATGGTCTAATGCTGTTCGGCAGGAATTGGCTAGAAAAAAATCAAATAGAATTGGAACGATATCAAAGCGTTGTCATCGGAGAATGATATTCCATGTGCTCAAGTGCTGAGCAAGTTCCCCTCGCTGTTTGAACCAGGCATCGGCAAATCCACGAGAGCCAAGAGGCAAATCCACGCAAGACCTGTCCATCATAAAGCTTGGGCGGTTCAGTACATGATGAGCGAGAAGGTCAAAATCGAACTGGACAGACTCCAGTGTGAAGGGGTCATACCACCGGTCGAATTTAATGAATGGGTCAGCCCCATTGTTCCTGTGTTGAAGAATGATGGCACTGTCAGGATTCGTGGCGACTACAAGGTTGCGATCAATCGAGTTTCGAAACAGGATCAATACCCGTTACCGAAGGCTGATGACCTGTTTGCAACACGAGCTGTAGGGAAGTCATTCACTAAACTGGATCTGACGTCGGCCGACATGACACAGCAGCTGGTCGAGACATCGAAGAAACTTACGTGCATCATATTTCAGAGGAACACAGAGAGTCTACTGAAGTCTATCCCTAGAACCGTCGTGTTCCAAGATGACATCCTGGTCACAGGTCGTGACACCGCAGGACATCTGAACAAACTGGAAGAGGTCTCCATCGTCTGGACAAAGTGGGACTCAGACTGATGCGCTCGAAGTGCGTCTTCATCACACCGGAAGTCGAATACCTGGGAAGGAAATTTGCTGCTGTAGGCATCAGGCCTACGGACGCGAAAACCAAGGCCATCAAAAATGCACCCAAGCCTCAGAATGTGATGGAGCTGCATTTGTTCCTTGGTCTACTCAACTAATTTCCTACCGAGATTGAGCACTTTATTAGAGCCACTGCACATGCTGCTAAGAAAAGGCGATAACTGGGTTTGGAGTGCGTCTCAAAACAGAACTTTTGAAGAAGCTACTAATCTGCTTTGCTCCAACAAGCTGCTGGTACATTATGATCCGTGTAAGCGTCTAGTATTGGCCTGTGATTCTTCGTCATATGGAGTTGGTTGTGTGCTCCAACAAACTAATGAGTCGGGTAAACTACAACCTGTTGTGTATGCTTCTAAAAGTTTGTCAAAGGCAGAAAGAGCCTACCGCATGGTAGAAAAAGAAGCATGTGTGTATGGGGTTAAAAAGATGCATCAGTACCTGTTTGGTCTTCGGTTTGAACTGGAAATAGATCACAAGCCACTCATTTCATTGTTTTCGGAAAACAAGGGTATCAATACCAATGCATTGTCCCGCATCCAGAGATTGGCGCTGACATTATCTGCCTATGATTATGTCATTCACTATAGAACTGGCACTGAGAATTGTGCCAATGCATTGAGCCATATGCGGTTGCCCACACCGGAGGTGGACACGCCACAACCTGCAGACCTACTGTTAGTCATGGATGCTTTTGAAAGTGACCCCTGTAACGGCTCAACAAGTTAAGACCTGGACCATCCAGGACCCGATATTATCGGTTGAGAAATGTTGTGTCCTTAGTGGTAATTGGTCTGCCATACCCAAGCAAATGGGTGATGAGACCAAACTTTACAGCCATCGTAAAGATGAACTATCCATTCAGTCAGGTTGTTTACTCTGGGGTAATCGTGTTGTTATGCCGAAGAAAGGCAGAGAGAAATTTGTACTTGACCTGCATAGCACTCATCCCGGTATTGTCATGATGAAAGTCATTGCCAGGTCTCATGTATGGTGGCCTGGAATTGACTCTGATCTGGAATCATGTGTACATCAGTGCAACACTTGCATGCAGCTAAGTAAAGCACAGCGGAATCGCCGCTGAGTCTGTGGTCATGGCCATCTAAACCATGGTCCAGAATCCACATCGACTTTACAGTTCCCTTCTTGGGAAAGATGTTTTTAGTTGTGGTGAATGCATATTCCAAGTGGATAGAGTGTATAATCATGTCATCCAGTAAATCCACAGCTACCATTGAGAGCTTTCGTGTCATATTTGCCATTCATGGTCTGCCCGACATCGTTGTAAGCGACAACGTACCTTGCTTCACTAGTCTGGAGTTTCAAGAGTTCATGAAACTCAATGGTATCAAACATGTGAGGTCACCACCATTCAAACCCACATCTAATGGTCAAGCAGATCGTGCTGTCCAAACCATCAAGAGTATGAAACGTGTAATTCAAGGTTCACTGCAGACTCGCTTGTCACGCATATTGCTTAGTTACAGGACAAGACCCCACACACTTACTGGGGTCTCCCCTGCTGAACTATTGATGAAGAGAGGTCTCAAGACCAGGCTCTCTCTTATCTACCCTGACTTGAATGATCATGTTGAATCAGCAGTGGTATCATGATCACACTGCCGTGTCACGTGATATTTCTGTTAACGATCCTGTGTATGTACTAAATTATGGTCAATGTCCCAAGTGGATCACCGGTACTGTTATGGCCAAGGAGGGTAACAGAGTGTTTATTGTTAAGCTCAAGAATGGGCAAACATGCAGGAAACATGTTGATCAGATAAAGCTGCGGCACATGGGTGAACCGGAACAGTCTGAGGAAGACACAATCATTGACCAACCAATCTACCCTCAGTCATCAGAGGATTCCGCTGTCATCAATGAATCTGGACTTTCAATCCCTGACATGGTCATTGCCACTCCCATCAGATCGGCTACCCAGCTCCCAGTCATAACAGACTCAGAACGCTCGCTCATTGCCATTCCCATCAGATTGGCTACCCAGCCCCCAGTCATAACAGAATCAGAACGCTCGCCTAAGGCTGGAGTTGAACTGAAACGATCGACTCAGGAGCGGAAAGCCCCGGAGTGTCTCAATTTGTAAAAAGACTGTTACTAATATCATAAAGGGGGATATTGTCATGTATGTATGCTTGGAGTTACTAGCCACCAGGTGGCACAACTGTCGGAGGTCATTGGGCTGTACGCACGTGTATGCAGCCCAGGTATAAAAGGCAAGCCATCTTGTAAAGTAATCTCTTTGGGCCCTAATAAAGCAGAGCTAGGTTTGTACTTGTGTTAGTTTACAGTATTCAGTCAATCGAGTTATTACATACAAAACACCTCTCCTATTCATTTCCCAATTCGTTGCCATTCCTTTTCCCCCATTAATTTCCACACATTTCCTATATCTACACTATAATTTCTTTACTGCCTTTCACTGCCATTCCACTGCTCTTTCATTATCACCTTTATTCCCTTTTATTGGTTTCCTTGACCTCCATCATTGCTACCACTTTTTACCCTCTTTATTGTCATTCATTCCCCCTCTTCCCCCATGTTACCATTCCTTCTCCATTCATTGCCATCCTTTTCCCCTTCCCTCTTCCCTCAGCACCACCACTACCTGAGTGCTGTTGTTTCTGGAAGAGATCCTGGTTACTGCACATTGTTGGCTGCAATTCCTGTTCTTGTGGAAATCTCATCTGCAGTAATGTAGTGGCGGGATCCATTCTATTAAAACGAGGCTGGCTAAAAGTGGTGCAGAGGAGGGAGAGTCTATTTCATGTTGATTTGTTTCAGCAAATGCTGAGATATGCCAATTACTGCAGGTCAGCGTGACATGTAAACAGTTGGCACAAATCCCCTGAGTCTTCTCATCTCTAGATGAAACAATCCCAGGCTCTTCAATTTCTCCCTACAGGAACGGGAGTAGGCCATTCAGCCCCTCGAGGCTGTCGGCTATTCAGTTAGATCATGGTGGATCTATATCTCAACTCCATTTACGCCTTAAATCAGATGCGTTAAGTTAGGTATCAATTTAATTACCTTTTTTGCAATGCCTCCAAAATATGATTATACAATCATAGAATCATAGAAATATATAGCACAGAAGGAGGATTTTCAGCCCATCGTGTCTATGCCAGCCGAAAAAGAGTTATCCAGGCTAATCCCATTTTCCAGCTCTTGGTCCGTAGCCTTGTAGATTATGGCACTTCAATTGTATATCCAAGTACTTTTTAAATGTGATGATGGTTTCTGCCTCGACCACCCTTTCAGACAGTGAGTTCCAGACGCCCACCATCCTCTGGGTGAAAAACTTCTCTTCAGCTCCCCTCTAATAGGCTGGGTTTGTTCTCATTGGAACAGAGGAGGTTGAGAGGAGACCTCATTGAGGTGTACAATATTTTGTGGGGCCTGGATATAGTGGATAGCAAGGGTCTATTTCCATTGGTGGAGGGGTTAATTAAGATGGGGCATAATTTTAAGGTGGTTGGTGGAAGGTTCAGAGAGGATTTGAGGAGGGGCATCTTCACAGGGGGTTGTGGGGATCTGGAACTCACTGCCTGGAAGGATGGTGGATGCAGAAACCCTCACCACATTTAAAAGGTACTTGAAGTGACATAACCTAGAGCTGGTAATTGGGATTAGACTGGATAATCTCTTGTTGGCTTGTACAGATATGATGGTAAGTACTGCAGGGAATCGAATACGGCCAGGGTGATCTCCTGGACTAGTTTCAATTGTCTGGATGGGTCGGAGAGGAATTTTCCCAGATTTTTTTAATCCCCAATTGGCTTGGGTTTTTATCTGGTTTTTGACTCTCTGAGGAGATCACATGGCTCCGGTTGGGGTGGAGTGTAGAATGTTTCAGTGTAAGGGATGTCACAGTTGCATGGGGCAGACTGGTTGGGCTGGGCGCTCTTTACCTTTCCGCCATTGTTCATTGTTTATAGGTTTATATATAACCTTCAGGGCTGCTGACCGAGGGCCACGCAGACACGATGGTCCGAAATGGCTTCCTTCTGCTCTGTAAATTTCTATGTTTCTATGTTTCTAATTCTTCTACAATGACTTTAAATCTATGCCCTTGGTTATGGAACTGTCTGCTAGGGAAAATAAGTATTTCCTATTCACTCTATCTAGGCCCTTCATAATTTTATACACCTCAATCAAGTCTTCCCTCAGCCTCCTCTGTTCCAAAGAAAACACCAGCCTATCCAATCTTTTCTCATAGATAAAATTCTCCACTCCAGGCAACATCTTCATCAATCTCCTCTGTAACTTCTCTCGTGCAATCACACCCTTCCTGTAATATAGTGACCAGATCTGTATACAGTACTCTAGCTGTGGCCCAACTAGTGTTTTATACAGTTCAAACATAACCCTCCTGCTCATATATTTTAAGCCTCGGCTAATAAAGGCAAATAACCCGTATACCGTTTTAACCACCTTATCTTCCTGGCCTGCTACCTTCAGGGATCTGTGGACATGCATTCCAAGGTCACTCTGTTCCTCTACACCTCTCAATGTTCGACTATTTATTGTGTATCCCCTTGTTAGCCCTCCCCAAATGGATTACCTCACACTTCGCTGGATTGAATTGCATTTGCCAGTTTTCTGCCCACCTGACGAATCCATTGATATCTTCTTGCAGTCTGCAGCTTTCTTCCTCACTATCAACTACACGGTTAATTTTTGTATCATCTGCAAAATTCTTAACCATGTCCCCTACTTTCAAGTCTAAATCATTGATATATACCACAAAAATCAAGGGAGCAAGTATTAAGCTCTGCAGAACCCCAATGGAAACAACTTTCCAGTCACAAAAACACCCTTTGCTCCTGCCACTGAGCCAATTTTGGATCCAACTTGCCATTTTCCCCTGGATCCCATGGGCTTTTACTTTTCTGACCAGTCTGCTATGTGGGACCTTGCTAAAATCCATGTAGACCACATGAAATGCAGTATCCTCATCGACCCTCCTTGTTACTTTCTCAAAAAAAATCAACCTAGTTAGTCAGAAATGACCTTCCCTTAACAAATCTATGCTGACTGTCCTTGATTAATCCATACCTTTCGAAATGACAATTAAAATTGTCCCTCAGAAATTTTCCAATAATTTGCCCATAAATCTGAACCGAAGAATGGCGATCGTATATAAAAACAGAAAATACTGGAAACACTCAGATAGCAATCCGATGATGGTTGTAACAAAAGTGGTATAACTTGTGGGACTTTTGGTGTATTTTGATGAGAAGAAATTCAGGGCCACAGTCACCTTTACAGCCACTGGCAGCACTGCCCTTGCCCTGGTGTGAGGCTGCAAGTCTGGTTGCATGAGGTGGCAGATACCTCACACACCGCTAGGTGCCAACTTTCAGGTGAAACATTAAGTCTGCCTTCTTAGATGGAAGCAAAATATCTCATGGCACTATTTTAAGAAAAGCAGATTAGCTTTACTGGTATTCTGGCCAACATTTACCCCTCAACCAACACCAGTAAAATAGATGATCTTGTCATTTATCTCATTGATGTTTGTCGAACCTTGTTGTGTTCAAATTGGATGTCACATTTCCTACATTAACACAGTGACTACAATCTGCGCTTTATGAAATCTAGTACTTTATTTATTAATTGCTTAAACAAGTAATTTTGACCATATTATGAGCTATTTTTTGTTTGTTTCTATTTATTCAAGACTGCAATCTCATTAACAGTGTTACATATCAACAATATGCATACATTTTCCATTCATTAATTTTAAGAAGCAGAGAATTTATGCTTAAATGCTTTAAAGCATCATTGGCTCCAATACAGCATTGATTCGAAAAAAAGTCACAAAGCATTTGACCAATATTGATTGAAATTTAATGAGTGGGACATTTGAACCAAACAATCCAAAACCACTTCCATTCAATGGAAAAATACTTCCACCTATTATATACCTAGTAAAAATCTGCTATCTGCACCCAGCTCAAAAAAAATCAGTCCAACATAAACACTTACAAATAACATTAAACAACTCATGGAAGCTAAGTTGTAATGTTAGCTTGAACCTTCAGTTGTTGGTCTAGATTTTATTGCTTCACCCCTGAAGAATCAATGCCAGTTGCCAAAATATCCCTATCCAATCCTATCCAATCACACAAGGTTACTGAAGTCCAGGTTGAAGTCGGTCTCCAGAGGGAGGCACAGGAGGCGGTTGTGCAATTCAGATACCACATTCCACCACTTTCGTTGAGTCTTAAAACTACCCTCGACTGCACTCACATCTGAGCGCCACTTGATTGACTTCAAGCAGTGAAACACAGCCATAGGGCAAGAAGTAAACAGCTAGGCATGCATGAATGGTGCGAGATAGTTTATAATGTGGATAAGCATCCATGGGCCAGAATTGTTGAATAGATCTTGATTTTACTGCAAATTGTTTTAGCTTTTGCCTTTTCCCATTTATATCTAAACTCCTCCTGTCCAATTTTTGATGGCTTCATGAGTCTTGTTCACAACTTGTGTGTGCAGGTATGCCACTGATCGCTGCACCATTACAGTATGCTGTTTACACTCCATCTCCTTTTTACTTCCCCATCTTTCAATCTACCCTTCAGAACTTCCTCTCTCAACCTCCCGAAATCTTATAGTTGAAACATCTCAACCGTGGCTATCAAGGAAAATCAGGGATAGTATTAAAGCGAAGGAAGTGGCATACAAATTGGCCAGAAATAGCAGCAAACCCAGGAACTGGGAGAAATTTAGAACTCAGCAGAGGAGGACAAAGGGTTTGATTAGGGCAGGGAAAATGGAGTACGAGAAGAAGCTTGCAGGGAACATTAAGACGGATTGCAAAAGTTTCTATCGATATGTAAAGAGAAAAAGGTTAGTAAAGACAAACGTAGGTCCCCTGCAGTCAGAATCAGGGGAAGTCATAACGGGGAACAAAGAAATGGTGGACCAATTGAACAAGTATTTTGGTTCGGTATTCACTAAGGAGGACACAAACAACCTTCCGGATATAAAAGGGGTCAGAGGGTCAAGTAAGGAGGAGGAACTGAGGGAAATCTTTATTAGTCGGGAAATTGTGTTGGGGAAATTGATGGGATTGAAGGCCGATAAATCCCCAGGGCCTGATGGACTGCATCCTAGAGTACTTAAGGATATGGCCTTGGAAATAGCGGATGCATTGACAGTCATTTTCCAACATTCCATTGAGTCTGGATCAGTTCCTATCGAGTGGAGGGTAGCTAATGTAACCCCACGTTTTAAAAAAGGAGGGAGAGAGAAAACAGGGAATTATAGTCCGGTCAGCGTGACATCGGTAGTGGGTAAAATGATGGAATCAATTATTAAGGATGTCATAGCAGCGCATTTGGAAAGAGGTGACATGATAGGTCCAAGTCAGCATGGATTTGTGAAAGGGAAATCATGCTTGACAAATCTTCTGGAATTTTTTGAGGATGTTTCCAGTAGAGTGGACAAGGGAGAACCAGTTGATGTGGTATATTTGGACTTTCAGAAGGCTTTCGACAAGGTCCCACACAAGAAATTAATGTGCAAAGTTAAAGCACATGGGATTGGGGGTAGTGTGCTGACATGGATTGAGAACTGGTTGTCAGACAGGAAGCAAAGAGTAGGAGTAAATGGGTACTTTTCAGAATGGCAGGCAGTGACTAGTGGGGTACCGCAAGGTTCTGTGCTGGGGTCCCAGCTGTTTACAT
Organism: Pristiophorus japonicus; assembly: GCF_044704955.1. NCBI lineage: Eukaryota > Metazoa > Chordata > Chondrichthyes > Pristiophoridae > Pristiophorus > Pristiophorus japonicus. The sequence continues at coordinate 216,228,696 of NC_091977.1, read as the reverse complement.
TGTACATTAATGATTTAGACGAGGGGATTAAATGTAGTATCTCCAAATTTGCGGATGACACTAAGTTGGGTGGCAGTGTGAGCTGCGAGGAGGATGCTATGAGGCTGCAGAGTGACTTGGATAGGTTAGGTGAGTGGGCAAATGCATGGCAGATGAAGTATAATGTGGATAAATGTGAGGTTATCCACTTTGGTGGTAAAAACAGAGAGACAGACTATTATCTGAATGGTGACAGATTAGGAAAAGGGAAGGTGCAACGAGACCTGGGTGTCATGGTACATCAGTCATTGAAGGTTGGCATGGCAGGTACAGCTGGCGGTTAAGAAAGCAAATGGCATGTTGGCCTTCATAGCGAGGGGATTTGAGTACAGGGGCAGGGAGGTGTTGCTGCAGTTGTACAGGGCCTTGGTGAGGCCACACCTGGAGTATTGTGTACAGTTTTGGCCTCCTAACCTGAGGAAGGACATTCTTGCTATTGAGGGAGTGCAGCGAAGGTTCACCAGACTGATTCCCGGGATGGCGGGACTGACCTATCAAGAAAGACTGGATCAACTGGGCTTGTATTCACTGGAGTTCAGAAGAATGAGAGGGGACCTCATAGAAACGTTTAAAATTCTGATGGGTTCAGACAGGTTAGATGCAGGAAGAATGTTCCCAATGTTGGGGAAGTCCAGAACCAGGGGTCACAGTCTAAGGATAAGGGGTAAGCCATTTAGGACCGAGATGAGGAGAAACTTCTTCACCCAGAGAGTGGTAAACCTGTGGAATTCTCTACCACAGAAAGTTGTTGAAGCCAATTCACTTAATATATTCAAAAAGGAGTTCGATGAAGTCCTTACTACTAGAGGGATCAAGGAGTATGGTGAGAAAGCAGGAATGGGGTACTGAAGTTGCATGTTCAGCCATGAATTCATTGAATGGCGGTGCAGGCTAGAAGGGCCGAATGGCCTACTCCTGCACCTATTTTCTATGTTTCTATGTTTCTATGTTAGTGTTGTTCTGAATTGGTTAGAATCACAGTCAGCGGCGTGTCCTTTGGCATGGCGGGACAAGCACATTTTTCAGGGTTTCATACCCCTTGGGGCCTGCTTCAGTCAATAAAATAGCATGTTTCCTTCCTAAAACCACCCAGTTACGGTTTTCATCATCGGGGAGGTTGACGATACTATTCGAGGTGAAAACCATTTTTAGCCACTCCACATACATTCTGAAAGTCTCTCGGTCATGATGGAACTCACCCAAGCACCCTATTATTTACATAGCCGCAGCCATCTGTACTCTGGCAACATCAACAGTTCAGCCAAGCATGCTTGAAATTTACCTTGGATTTTTAGCTGTTCTCCAAAACAAAGATCCTCTTAAAGTCTCTCTGTCGGTTGGCAGAAATTTCCACCAAGAAAAATATCAGTTAGGGAATCCAAAGCTCCTATCCTCATCACCAATCTGTGATATCTTTAAGAAACCATAAACACGCACACACACACACACACACACACACACACACACACACACACACAAGATGGCTCTTTAACAAAAACTATGATCATATGACCTTGCCACATGACCTTTTATTATTAAAACATCAGTAGTTGCATTACATGCGTAGTCCACTAGGTGGAGGTCTATTACAGCAAGATGATCAGTCTCTCGACTCTTGGGGGGCGAATTTGTCCATTTTTGATGCCCTGTTAACATCTCCAGTGGGCACAAGGCATTTCTTCATGGGGAGGGGTCATCTCAACCATGACAGCCCAGCACCAATTCTTATGTTTTCTTATCAGAGAGCTGTGGAGTCTGAGTCATTGAATATATTCAAGGCTGAGATATGCAGCTTCTTCAGCTATAGGGGAATCAAGGGTTATGGGGAATAGGCACCAAAGTGGAGTTGAGGCCAAGATCAGATTAGCCATGATCTTATTGAATGGCGGGATAGGCTCGAGGGGCAGTATGATCTACTCCTGCTCCTATTTCTTATGTTCTTATGTTCTTATGAGTGCCAGGCTGCTGGCCCGATCTCACGCTGCCCTGGTGGCTCAGTTGTGGCCACCAAAGAGCCATGCAGATTGTGCAGCAGCCCTCTCTTTTAATCCAAGGGGAGGCACGTTGTACACGGAGCATCCGTGTAGTGCTGCACTCAGCACCACAGTACCACACCGAGACCTGCCCCCAAAGGAAGCGGAACACCAGAGACAGTGCTCCACTTCCTTTGAGGGGCAGTAGGCCCAATTCAGAATTGGGGGTGGGCCTTCCAACCAGCCCTTAAAAGTCTAGGGGCTAGATTTTCCATTATTTTGGGATGCATAACGCGCACTTAACGTCCATTTTAACGCTGAAATAAGGTGCTACGCCCAGATATCGCCCATTTAGCCACAAAATGGAAACTGACGCCGATTTTTTCGGACACATCGCCAAGCATTACTTTCGCTATGTACGTAACGGCAGGAAAAAATAATATCGCCCATTCATTTTTTTGGGGCAGAATCATCAGAATGGGCAAAACCATGGCTTAATATCACCCAGCATTACTTTCCGCACGTAATTAATGCCGAGATTCAATAATACCGCCTGCCCACTTTTTTTGTTGTAAAAGATCACATTTGCCGAAACTAACGCCCAGTATATCACCCAGCATCACTTTCACGCCCTCGCACATATCTCGCCCACAATATCGCTCGCCCAAAACACCGCTCTGAAAAAGTGGAACTGTTCTGAACTAATCACAGCGGTGGGGGCACCATTTTTCAAGTCGCACGTCACTTCATTGAAAAGGCTGCTTCAACTTTGGGAGAGTTTGGATTGACTCTGGAGTTCTTCTCAGGTGAAGTGACCATCTCAACAGACATCTTTTCAGACTGTGGACGATTGGGTTTTACTGTAGGTGTCTTTTAGTGTTGATATTTATTGCTTGTGAACAATCGGTATTATACTTTTATTGGAATGGGGCCAGCCATTTCTCAGCCTGCATCGATTACTACGCAAATGCTGCAGAGTGCAAATGGCACAACGTCTAATGTGCAGCATTATGTGTTCAATATAAAACGTGCCATACCAAAGAGGAGGTCCAGACCATACACACCCTGCACTTACAGGGAGAAGCGGTCTTACCTCGACTTATCCGAGAACACCTGCCTTCGGAGACTGTGCTTCCACAAAGTGATGATCAGTGAAATATGCCAGCTCATCAGGGCAGATCTGCAGCCTGCCAGCACCTTCAGGACATCACTGTCCATCGAGGTCAAGGTCACTGTGGCACTGTCGTTCTATGCGGCCGCTTCCTTTCAGGCCTCCACCATTGACATTTCACCTCTGTCTCAGCATACCACACATTGCTGCATTAGACAGGTCATGGAGGCCCTTTACGTGTGTAGGATGGACTTTATCAGCTTCCCTATGACCAGGGAGGTTCAGATTGACAGAGCTGGAGCATTCTACTGCATTGCTAAGTTCCCCAAGGTGCAGGGAGCAATACAGTGTACTCACATCGCCATGCGGGCACCTTCTCAGGGCCCAGAGGTTTTTTGCAACAGAAAATGTTCAACTAGTTGTCGACCACAACCAGATATTATGGCAGTGAATGCCAAATGTCCGGGCAACTTCAATGAGGCTCACATCCTGCGTGAGAGCGCTGTCTCTGACATGTTTACCAGTCAGCCACAAGGACTAATCTGTCCTTACTATACAGTACAAATGCACACGAGGCCCATACTTGAGAGAAAGTCACTCTGTGACCAGTAACCTTAATTTGCCAGCACTGAAGTGAAGAAGGTGGGTGGAGCTTCCCCTTTTATACCTGAAAGTCCAGGTTAGGAGTGTCTCCCACAAGTTCACCACCTAGTGGTCAGTGTTCTCACGGTGTACAGCTTAGGTCAGTTTATACATGGGTTACAATGACAGTGGAATACATGACATCATCTCCTCCCCAAAGTCTTATTGGGATCACAAGTTAAGTTTCTCTGGTGGTTTACGCTCCCTTGTAGGGCACCTGAGTTGGGGCTCTGGGTGTTGGGCGCTGGCCTGAGTGTCTGCTGTTTGCGGTGCCTCAGGCCTGTCCGGACTGCCCACAGTGACTGGGCTCTCCTCCACTTATTTCCGGTGTTCGGTCCCCTGTGGTGGAGTGAACTCTACATTGTGTTCTTCCTCTGCTTCTTCCATGAGGTTACTGAACCTCCTTTTTGTTTGATCCACGTGTTTGTGGCAGATTTGTCCATTAGTAAGTTTAACTACCAGAATCCTATTCCCCTCTTTAGCAATCACAGTGCCTGTGAGCCATTTGGGCCCTGCAGTGTAGTTGAGGACAAAGACAAGGTCATTGACAGCAATACATCGCGCCCTCGCATTCCTGTCATGGTAGTCACATTGTGACCGGCGCCTGCTCTCAACAATTTCATTCATGGTGAGGTGTATAAGGGATAACCTGGTTTTGAGCGTCCTTTTCATTAGCAGCTCTGCGGGTGGAACCCCTGTGAGCGAGTGTGGTCGGGATCTATTGGCCAACAGGAGGCGTGATAAACGGCTTTGTAGGGAACCCCCTTGGATTCTGAGGATTCCCTGTTTGATTATCTGCACTGCTCGTTCCGCCTGGCCGTTTGAGGCCGGCTTGAACGGTGCCGTTCTGACATGGTTGATTCCATTGCCTGCCATGAAGTCCTGGAATTCAGTGCTTGTGAAGCACGGGCCATTGTCGCTGACCAAGGCGTCTGATAGACCATGGCGTCTGATAGACCATGGGTGGCAAACATTGCCCGTAGACTTTCCATCGTGGCAGAGGATGTGCTTGAATTGAGAATGTCACACTCGATCCATGTGGAGTAGGCATCTACTACAACCAAAAATATTTTTCCATGAAAGGACCTGCGTAGTCCACACGGGCCAGGACCAGGGGCTAAGGGGGGCTTCCCTGGGCGCAGTGCCTAGCTGGGCACACGTGTTGCACCTGCGAACACAAAGTTCCAGGTCTGCATCTATTCCTGGCCACCAAACGTGTGACCTGGCAATTGCCTTCATCATGACAATGCCCGGTTGCTCATTGTGGAGTTCTCGGATGAACATCTCGCTGCCCATCTGGGGCATGACTACTCGGTTTCCCCATAGTAAGCAATTGGCCTGAATCGAGAGTTCATCCTTGCGCCTGAGAATGGTTTAAATTCTTCAGGGCATGCCCCATACGTGGCTGCCCAGTCCACATTCAGGACACATTCTTGACTAAAGACAGTAGCGGGTCTTTATTTGTCCAGACTGTGATCTGACGGGCTGTCACGGGTGAGCCTTCACTTTCGAAAGCTTCAACAGCCATGACCATCTTAGCAGCATGCTCGGTCGCCCCCTCAGTGGTGGCTAGTGGGAGCCTGCTGAGCGCATCGGCGCAGTTTTCGCTGCCCGGTCTGTGCCGAATTGTATTGTCATAGGCGGCTAACGTGAGTACCCACCTCTGTATGCGGGCCGACGCATTTGCATTTATGGCCTTGTTGTCGGCCAAAAGGGACATTAGGGGTTTGTGATCTGTCTCCAGCTTAAATTTCCTGCCAAACAGGTACTGGTGCATTTTTTTTCACTGCATATGTACACGCAAGTGCTTCCTTCTCTACCATCCCGTAGCCCCTTTCTGCCTGGGACAGACATCTGGAGGCATAAGCTATCGGCTGTAACTGATCCTTGGCATTAACGTGCTGCAACACACACCCGACCCCGTAGGACGACGCATCGCACGTTAACACAAGTTTATTACATGGGTCATATAGCATTAACAGGTTGCTGGAGCATAACAAATTGCATGCTCTATCAAAAGCCCTTTCCTGGCTGTCCCCCAGACCCATTCGTGACATTTACATAGGAGCATGTGTAGCGCCTCGAACAGTGTGCTCAATTTGGGAAGAAAGTTACAAAAATAGTTCAGGAGCCCCAGGAATGAATGCAGCTCCATTGTGTTACGGGGTCTGGGTGCTCTTTGGATCGCTTCCGTTTTGGACGCAGTAGGTCTGATCCTGCCTATTGCTATCCTCATCCTCAGGAATTCTGCCTCCGGAGCTAGGAAGACGCACATCGCCTTTTTCAGGCACAGAACTACCTGGTCCAGTCTGCGAAGCACCTCCTCCAGGTTGTGGAGGTGTTCTTCAGTACCGCAACCCGTGATGAGGATGTCGTCTTGAAAAACCACCGTCCTTGGAATCGACTTGAGGAGGCTTCCCACACTTCGTTGAAAGATCGCGCCGGCCGAGCAAATCCCGAATGGACATCTGTTGTACTCAAACAACCCCTTGTGTGCCATGATGGTGGTCAGCTTCTTCGACTCACTCGCCAGCTCCTGGGTCATGTAAGCTGAGGTCAGGTCCAATTTTGAAAAAGGTTTGCCACCGGATAGCGTCGCAAAGAGGTCCTCCGCTCTCGGTAGCGAGTACTGGTCTTGGAGTGACACCCGATTGATGGCGGCCTTGTAATCACCACATATCCTGACTGACCCATTCGCCTTGAGTACCGGCACAATCGGGCTCGCCCAGTCACTGAATTCAACTGGCAAGATGATGCCTTCCCTCAGTAGGCGGTCCAATTCGCCTTCAATCTTTTCCCGCATCACATACGGCACCGCTCTGGCCTTGTGGTGTACTGGTCTGGCGTCCAGGTTTATGTGAATCACTACCTTGGTCCCCATGAAAGTGCCAATACCGGGTTGAAATAGTGAGTCAAATTTGTCCAGGACCTGTGAGCATGATATTCGCTCCACAGAAGAAATTGCATTGACATCGCCCCATTTCCAGTTCATGACAGCAAGCCAACTTCTCCCCAGTAGTGCGGGACCGTCTCCCGGGACAATCCAGAGTGGCAACCTGTTCTCCGAATCTTTGTGGGTCACGACTACCGTGGCACTGCCGAGCACCGGAATGATCTCCTTTGTATATGTCCGTAGCTGTGCGTCAGTCGGCAATAATTTTGGCCTCCTGGCCTTGGACGCCCACAACTTGTCGAACTGTTTGATACTCATCAGGGACTGGCTGGCCCCCGTGTCTAGCTCCATTGATACTGGGATGCCATTGAGGGGCACTTTCATCATTATCGGTGGCGTCCTGGTATATGAACTGTATATGTGCTTAACATGGACTTGCTGAACTTCAGCTTCCAGCGATTTCCCCCAGTGTCCATTTGGCCTCATAAGGTTTACATCGGGCCCGTCTTCCTCATACATCAACCTGGCTGCAGGCTTCCTGCACATACGCGCCAAGTGACTGCTGACGTTGCAGTTTCTGCAGGTATATTGCTGATACCTGCAAGCTCTGGCTGTGTGTTTGCCTCCACACCTCCAGCATGAGCCATTGTTGGAAACAAAAGGTCCATTACCAGTCGATCGTCTCTGACTGTCTCTGTAACTGTCCTTAAGCGTACCATTAACAGGTGTTGATGGCCCCATTACTGGCCGCATTGTCCATTGCGATGGCATGAATCACCGTTCAGCTCGCCATTGTCTCTGTTGAATTCCCCCTTTGGGTTCGACTACATGCTGGGGCATGTCCGATTGCCCCTGTCTGCCTGGAGAACTGTGTGCTGCGTTAACAATGTTGACTCCCTGATAATTTGCTGCATTTAAACCAAGATTTTTGTCAAACATCATTCTGGTCTCTTCCTCCCCTGAGATAAATGTCTGGGCCATCAAAGCCGCCGTTTCCAGGGTCAAGTCTTTGGTCTCAATCAGTTTCCTGAAAACCCCAGCATGCCTGATGCCCTCCATAAAAAAATCTCGCAGCATCTCCTCTCTGCATGCATCTGGGAACTTACATAGGCTCGCCAGTCGCCGGAGGTCTGCCACGAAGTCTGGAACGCTTTGCCTTTCTCGCCGCCGGTGCATGTAAAACCGGTGTCTCGCCATGTGCATGCTGCTCACCGGTTTAAAGTGTTCCCCGATCAGCTTACTGAGCTCTTCAAAAGCCTTGTCCGCCGGCTTCTCTGGCACTAGAAGATCCTTCGTCAGGGAGTACGTCCTGGATCCACAAACCGTCAGGAGATAAGCCCTGCGTTTGTCGGCCGAATCCTGTCCCAGCCATTCCTTAGTGACAAAACTTTGCTGTAGTCTCTCAATAAAATCGTCCCAATCATCACCAACACAGTACCTCTCGTCTGTGCTGCTAGTGGCCATGCTCGCGTGGTTTAAATCCCAGTTTTTCGTCGCCAATAATATGTCCTTATTATACAGTACAAATGCACACGAGGCCCATACTTGAGAGAAGGTCACTCTGTGACCAGTAACCTTTATTTGCCAGCACTGAAGTGAAGAAGGTGGGTGGAGCTTCCCCTTTTATACCTGAAAGTCCAGGTCAGGAGTGTCTCCCACAAGTTCACCACCTAGTGGTCAGTGTTCTCACGGTGTACAACTTAGGTCAGTTTATATATGGGTTACAATGACAGTGGAATACATGACAAGGACAATGCTGGATGCTTGGTGACAAACGATATGGCCTAGCCACCTGGCTGATGAACCCTCTGCATGACACCCACACCGAGGCTGAGAAGCGATACGAGAGCCACAGAGCCACATGCTTTAGATGCCTGGAGCACTCAGGAGTGGAGCTACAATACCAACCTGAGCAAGTAGCTCAATTCGTGGTCATGTGCTCCATGCTGCACAACCTGGCTATCAGGAGGGGACATGAATTGCCAGACGGGATTGATGGTCCAACTGAGGAGATAGAGGAAGAGGAGGATGAGGGACTGGACGCTGACCTCGGGCCAGACAATCAGGCTGACTATACAGCTATGCCCACGCCCCCCTCCAGACCGTAGGAAAGGGCCCATGGAGGCTACATAGCTGGAAGGCTCTTATTCAAGAGTTCATAAATGAGCGATTTGCCTGAAAGAACGTTGCTGTTATTGACAAAGCTGACACACTGCTGTGTGTGTGCAGCTCAGACATCAATGGTGGGCGTCACCTTGGTGCCAGTTAAAGTTTAAGTTGATTCAAGTTAAGTGTAATTATATCCTTTAATGTTAAGGAATCACCAGTGTGTTACCGTCCAGCTATCTGAGACAATGCGCAACAAGGTTAAGTTGAATAAAAAACATTTAATACGACCTGAAATAATGGGCAAAAAAGTCCCACCCCCACCCACTTTTTCGAACATTGATATCAATCAAATGGTCAACATTTCCAGCAACACAGAACACAAATGCAAACCAACAGGGTGGCCCCCTCACCCCATACATTATAACAAATTGCATACATCGAGATGGAGATATAACAAAGCCATCATCGGTGGACATGCACCTCACTTTCCTTCTCCCCTCCCCTTCTCCCCACCTCTACCCCTTCCCCTCCTCACTCCATGCCGCCTGGCTGAGGAGCTCCTCAGGTGGTGCCTCATTGGGGGGCATGAAGGCAGAGCCGGTGGTTGCACGGATACGGGAGCGGGGCGTGCCGAGGTGTGACAATTCTCAGATCCAGAAGCAGCATCTTGCTCCTGCCTCTCATCTGTTGTTAGCACTGGAGATGCGGAACCTAGGGGTGGAGTGCCGCACTCCGAGACGACTGGGAGGACTATACCATGAGTGTTCCTGGCTGTCGCCTCCAGGGCCTCCGCCATCTGCGGAACATACTCCGTCATGGTGCCGGAGATGCTGGCCAGCTGTCGGGATATGCCCTCTAATGCATTTAGGATTTGGTCACCGATGTCTACAGTCCTCCTGGACAACTTTACCATCTCTCTGCTCTCATCTGGCACTCGTGGACCAGACCTGCCGCGTCCACGAAACCTCCGCGAGGTCGGCCCCATCCTGGGGACAAATGGAGTGCCCTGTGGTGAGGTGCTTGGGCCCAGTACCTCCAGAGTGGAGGCGTGAATGGCCAGAGGAGCACTAGATGGCCTTGGGGTGGAAAGCCTTCTGGAGCCTGGCGATGCAGGTTCCTCAAAATCAGCGCTCTCATCCGTGGAGAACAGACCCAGCGGATTGATGGGCGAGAATCGGACCTCCTCAGCGCCAGCTGCAGGACTGTCCGCCGAGTCCGGCCCCCGTCCCCACCTTCTGGTCTCTGTGGTCTTGCCTTGGGACGCGCTACTAACTAAGCTGCAAAACACAAATGAGGTTATTAGAGGAGTGCTAGGGTCACAAGGTGTGTCCAGCGCTACACACACCATATGCATGACAAAAGCACCACCGCTATCAAAATCATCACAGACATCACATTTCATGACCATCAACACATTCTGCATTGCAATGATTTTCATTAGGCCAGCATTATTTATAGGACAATTTTAGAAATCATCTATCATATATGATTGTTCGGATATGAGTGGGTGTGGCATCTATTGACTTTATATCACGCAATGGTGTATACTTTATATATGTGACATCACTTCAGGGTCTGCAGCTGCCTGCGTGGCCATCTGGGAGTGCCTCCCCACGAATGCGAGCACCCACTCTTCCATGTCAGTGAGGTTGCTAGTGACTGGTGGCACGGACCTCATCGTCAATAGCTTCTTCTGTAAAAGGTAACAGAACGACATGGCATGAGATCATTGCGTGATATCATTGCGAGGTATTGTCACAGAGACTGACACAACACATAACCGACAGATGTGATCATGATTATTATGATAATTATCATTCTTTGCCTAAAGACGTGCACCATGACCGCATGCTTTGAGTAAAACATTCCCAGTAAAAGTGAAATACCTCACATCTGATGATAGTCACTCATGACTCTTACAAATCAAATTATATAAATACATAAGTACATGTAAATAAATGTAATACTCTTGTGGATCCGACAAGGTCGTTTCATTGCTTGTGGCATTGGTTGTGCTCACGCACCTCATTGGTTGCCGATGAGACCTATTGCGGCCCATATCTTGTGGTACGCATTTGGGGTGGGCTTCCCACGCCCTCCCTGGGTCAAATCACCCCAATGTGACTGAATCCTCCTGCAGGAGGGAAGCATTAGGCTCGTCCAAGAACCTCCTCGCTCTCTTTCGTCCTCCACTGTGTTCCTCTCCCAGCTCACTGCTCTCGCCAGCGTCAGTCTCCACAGCGTGCTGTGTCACCTCCTCCTCTCCCTCCAGTATAGGCACCAAATTCGGGAAAATATCTGGTTGGTAACAGCTAATTTTTTTTGGCACCATTTCCTATAAATCTCGAATCTCTCCCTCCTTGCTTGCAAAGCAGCCACACCACACCCACACACGCCTTCACTCCCTCTCAGCTCCCTCTCTCTCGGTCTCCTCTTATGCACATGTAATGATGACCCTCTTACATAAGAATATAAGAAATAGGAACAGGAGTAGGCCATATGGCCACTCGAGCCTGCTCCACCATTCAATAAGATCATGGCTGATCTGATCATGGACTCAGCTCCCCTTCCCTGCCCGCTCCCCATAAACCCTTATCGTTCAAGAAACTGTCTACTTCTGTCTTAAATTTATTCAATGTCCCAGCTTCCACAGCTCTCTGAGGCAGCGAATTCCACAGATTTACAACCCTCTGAGAGAAGAAATTTCTTCTCATCTCGGAATTAAATGGGCGGCCCATTATTCTAAGATTATGCCCTCTAATTCTAGTCTCCCCCATCAGTGGAAATATCCTCTCTGCATCCACCTTGTCAAGCCCCCTCATAATCTTTTAACGTTTCGATAAGATCACCTCTCATTCTTCTGAATTCCAATGAGTAGAGGCCCAACCTACTCAACCTTTCTTCATGCCAACCCCCTCATCTCCGGAATCAACCTCGTGAACCTTCTCTAACTGCCTCCAAAGCAAGTATATCCTTTCGTAAATATGGAAACAAAAACTGCATGCAGTATTCCAGGTGTGGCCTCACAAATACCTTGTATAGATTTAGCAAGACTTCCCTGCTTTTATACTCTATCCCCTTTGCAATAAAGGCCAAGAGTCCATTGGCCTTCCTGATCACTTGCTGAACCTGCATACTATCCTTTTGTGTTTCATGCACAAGTACCCCCAGGTCCTGCTGTACTGCAGCATTTTGCAATCTTTCTCCATTTAAATAATAACTTGCTCTTTGATTTTTTTCTTCCAAAGTGCATGACCTCACACTTTCCAACATTATACTCCATCTGCCAATTTTTTGCCCACTCACTTAGCCTATCTATATCCTTTTGCAGATTTTTTGTGTCCTCCTCACACATTGCTTTTCCTCCCATCTTTGTATCATCAGCAAACTTGGCTACGTTACACTCAGTCCCTTCTTCCAAGTCGTTAATATAGGTTGTAAATATTTGGGGTCCCAGCACTGATCTCTGCGGCACCCCACTAGTTACTGGTTGCCAACCAGAGAATGAATCATTTATCCTGACTCTCTGTTTTCTGTTAGTTAGCCAATCCTCTATCCATGCTAATATATTACCCCCAACCCCGTGAACTTTTATCTTGTGCAGTAATCTTTTATGTGGCACCTTGTCAAATGCCTTCTGGAAGTCCAAATAGACCACATCCACTGGTTCCCCTTTATCCACCTGTTTGTTACATCCTCAAAGAATTCCAGCAAATTTGTCAATCATGACTTCCCCTTCATAAATCCATGCTGACTCTGCCTGACCGAATTTTGCTTTTCCAAATGTCCTGCTGCTGCTTCTTTAATAATGGACTCCAACATTTTCCCAACCACAGATGCTTGACCTCCTGAATCGTGGCAGTTGAGTGTTGTCATGCCGTTGCTAAGGATGGCAACTCTTTATGGCAGAAGGTCAGAGAGATTTACCGCTAATGCCGATTTCATAATCGCTCGCGGTAACGCTCAAATTTTAAAATGGAGACTAGGGGCTTTGAAAATGGGCGACAAGCCGGCGATCTGAAAACCCTTTATTACCACCCATGCTGGAAGTACTGCCCATTTTTGGGCGATTTGCACAAAAGTGTAAAATCTAGCTCAAGGTTCCCGGCCCCAATCAGGGTATGGAGCAATTTTGCTCCCATGATGTATTACCTGAGTGGTTCAATCACGCTGGAGAATGTTGTAAAGTACCCCTTGCTAATTCTGTTCTGGCACAACTTGCCACCATCTTTTGTGGATTACCGACTCTCAGGTCGGCTGCAGGATGGCGGCCCTAGTTGGTACAGGCCACTATCGTGCAGCCCGGCACTTCGTCTTGGGTGCCGGGCTGCAGGTCTGATCCCACGTTGCCCTGGTGGCCTAGTGGATGCCATCAGATGCCATGCAGTGTGCACAGCAACCCTCCGCTTTTAGCAAAGGGAGGGACGTTGAAGCGCGTCAGCACTGCGCAGAGCGTCCGCGGACCACTTAACACACTGCCCCAGTAAGCTCCGGGGACCGACCCCAAAGGAAGTGGAGCACAGGAGATAGCACTCCACTTCCTTTGAGGGACGGTAAGCCCAATTCAGCAGCGGGGGCGGGACTTCTGCGCCGGGCTCAGATAGACCCGGCCCCATCTGGTTACCGCCCCCATTTGGGATGCAAGGCAATTGCGCCTTGATATTATTAGTTAACCTGGTGTTGCAGAACATTGAGGCCTTGTGAATCTTGTTATTGCTTTGTCTGGTATGGTGCTTGAAACTTGCTGGGATGTTGTAAACCTTGGGGCCCAGATAAGAGTATTCTCAACTGCTAGAAAACCAAGAGACAGATTTGGGGGGCAAAGGTTAACAGCATTTTTCCTCAGTAATTTACAGTCAGATTTTAAAAAATATTTTCCTCTTCTGTGCTTTTTATTTCTGTACATGAAGCCTCTTCTACAGCAAGCACTTCCTGTAACCATCACACTTGCTTTGTCTCACACTTTAGATGTCATATTTTACACTATAATTTATACTCTGGTTCAATACAAACAAAACTACAGGAGATCTTCTACTGACAGTCTTGCAGATAGCATGCATGTCACACTTCCAATAATATTCTCCCATCAAATGTTATTGATAAAACCTTATTGTGATAGAACAGTATATCCTCCGACTCACCATAAGCAATGCCATAAGAGATTTGTTAAGTGTTAATATTATAATAATGCAGAATCCTAATTTCTTAAATTACAGTAAAATATGATAACAGTTAAGCCTTTCTTCATTCTGGCAATAAACTGCAAGGAATAATGTTAATTATATGCCTACATATATTTTAATTAAATAGATGTTGATTCAGTGTTAAAATGTTAAGCATCTAATTTAGCTATATATAAGCTTAATATCAATATAATTATATTTCCTCAACTTGATGTTGGGTTTTGTGACTTCTTTTCTAAAATTCTTTCAACTAAATTGTCATTAAAGAATGTTAGTAAAGTCACACAGATGTAATTGAGCAGTACTATGAATATTGTATAATTTAAAGTGATAGAACTATTGGCATTAATTGGACTCTGCTTGTTGCCTGGTGATACAACTGAATAAACAATGAAGTGCATTATGGGAGACAGCAGGGGAGCTCAGTCCTGTGGAGTGCTCATCATGTGGCATGTGGGAAGTCCTAGACGCTTCATACGGGCTAGACATGTGTGCAGGAGCTGTCTCCAGCTTCAACTACTCGAGCTCCGCGATTAGGAGCTTGAGCGGTGGCTGGAGTCAATACGGTGCATCTGCAAGGCTGAGAGCTACGTGGATAGCATGTTTCAGGAGGTGGTCACCCCGCAGCTTAAAAGCGTGCAGGCAGAGGGGAAATGGGTGACCACCAGACGAAGTAAGATCGCTAGGCAGATAGTGCAGGAGTCCCCCCATGAGTCCATCTCGCTTTCCAACCAATATTCACTTCTGAGCATCGGTGAGGGTGATGGTGTCTCTGGAGAGTGCAGCCAGAGCCAATTCCAAGGCACCACGGGTGGCTCAACTGCACAGGGGGGAGGAACGAAGAATAAAAGAGCTCTAGTGATAGGGGATTCTACAGTTAGGGGAACAGAGAGGTGTTTCTGTGGCTGCAGACGTGACTCCAGAAAAGTATGGCGCCTTCCTGGTGCAGGGTCAAGGATGTCACAGAGCGGACGCAGGGCATTCTTGGGGGAGAGGGAAAACAGCTAGATCCACATTGGGACCATCGGCATAGGTAGAAAGAGGGATGAGGTCCTTCAGGCAGAATTTAAGGAGTTAGGAAGAAAATTAAAGAGTAGGACCTCAAAGGTAGTAACCTCCAGGTAACGACCAGTGCCATGTGCTAATGAGTACAAGAATAGGATAGAGAGGATGAACAAGTGGCTGGAGAGTTGGTGTAGGAGGGAGGGCTTTAAATTCTTGAGGCATTGGGACCGCTTCTGGGGGAGATGGGACCTGTACAACCCAGATGGGTTGCACCTCAACAGCGCCGGGGCCAATATCCTCACGGGGAGTGTTGCTAGTGCTATTGGGGAGAGTTTAAACTAGCTTGGCAGGGGGGTGGGAACCTGAGAACAAATTCAATACGGAAGGAAGTAAAGCAGAAATTAGATATCAAGAATTTAGAAAGCGAATCTGTAAGTCAGAGGAAACAATGGTTAGTAAGGAGTAATCAAGGAGGTCTTCCTGTGTTAAATGGTATATACTTTAATGCAAGGAGTATAGCAAATAAGGCGAATGAGCTAAGAGCACAGGTAGATACTTGGGAGTTTGACATTGTAGCCGTTACAGAGACATGGCTTCAAGAGGGGCAGGTTTGGCAGATCAATATTCCTGCTTATGGGATATTTAGACAAGACTGAGAAGGAGGTAAAAAGGAGGGGGTCGCGGTATTGATGAAAGAAACTATTACAGCGGTGAGGAGGGATGATGTGTTAGAGGGATCCTCAAATGAGGCCATATGAGGTCAAATTGAAAAATAAAAAAGGGGCAATCACACTGCGATGATAACTGCTGTACCTTTATTGCACACATCTCTTATTTCTTGTTTGATGCTGTCCCCAACCTCACTACTACTGTTTGCTGGTCTGTACACAACTCCCACTAGCGTTTTCAGCACTTTGGTATTCCGCAGCTCCACCCATACCAATTCCACATCATCCAAGCTAATGTCCCTCCTTACTATTGCATTAATTTCCTCTTTAACCAGCAACGCCACCCAGCCTCCTATTCCTTTCCTATATGGGTGTTATACGTCATTTCAGCGGTAAAATGGACGTTAAATGCGTGTTAAGCTTGCAAAAAACGAGGAAACTCTAGCCCTATGTTTCTATGTTTCTAAAGTATGTGTCCAGACGATAGTAATGCCATCTTTGTTACAGTCATTGTTTTTTGTTAATCTGAATTGCATTTCTGAAAAATATGAATTAATTATCCTTTTAAAATGTCTTTGTAAGATATAAGTGTACCTTTTACAATTTGATATCTGTTATACGTTTTAATTAATCTCCTTGTAATTATGGGACCAAAGTGCTGTAGAAAATGGGCATATGAGACTTGAACACCGATCTGTTGCTGCAGGAGATTCCTTTGGCCTAGGTTTCGATCAGACAATCTGCCAGTGCCAAATAAGGCCATTAACAGGTAGGGGGCATGGCTGGAAGTGCGAATGCCGAAGCCTGGGTGTTCCCACAGCAAACACTAGTCAGGTGAGTGGCAGTCCAGAAGAAAGAGGCTTATGTTGTGGGGCCCACATGGGGAATTCAGGCCTGGGCTGTGGCCTGGAATCCTGAAGAAGAGCATTTTAAAAATGTTTTGAATGCATTTTGCTTAGCCCCATTGGAAAATGCATAGTCAGGCGGTTTCCACGAGTTTGGGGCCATGACCCATGCCACCCCCCTGCCCCCCGCCCCTCCCCACCAATCTCACATTCCACCATCTTGTCCACCAATGCCACATTTTGCAGTCTTGGTGGGGCAGGTGGATGTCATGATATTTAAAATAGGTAACCTCTCTCAGCCCCAAATACTCCAGTGGAGTCTATGGCGGACGCTACTGGTGTAAACTGCTTGGATTGCTTCCTGCGTGTTTACTGACTCTATATCTGTTATGTGCAGCATAATTCGAATTAGAAGTAAAACATTGAGCGGGAGAAGTTCAGTCATACCTCAGTTGGAGTGGTGTCCTGGGCGGAGCGATAAATTTTGTGTCGGCAACTGGTTTGCGCCTGCTGCCGCAAAATTCATCAGCTGGGCCCAGAGGTTATAGCGGGATGCTGAGGGAGGTGTTGCATGCCTCTTTTAGGGCGCTCGGCTGGCTGAGCACGGAAAAATCCCGAGCTAAACTGCCGGCCTCGGAGCACCATAACGAGGCTTGGGGTCAAAACAAAAGCTGAACAAAAACCGACCAAAAATATTCCCAATACATACCACAACATAAATCGCAAAAAACATTTTTTTAAACAATCATACTTACCTGAGGTCGACATTACTTACTTCACTGCGGCCGCTACAGCTTGGAATGCTAGCTTCCACTGGCATTCCCACCAGGGCGCGCTACAGAGCGCTACGGGTCGAGCAGCTATCAAAAGTCAAACCAATGTCGCAACCAGGGGCGTTGCACACTGCTTGCCACTTCTGAGCGGTAATGCTCCATGCCCCGTCGATGCCAGCACTGAATGTCCCGGCGATGCATTGGAAGCTGGCCACCCAGGCACAAGTACATTCTACCGCTATTGCAACGCCGCCGGGCCATTAGGAGGGGAGGCAGAGACGGAATTTCCACCCATAACAGTCCAGTATGTCTTAAAATTACATGTGCATCATATCTAGTTAGGAAAGTGCAAGTAATGTTTTACTAATATATAGTTAATGTAAAATTACATAAGTAATATATTATTTTAATAGCAGAAATCATACCTCCAGATGGTTCTAATTGTCCTTTATATCCCATTAATACACCACCCATAAAATCATTTCAATAATATCTGGCTTCTGTAATATATATCTATAGGAATATTTCAAAGCATATTACATTGCTTGAATCTGATATGTCCTTACTATGCAGTATAAATGCACACGAGGCCCATACTTGAGAGAAGGTCACTCTGTGACCAGTTATCTTTATTACCAAGACCTCAAGTGATACAGGTGGGTGGAGCTTCCCCTTTTATACCTGAAAGTCCAGGTTAGGAGTGTCTCCCACAAGTTCACCCCCTTGTGGTCAATGTTCTCAAGGTGTACAACTTAGGTCGGCTTATACATGGGTTACAATGATAGTTGAATACATGACAGATTCGATTTTTATTGAAATGCAAAATGGTGCATTTATGATTTTCCAAAATGACATGACTCTGAGATCTGAAGGCTCAATACACCATTATGTTATTTTACATTGAATATGCTGTAAATAGAACGATCACTTTAATTAACTGCAAATGTAATCAGTTCACTACGTATTGTTATTCCCTGCATATCATTTTAATTGTGCAAATGATCTCCTCATTTGATTCTCATTATATACTATGAATAAAATTCCCAGTTCATCATTTAAGTTATATTCCCATCAAATTGTTGGGATTATATTACATATCATTGTGGGAACAATAACATAGTAATCCAAATGCCTCGACTAATGATCCAGAGACATGAGTTCAAATCCCACCATAGATTTTAAATTCAAGTAAATTTTAAATAAAAAGCTAGTATCAGTAATAGTGACCATGAAACTACTGGATTGTCGTACAAACCCATCTGGTTCACTAATGTCCTTTAGGGAAGGAAATCTGCTTTCTTTACCTGATCTGGCCTATATGTGACTCTAGACCGACATCAATGTGGTTGACTCTTAACAGCCACTCAGTTGTATCAAATTGCTACAAAAAAGAATGAGAATAAAAACAGATGGGTCACATGGCATCGATCTAGGAACCGGATCCTGACGTGGCAAAGGCATACCCAGCCCAGTCAAGCCTGCAAAGTCCTGCTCACTAAAATCTCGGAACGTGTGCAACAGCCTGGCCTAGGGCTCAATTTTCCCCGAGCCCGATTTCTGTCGTACTTGCCCGAGTTGCGCCGCTTCATTACATAGATGCGCCAGGAAAAAATCTTCCTAGTTTCCCCGATGTTTGGCTTCTACTTTGCAGCTGCACAGGGTTGAGCCTGCGGTCTGTGCCGAAAAAAGGTACCGGGCCTTCTGCGCACGCACGGTGGAAAAAAGTGACGTTCCTGACAACTCTGAAATAGCCGCGCATGCACAGTAGCGCTCCGAGTTGGCAATCGGCCATTTTTAAAGAACAACTTGTGTGTGTGTGCCAGAAGGAGTGCTGTGTTTAGAAAAATCCCAGCTGAATATCGAAGCAGTGCTGTGTGTCTGAGAGCATTGGAAAAGTGCTGTGTGTGTCTGAGAGCAGCTGCAGCAATACAGCAACACTGGATCAAGGACAAAGAATTTCTTGGTGGAAGAAGTGGAGGCACTAGTTAATGTGATTGAGAACAGATGGCAGGAGCTGGACACCAGCAGAGGTCACATAAAAGTGCCACCAAAAGAAATGAAGAAACGCTGGAATCAAGTTGCAGAAGATTTCTGCGCAGTGGTGAACACCACGAGACCTGAAGGCAAGTGTAAAATGAAATGGCAGGACTTTGGTCAAGTAGTTAGTGTAAGTAATATTTTCATTTTTTCAATGCAATTGTAAATGTGACCAGTTGTATATATCCCACCCAGCAGAAAGACACCGTCTCTAAAAAGTTGCATTTTCATCTTTGCAGAGGAAATTGGTCTACAACAAAAGGGAAAGAACTCGAACAGGAGGAGGTCCGGCAAATCTGCATGCACTGACACCATTGGCTGCTTTGATGGGTCCTGCCTGGAGAAAAACAATCAGTACTGCACAAGCTGGGCCCACACTCAAAGGAAAGGGTAAGTCCTGAAATTTCATCGTGGCCCTTCAAATCAACCTGCTGCCTGGCCTGCAATGTGTGAGCCTACTCATGCCACTCATCCTGCCCCCTCCTCTGCTGCTAACCATTTGACTGTTCTGTTATATTTTGCAGAACTTGAGGCCAATCTTGAAGATGTAGAAGAAGGTTCAAATGAGCCTGAAGAGGAGAACATCTTCCAATCCAACCCTCCAGACCAACATGGGGATGAGGGGGAGGGGGAGGGGATGGAGATGGATGAAGGCCACACTGTTGTACTGAATCTTGAGGAGGTGGTGGGCATGGAGTTGACAGTCCCTTCCATGACTAGTGGTTTGAGAGTCGGTGGGACATTCTATGGTTTCCCACCTTCCAAGGTTGCGGGTCGCAGTGGGGTACAGCAAGGTACACCCATGGCCCCGCAGTCCGAGGCTGCAGGTCCCAGTGGGATGCAGCAAGCCACACCCAGGATGAGGGGAAGGAGAACTCGACCACGCTCTCCTGAAATGCAGTATGTAACAGATATAGTTCAGATAATGTCATTGAGTGCGGAGAATATTGACCTTACCCGAAATCTCCTGGACACCATCAGTGCGGTGAGTGATGAGGTAGTGGGACTGTCAGGAGAAGTAACAGCAATGACACGAGAAATGGGAATTATGTCCGGGACTATCAGTGAAGGAATAGTGTCCATGAGGGAGGGAATGTCACAGGTAGTACAAACCACGTCAATGGCCATGAGGGAGGGAATGTTAGAGGTAGTGCAAAGGACGACACTGGCAATGAGTGAGGGAATGTCAGGGGTAGTACAGGCCATTAGGGAGAGAAAGTTTCAGTCCGCTGAGACACTGTCAGGGTGCATGAGGGATGGCATGTTGGAGTTAGCTGCTGCAATAAGGGAACACGCCCAATCCATGCGCCCATTGACAGAATCAACTGCCACTCCCACTGTAATCCCCACACCAGCCTCTGAAGAGCCCCAAGCCGGGCCCTCCACATTACCACCTGACCGCCCCCCCATTAAGAAGTGCACATTACCAGAGATCATGGGCCCAAATTTCCCCAGCCCGCCTAGAGTAGCGCAGTTAGGGGTGGCATGCCAACTTTCTAAGCCAAGAAAAGAGCCAAAAACTTAACTTCCACTTTGGCCGCTCCCTCGTTGTCCGGATTCATCAGCGTGGTGCTGCAGAGCCTGTGGGGGGCGGAGCTTCAGCCGTTCTTGCTCAGCACGGCCGGCAGGGGGGGCAGGTCTTGGGCCCAGCGTTTTGTACAGTGCCGGCAGGAGGACGCATGACCGTTTGAGCGTGTGCACATGCGCAATGAATGTTTCAGCATGCGCGCATGCGCAGTGCAACAAGAAGCTTGGCAATTGGCCAATTAAAGGGAGAGCCTCCTCAATATCATTGGTAATGGACCATATATAAAGGTAAGATTTAAATATTGATTTTTGTGTGGCTGAGGGAGTGGAAAGGAGTGCTGGATAGGTGGAAGAAAGGTGAGAAGTGTGATTTTTGAACATTACCTGAGTGTAAGTCCAATACACGAATGGCGCAAGAACGTGCAACACGAACCAAGAATTTCCTCCATGAGGAAGTGGAGAAACAAATGACTGTCATTGAGGAGAAATGGCTGGAGCTGGATATCAGCAAGAATGGTCCGTCAAAAGTTTCACCCAAGGAAATGAGAAGAAGATGCAACTAGTTGCAGAAGAATACTCCGCAGGGGTCATAACTGCAAGATCTGGAAGCCAGTGCAAGAAGAAATGGCAGGACATTGGTCAAGTAGTGAGTGTAAGTAATATCTTCATCTTTAAATTGAATTGCAATTGAAAATGTGACCATCTGTATGTGTCCCACCCATCAGAAGCGCACCATGTCTGAAAATTAATATTTTCATCTTTGCAGAAGAAATTGGCCCACAACAAAACAGAAAGACTTAGAACAGTCTGCACCAACTGTCACCCCTGGAACAGAGGGTTGCTGCCTTGCTGAGTCGCACCAGCAGAAAAACAATCAGCTCTGCACAAGCTGGACCCACACGGGAGGGTGAGGGTGAGTCATTAAAATGCATAGTCGCCCTTCAAATCAACCTGCTGAGTGGCCTGCTACGCATGAGACTACTCATGCCACCCATCCTGTCTCCTCCTGTGCTGCTAACCGTTTGACTGTTCTGTTGTATTTTGCAGAAGAAGAAGACACTCCTCAACATCCTGAAAATCTACCAGAGGATCCAGATGTGTGCCCTCCAGACCAAGGTGGGTGGGGGGAGGAGGGGTCCATGGAAATGTGTTCACGGGAGAATGCTGACCGCGATATGGATCAGGACATAGCACAGGGCATCACACTGCCAGAACCCTCCATGAGCTCCTCGGCAACATTCCATGGGTTTACACCTTCCGAGGTCGCAGGTCCCAGTGGCGGTCGGGAAATGCATCTTGGGACACCCAGTGCCCCACCGTCCCAGTCTGTGCCTCACACTGGAGGGGTGCCACTAGGCAGACCCACGGTGAGGGGAAGGAGAATCCAACCAGTGTCTCCTGAGATGCAGCCCTCAGCAGAGGTTAATCATGTTCTGTCATTGGGTGAGGAGACCAATGCCCTCACAAGATCACTCGTGGCGGCCGTCAGTGGGGTGCATGATGAGGTAGCGACACTGTCAGGTGAAATCTCAGCACTGATATGGGAAGTGAGGTCGGGTGTTTTAGAGGGTGTGCACACGATGGCAGATGCCTTGAGGGAGCTGGTTTCTGCAATAAGGGCACAAAGGCCGGATACTCAAATGTCACTCCCACTTCAATCCACGCACCAGCCACCGGTCAAACCCAAGCTGGGCCCCCAATCCACCCCACCCTATGAGGAAGTGCACTTTCCTCGAGATGTGGGTGAGGGATGGGTGCAGCCTTTCTTTGCTGTTGTTGCTGTTGTTGCTGTTGTTGTTGTTATTGACGTGCACTGTAAAATATCCAATAAAAGATATTTTGCATTAAAACTGAATCATGTTCCATTAGGACCATGCAACATTTAGGGACAACTGTAAAAAGTAAAAATCCCTCACCCCTACAGTCATGCATGCCTGCCACCCCTAGCCCTGGCGGGAGGGCTAGCTGGTGCATTCTGCAGTCGGCAAGGTAGGACTGCTCTATTTTCAGTAGCTGATTTAACTTTAATTTATTTTTGATGATGTTGTGCAGCCGTTGCGCTGAAGATGTTGTGATATTGTGCTGATGTTGTGAAGGTCTTTAGAATCCTCTAACTCACCTTCCCCTCCCCCCTTCCCCCGCCTCCCCTATCTCTGGCTACCTGTGCTGATTTCTTAAATGTAGGTAAGGTTTTTCTGTGTCTATGAAAGTGGCCACATACACTGGCTTAAGTTAGTTTGGAGTAACTTTCAGCTGGCCAAATTTGCTTCTATGGCCAAAACAGGCGTAAGTGGCTTGTCACGCCCCTTTTTAGAGAGAACAAACTAAACTAGAAAAAAACCTAACTAACTGACTTACACTGGAGCAAGTTAAATGGGGAAATATGCGATTTTTAAGTTACTCCAAAAAAAAGTACTTACTCCAAAAAAAACGGGTCATCTCTTGGGGAAATTTGAGCCGGACGTTAGAAGGAATAAGCTTGGTACCAAGCCCAAAATCACTGTGCCACCGCCTATGGGCAGGGGTGGTGAGAGTCCAAGACCAATCGCAGCGGATGGTGTTAGACTAAAGGGGGTTGAGAGATGGGTGCAGCCTTTCTTTGCTGCTGTTGTTGTTGTTGATGTTACTGTTGTAACTGTTCTCAAATTAAAAGTTTTTTGTAAGTTATGTAAATTTACAAGTTTATAAGTGATCTTAAAGTTTTTAAGTGATCTTAAAAAGTCATAGTAAAGTAAAGTTTGATACAAGAATAATTTTATTACAGTAAAGTTAAGTACATTGTAAACTTTTGAATAAAATATATTTTACATTAAAACTGAATTATGTTCCATTAACACAACACAACATTACGAAACAGCTTCAAAAAATTAACATGTCCATGTGGAATAGTTGTCGCTGAGCCCTCAGGCATCAGTAAAGTGTTCACGGATGAGCTGCTAGAGCAAGGTTCACGCAATCGTTAAAGGAGCACGATGACCCGCCCTCCTCCGCCATCGTGCTCCGGCCTCAGGCACTTGCATGGTTTCCTCATCCTCATTATCATCCTCTTCCTCTTCCTCTTCCTCCTGCTCGTCACCTGCATCTTCCACATCATTATCATCAGCCACTCTCACCGCAGGTGGGTCTTCCATTACCAGCTGCTGCTGCCTCATGATGGCTAAATTATGCAGCATGCAGCACACAATAGTGAACTGACCGACAATCTCAAGGAGTATTGCAAGTAACCTCCAGAATGGTCCATACATCTGAAACGCTGTTTCAAGATGCCAATGGTCCTCTCAATGATGTTGCGCATCGCAATGTGTGACATGTTGTATCGACGGTCAGCTTCCATCCAAGTTATGCGTAGGGGCATCATGAGCCAGGTGGCGAAGCTGTCTGCTTTGTCTCCCAGTAGCCAGCTCTGCCCTTCTGGCTGCTGCTGAAACATGGCTGATATAACACTGTTGCGTAGGATGAACGCATCATGGGTGCTGCCAGGGTATCTTGCATCGACTGACATGATGCGATGCATGTCATCACACATGAGCTGCACATAAATGGAGTGGAAGCCTTTTCTATTCCTGAACAGCTCGGAATCCTCCAAAGATGCTTGCAAGGCGATGTGGGTACAATCAATGCAGCCTTGTACCTTTGGGAAGTCAGCAATCCTTGAGAACCCCACAGCCCTCACGAATTGCTTGGGCGGTCATTGAGAACTTGATGTAGTCACTCCTCCACGCATACAGTGCAGCCGTCATCTGCCGAATAGAAACATGTATTGCATGTTGAGAGATGGTGCACATATCTCCAGTTGTAGCTTGAAACGATCCGGAGGCATAGAATGAAAGTGCAGCTGTAACCTTCACTTCAACTGACAAGGCAGTCCACCTGATGCTTCTCGGCTACAGGTCTGGTCTCAGCAACTCACAGATCTCATGGACAACTTCTCTGCGGAAACGCAACCTTCTCACACAGTTTGCATCACTCAGGTGCAGGTGCGAACGCCTGTCTCGATATTGCCGAGGTGGGTTAGGCCTCCTGCCCAGCACCCTACGAGCTCTGATGTTCCTGATGTGATGAGCTCTAATCAATTGTCTCCTATGTAGCACAATGATGCAGAACGCTTGCACAAGGTATGGCATTGTCAGTATTGCCCCCATACTTAAAGTTAAACTTTCAAAGAAGCTCAAAATGGCAGGAAAGCAGGCAGCACAGGTTTGCAGTTCTCTCTCTCTTTCTCCCAAGATTTGTATGGATGGACCACACCCAAAGGTTTTTTGTCCTCTCCTCTTCCTCCCCACGCCCCCCACCTTGAGTCTTGTGACCTCTCTCCCTCTCCCCCCCGCCTTGAGTCTTGTGATGTCTTTCCCTAACCTCTCCCCCTCCCCCTCCCTGGTCCCCGAGTGAGGTGACTTCCTGGTCTGTTGTGGTGGGTACCCTCCCCCCACCACCGCGGAGCCTCTCCGGTGCCTTCCTGTCGCTCACTGTGTGGTCCCTGCCTGATGCCGGTCAGTTCGCTCGCTCCCTCCCCCGCACGCCCCCCCCCCGCACGCCCCCCCCCCCCCCCAAGCCTCAAGCCTCTCCGGTGCCTTCCCGTGCTCGCTGTGTGGTCCCTGCCGATGCCAGTCAATTCGCTCGCTCCCTCTCCCCTCCCGAGCCTCTCCGGTGCTTTCCCGCCGCTCGCTGTGTGGTCCCCGCCCGAGGCCGACCAGTTCACTCGCTCCCTCCCCCTCCCCCCACCCCTGACCCCCCGAACCTCTCCGGTCCCGAGGTGAGTGCCAGTCCAGGTCCTCTCTGCTTCCCGCCCCTATCCTAGGCCGAATGGACTCCGATGTACTTACCTGCGCCGATTTCTTTAACTCTCTACAAGGGTTTTCTCGTGTGGCCACATACACTGGCCGAAGTAGAAATGGAGTAATTATTAGCTGGCCAAAGTTGCCTAAATGGCCAGAACTGGCGTAGGTGGCTGCTAACGTCCCCTTTTGAGCAAAAAAAATCTTACCTAAAAAAAACGTAACTAAGTCAGTTATGCTGGTGCAAATTGATTGGGGAAACTGGGGATTTTTAAGTTAGGCCAGAAAAAGCAGCCTACTCAAAAAAAAATGGAGCAAATACTGGGGAAAATTGAGCCCCTAGTCATACTCACAGAATCATTCCTTTTAGCCAAAGTCCCAGATTTCTCCATTGTTATCACTGGCAACAAGTGATATATAGTTGGGAAAGAGTGGACTTGAGACCTCATGGCATCAGGACAAAGAAAGCTCCTGCTGATTACCACCCTCAGCTGATGAATCAGTACTCCTCTGTGTGAGGAAGCACTGAGTGTAACAAGGGCGCTGAATGTAGGGGACTTCAATATCCATCACCAAGAGTGGCTCGGTAGCACCACTACTGACTGAGCTGGCCGAGTCTCGAAGGATATAGCTTTCAGACTTGGCCTGCAGCAGATGTTGGGAGAACCAACATGAGGGAAAAACCTACTTGATCTTGTCCTCACCAATCTACCTGTTGTAGAGACATCTGTCAAGACAGTATTGGTAGTACTGACCACCTTGCAGTCCCTGTGGAGACAAAGTCCCATCTTGACACAAAGGACGCCCTCCATCATGTTGTGTGGCACTACCACTGTGCAAAATGGGATAGATTCAGAAGTGATCCAGCAGCTCAAAACTGGGCATGAGAGGCTATGGACCATAATCAGCACCAGAATTTTATTCCACCACAATCTGTAACCTCAGAGCCTGGCCTATCCCTCACTCTACTATTACCACCAAGCTAGGGGAACAATCCTGGTTCAATGAGGAGTATAGAGGAGCATGCCAGGAGCAGCACCAGGCGTACCTAAAAATGAGGTGCCAACCTGGTGAAGCTACAACACAGGACTATGTGCATAGTAAACAGTGGAAGCAGCATGCTAAGCGATCCCATAATCAACAAATCAGATCAAAGCTCTGCAGTCCTGTCACATAAAGCTATGAATGGTGGTGGACAAGTAATCAACTAATGGCAGGAGGAGACACCATGAACATCCCCATTCTCCATGATGGCGGAGCCTAGCATACAAGAGCAAAACACATCTTCAGCCAGAAGTGCTGCGTGGATGATCTATAGCGGCCTTTTTCTGAGGTCTCCACCATCACAGAAGCCAACCTTCACACCACATGATTTCAAGAAATGGCTGACCACACTAAATACAGCAAAGACTATGGGCCTGACAACCTCCCAGCTGTTGTCCTGAAGAATTGTGCTCCAGAACAAAAGTGTCACTAATCAAGCTCTTCCAGTACAGCTACTAGCATCTACCCGACAATGTGAAAAATTGCCCAGTTATGCCCCATCCAAAAAAAAGCAGGACAAATCCAATCGTGTCAATTACTGCCCCATCAGCCTACTCTCAATCACCAGCAAAGTGATGGAAGGTGTCATTGACAATGCTGTTAAGTGACACTTACTCACCAATAATCTGCTCACCAATGCTCAGCTTGAGTACCATCAGGACCACTCAACACCAGACCTCATCACAGCCTTGGTCCAAACATGGACAAATGAGCTAAATTCTAGAGGTGAGTTGAGAGTGACTGCCTTTGACATCAAGGCAGCATTTGACCGAGTTGTGGAATCAAGGAGCCCTAGTACAATTGAAGTCAAAGGGAATCAGGGGGAAAGCTCTCCACTTGCTGGAGTCACACCTAGCATATAGGAGGATGGTTGTGATTGTTGGAGCCCTATCATTTCCACCCCAGGACATCACTACAGAAGTTCCTCAGGTCAGTGTCCTAGGCCCAACCATCTTCAACAGCTTCTTCAATGACCTTCCCTCCATTATAACATCAGAAATGGCGATGTTCGCTGATGATTCACAATGTTCAATTCCATTCACAACTCCTCAGATAATGATGCAGTCCATGCCTGTATGGAGCATGACCTGGACAACATTCAGGCTTAGGCTGATAAGTAACAAGTAACATTCGTGCCACACATGTGCCAGGCAATGGCCATCTTCAACCAGAGAGAGCCTAGCCACCACCCCATGCACATTCAGCGCACCGGGATGTAGCATTAAAAAGGAGAAACAAAAGGCACAAAGTATTGGGCGAGACAGATAGCACTAAAGCAAGAAATAGTAAGGTATTAGGTGGGCTCAGACTAAGAGAGAATACACGATGGTCTAAGATAGGTTTACACTGTATGTATGTGAACATATGAGGCTTAGTAAACAAGGTTGATGAGGTGCAGGGGCAAATAGCCACATGGGTATATGATATTGTGGCATATTGGCTCAAAAAAGGGCAGGACTGTGCATTAAATATTCCTGGACATAGGGTGTTCAGGAAAGATAGGGAAGGAAAGACAGGAGGTGGTGTGGTAGTATTAGTTCAGGAAAATGTTGCAGTGCTGAAGAGAGAGGATGTCCTGAAGAGATCAAGAATGGAATCTAGTTGATTAGATTTAAGAAATAATAGAGGTACCATTACACCACTAGATGTATTCTATAAGCCACCATCTAGTGGGACAAATATGGAGGAGCAAATTTTCAGAGAAATTACAGAGAGATGCAAGAACTATAGAGTCGTGATAATGGGGGACTTCAACTATCCTGATATAGACTGGGATAATAATATAGTAAAGGGCAGAGAGGGCGAAGAATTTCTGAAGTGTGTTCAGGAGAACTTTCTTGGTCAGTATGTTTCCAGCCCAATGAGGAAGGAAGCATTGCTAAATCTGGTTCTGGGGAATGAGGTAGGTCAAGTGGAACAAGTGTCAGTAGGTGAACATTTGGGGAACAGTGATCATAGTATCATAAGGTTTAGATTAGCTATGGAAAATGACAAGGAGCAATCGAGAATAAAAATATTTAATTGGAGGAAGAAAAATTTCAGTGGGATGAGAACAGATCTGATCGAGGTATATTGGAATCGAAGATTGGCAGGCAAAATTGTAGTAGAACCTGCATCAGAACTGGCATATGTTCAAAAAGAACAGATTCATCGACCTGAAACATTAACTCTGTTTTTCTCTCCACAGATGCTGCCTGACACCTGCCTGATTTCCAGCATTTTTTTTGTTTTTATATCATACATCATCATCACAGGCAGTCCCTTGGAATCGAGGAAGACTTGCTTCCACTCCTGAAATGAGTTCTTTGGTGGCTGAACAGTCCAGTACGAGAGCCACAGACCTTGTCACAGGTGGGACAGATGGTCGTTGAGGAAAGGGGTGGGTGGGACAGATTTGCCACACGCTCTTTCCGCTGCCTGCACTTGATTTCTGCATGCTCTCGGAGTTGAACTCGAAGTGCTCAACACCCTCCCGGATGCACTTCCTCCACTTAGGGCGGTCTTTAGCCAGTGACTCGCAGGTCTCAGTGGGGATGTTGCACTTTACCAGGGAGGCTTTGAGGGTGTCCTTATAAAGTTTCCGCTGCCCACCTTTGGCTCATTTGACGTGAAGGAGCTCCGAGTAGAGCACTTGCTTTGGGGGTCTCATGTCTGGCATGCAAACTATGTGGCCTGCCCAGCGGAGCTGATCGAGTGTGGTCAGTGCTTCAATGCTAGGGATGTTAGCCTGGACGAGGACGCTGATGTTGGTGCATATTTCCTCCAGGCGATTTGTAGGATCTTGCGAAGACATCGTTGGTGATATTTTCCCAGCAACTTGAGGTGTCTACTATTCATGGTCTATGTCTCTGAGCCATACAGGAGGGCGGGTATTACTACAGCCCTGTAGAATTTATATTGTACATAACTTGCATGGTTAGACATAACAAAAGATAGCGACTTATTTTGCCATATTTACAACTTATCCATTATTTTTCTATTTTTAAGAGGATACCTTCGCTCTTGAACAGAACTTTCCAAACTTGATGTCAAAATTAGACTTATTCTAGGCTGATCCTGAGGAGAGTTTTTCTCCAACAATAACCCTTCATTTACATTTTGACTTTCCAACTTCAGACTGCTTGTCTGCCTCACTTGAATTCTGACTTTCTCTTGGATTTGTTTCTAGTACATCTGATGTAGGATTTGCTACTGGTGCTCTACTAGGAACAAGACTATCTGACTTATCAGAAATAATCAAATCATTCCAACTTTCAACTCCTTCCACATCTGTAGGTAAAATATGATCTATGTGAACAAATCTAACCTGTCCATGATCAAACATCTTGACCAAATATGTGCGAGGACCACATAGCTTCACTACTCTTCCTGGTAACAACTTTAACCATTTATGGTGGTGGTTCTTCACTTTCACTTTCTGATTCAATTTCACACTTCTCGCTCTTACTCTACCTCTATCATGATTCTCTTTCTGTCTTAATTGTTTCTCTTCTACTAACTGTACCAAGTTTAGCTTTAGTAACGAAAACCTTGTTCGCGGCTGTCATTTGAGAAACAACTCTGCTGGTGTTCTACCAGTAGTTGTATGAGGAGTATTACGATAAGTAATTAGAAAATTTGCCAATTTGTGGTCCAACGACAACTGTCATTTCTTTGGATTTGGATCCAACATTTGTTTGATGAGGGCACGCTTTATAATTTGTACTGTGTGCTCTGCTGCACCATTTGAAGCAGAGTGGTATAATGGAACTTTGGTGTGTTTCACACCATTTCTGCCTTGAACTGTGCAAATTCTTCCGAACAAAATTGCGGCACATTATCAGACACAATTTCTTCTGGTAGGCCATATGACGAAAACAATCTTCGCAAATTGTCTATTGTTTTAATTGTTGTTATTTTCCACATCAGAAACACCTCTACCCACTTCGAAGGGTTATCAATCACAATGAACAATTACTGTCCTTCTAGCTCAGCAAAATCTGCATGTAACCTTTGCCTTACCCTGGGAGGCCATTTCTATGGCTGTAATGGTACTGATGGTGGTTTCTTGCTTTGCGATTGACATGTTGTACACTGACTAACGATATACTCTATATTTTTATCTAGACCTGGCCAGCATATGTAACTGCATGCAAAACTCTTGGTGAAGCACATTCCTAGGTGCTGGTCATGAAGATCTCCTAAAAATGTGGACCTGAAATTATTTAGAATAACCACTCTTGCACCCTGCATGATACAATGTTTATCCACTGATAATGCATTCCTAAATACAAAGTATGGACGAATATCTTTCTCTGATACCTGGTTTGGCCAGCCATTTGCTGTGTAATCATATATCTTTGATATAACTGGGTCACCTTTGGCTGCTCGAGCAATCTCTTCAGCTGTGACTGGCAGTTCATCAATGTTTGAAAAATAGAATACTTCTTCCCTATTGGGTGTAACTTGTGATGGGGGTGGCATCCTGGACATAGTATCAGAATTAACATCTGACTTTGGGACAACAACACTGGGTATAGCCCAATTACATAGATCTAACTTAGAGATTTTGGCCTAGAAATCCCTGTCATTTGCTTCCCACGGGCAATCGGGTAAAAACGTTAAAAAAGATGCGCACTTACCTGTTCCTGAGGCCTTCACTGACTGCGTCTCGCAGCGCGTGCACGTCAGGATGTCTGCAGGGCTTGCGCTGCACTCACATGGCTCTGGGAAGCCAATCCAGGTAAATATATACTCATACCTAATAATGGGATCCCCGTAAGTTGGAGTTCCTATTATTATGATTGAGAAACCCCCCAAACAAACAAAAAACACTAATAAAAAATAGAAAACATACACAATATATTGTTATTAATTTATATTAAAGTTATTTATGTATTTAAAAATATATATTTTTCTGATTTTTTAAAAAGTTTTTTAAATTATGGTTTAAAATAAACTTACCATAGTGGGGAGGATTAAAAAAAATAAAATGTGTTTTTTTAGTTTTATTTTACTATGTTTTTGTGTATTTTAAAACTCTTACACCTGTAAAAGCAGACTATGCGCCTGCTTTTATCAGGCGCAAGAGTTTTTAGGACATTCGCTGGGCTAGATATGGGTAAATATCGCAGTCTTGCCCATGAGAATGTCCTGTATGTGGAGATATAGAAGATCTGTCAAGCTCCAGCTTGACAGATCGGAAAAGCCGGTTTTCAGCGCATGCGCATTGTGCGCTGAAAACCGACTTTTGCGATGCCTTCCCGGGTTCGTACGCATTCCTGGGAGGCCGGAAATTCTGGACCAATGTTCTCAGTTTCTAGTCTTTTGAGTTCTTGCTCAACTTTCTTCTTGAGTGTGTATGGTACAGGACGTGGCTTGTAGTAAACTGGTCAAGCGTCCTTCTGTACCCTGACACTCACCTTGAAGCCTTGGTTCGGACTGGCTGTTTCGCAGAACACCTTCGGATAATGTTTGATGATGTCATCTTTCAATGCAAATCTCATTTCAACATGAAAAATCTCATTCCAATCCAGCTTCTGTGATTCACCCAATTTCTACCTATTAAGGCAGGCTTTTCACCTGCCACCACTAAGGGAGGTAAGCTCTGAAATTGAACCTTGTATTTCACTGGTATGGTGATACACCCTACAACAGGGATTTTCTCTCCTGAGTAGCCTCGCAGCTCTACCTTTGATTTCTCCATCGGAAAATCACTCAACTTGTCAAGGTATAGCGATTCCGGTCCTATACTTACAGATGCATCAGTCTCGATTTCCATGGGTATCTTGGTTCCTACAATGTCTAATTGGATTCCAATACTTCAGGAATTGCTGTTCAATACCCTCGTGCTCCTGATGACGTGTATCTCCAAAACCTCCTCGTCCTGTTGCTTCTTTTCAGTGCCACATAGTTGGTTTACTGCTCAGTCGGCAAAATGGCCAGTTTTCTTGCAGCAGAAACACACTGCCGTCACATATGGACAGTCTTGAGCAATGTGCTGTCCCAGGCACTGATAGCATGACTTCAATGCGCTGTTACCTTGACCAATTGCTGAGGCCTTGGGGCCCAACTTCCCTTTACTTTTAACATGCAGGTGATGCACTTCAGTTGTCTGATGACTGAAAATAGCACGAAATTCTCGGGTGTATTGGGCGGCCATATCCAGCAACATAGCTGTCTGACAAGCTAAATCAAAAGTCAAGTTAGGGTTGTCAACAATTTTCTTCTGATTGCTTCATTTTTCATCCCAAAACAAAGCGGTCACGCAATACTCGGTCCTGAATGTTTCTGAAATGACAGTGAATAGATAGCTTTTTTAATGCTACAATATGCTCATTGACACTCTCGTCAATTAATTGATCTCGTATTACAAAACAATAACTTTCAGCAATTTTCAGGTGCTCAGGACAATAGTGCTGTGCTAACTTTGTTAGAATCTATGTCAGTGCTGTGTCCTTTGGCTTGGTGGGACCAAGCAACATTTTTAGGGTTTCATACACCTCGGGGTTTGCTTCAGCCAAGAAAATAGCCCATTTTCTTTCTAAACCACCTGGTTACGGTTTTTATCATCGGGGACTTTGGCGATAATATTCGCAGTGAAAAAACATTTCTAGCTGCTCCACATATGCTGCGAAAGTCTCTCGATCATGATGTAACTCATGCAAGCACCCTATTATTCCCATACTCGCGGCATCCGGACTCTTCAGTTCAGCCAAGTATGCTTGTAATTTACCTTGGATTTTTAGCTGTTCTGCAAAACAAAGCACCTCTTCAAGTCTCTCTGTTGGTTGGCAGAAACATCCACCACCAAAAATTTCAGCTAGGGAATCCAGAAATCTGATCCTACATCACCAATGTAATATCTTCTTTACAGCATCACAAGCACACACATACAGGATGGCTCTACAGGGATTCGTCAGGTAACCTTGTCACCTGATGTTTTTACAGCAGCAGTTGCATTACCATAGTAGTCCACTAGGTGGAGCAGTAGTCCACTGGTATTCTCTATTTGCCTGGATGAGTGCAGCTCCAACAGCACTCAAGTTGCTTGACACCATCCAGGCCAAAGTACCCCACTTGATTGGCACCCCATCCTCCACCTCAACCATTCACCGCCTACACCATCAGCGTGCCATGGCTGCAGTGTGCACTATCTAACAGATGCACTGCAGTAACTCACCAAGGTTCCTTCAATAGCACCTCCCAAACCCGGGACCTCCAGCACC
The DNA here is from genome assembly GCF_044704955.1 of Pristiophorus japonicus. Classification (NCBI taxonomy): domain Eukaryota; kingdom Metazoa; phylum Chordata; class Chondrichthyes; family Pristiophoridae; genus Pristiophorus; species Pristiophorus japonicus. The sequence goes on along the minus strand of NC_091977.1, from coordinate 216,194,864 downwards.
TAGAACGACAAGGTAAGTCACGCACTATCCTGATTTTGAAATATATCACTGTTCCTTCATCGTCGTTGGGTCAAAATCCTGGAATTCCCTCCCTAACAGCCCTGTAGGAGTATCTTCACCACAGCGGTTCCAGAGGATGGATGAACACCTCTTTCTCAATGCAATTAGGGATGGGCAATAAATGTTGGCTTTGCTAGCGACGCCCACATCTTATGATTGAATAATAAAAAATAAGACATGTGTAGATTATGTGTAACAGTTTTTCTTTTATGTGTTCTTGGTATATGGGAGACATTGGCAAGGTAATATTTATTGCCCATCCTTAGTTGCCCATCCTGGTGCACCAACATCAGTGTCCTTGCCCAGGCTAACATCCCCAGCATTGAAGCACTGACCACACTCGATCAGCTTCGCTGGGCAGGCCACATAGTTCACATGCCAGGCACAACCCTCCCTAAGTAATTGCTCTGTGCGGAGCTCCTTCACGGCAAACGAGGCAAAGGTGGTCAGCGGAAACGTTGCAAGGACACCCTCAAAGCCTCCCTGGTAAAGTGGGACATAACCACTGACACCTGGGAGTCCCTGGACGAAGACCGCCCGAGGTGGAAAAAATGCATCCGGGAGGGCGTTGAGCTCTTCGAATCTCAACGCCGCGATCATGAAGAGCTCAGGCGCAGGCAGCGGAAGGAGCGTGCGACAAATCAGTCCCACCCCCCCTTCCTCCGACGAATGTCTGTCCCACCTGTGACAGGATCTGTGGTTCTCATATTGGACTGTTCAGCTACCAAAGGACTCACTTTGGGAGTGGAGGAAGCAAGTCTTCCTCGATTCCGAGGGACTGCCTATGATGATGAGTTGACCTAAAGGCACTAAGAGTCACTCATTTAGTGTGGGGCTGGTAAGGGTGGCAGATTCTCTTCCCTGAAGGACATTAGTGAACCAGTTAGGTTTTTATAACAATCTGACAGCTTTTCATGGTTTGTGAAAAAATAAAAAGGTGCGAGCGTGGGGTTAGGGTGTAAATGTGGAGAGAAAGGAACTATAGATGGTAGAGGAAGATGCTGCACTTTGAAGCAATGAGGATTAACTGTACTCATCTTTTCAAAGGAGTATTGATGGTAACACTCTCTCATTCTGTGGAAATGTATTTTTATCTAAGCTGATACCAAACGGTATTTGTGTGCCTTTTGATTAAAATGGAGTCCTGGCCCTTCCAGAACTTTCTGCATTTTAGCAGCCAGCTTATTATGAACAGCTAAACCTGCTGTTAGATGGCTGATGGTTATCAGACAGCTAGGAGACAAGTCATGCTGAGACAAGTAACCCCCCATGGTGCTCTCCTATTGTCTACACTACAGGAGTTCCATGTCACCCCACCCTTATCTTCTAGCCATTATCTCTTTCCTTTACCTCATCCATTTGAAGCAAACAGGTAAACTGACCAGGAAATTGGATAATCCTGATACAATACAAGACAGGTGATAGCCCATTACCTATGACTCATGGAGTAATGGCCGTTTGGCTTTCTGATAACCCTGACAAAAGGGAATATCTTGACACCATTTCAGTACCAGGATATAGTAATTAACTCTTTATCTGTATTCACTGACTGTGAGACAGAGCAATACACAGGGAGAGGCCAGAACTTGGGTTTTACTGTATAAATATCTTGTGAAGCTGTACCATTGGGGAGGTTTCATTTGGCCCTTGACTGAGTGAAACCTACCCCTTGCGAGCAAGTAAATTAAAAGGGAAACTTCCATCGGAGCTGTAAGTGTCGGAGTCATTCTTTTCTGAGGTCGAGATTTCGACAATTCATGCAACAAGTTACAGTGGAGGGTTCCTTTTTCTCACAGCAGGGATCCTTGTGCCACAAGGCACGGAAATCTAAGTATGTGCCAGGCATCATTTTCTGCCCAATAAATGGCTGGAAAATCACAGGCTGCATGCCCTTGATTCCTGAGAGCTGCACCCTGCTAACCCCATGTCCAAGTCCAAATCACTCTTTATATTAGACCATAAGTAAACTGGTTGGATAATAACTGCTAAAATATGAGGGTGGAAAGTCTATTATTGCCAATTAAGACATTTCCCTTAGCATCTGGATTGGAGGATACACTTGCACTTCCCAGCAAGATCCCTCATTTTTCCCTAATCTAAGACACTAAGGTCAATTGTAGCATCCCTGAGCCAATGAGCAGTCTTTATATTAGCGCAAAGTCAACTGATTCAAGATCTCTTCGAGGCTATCTTCATTTTGCCAGCAGCAAAAAGACTACATTTACACTGAAGGCAAAATACAAAGATCAGGCAAGATCAACATCTATTTCCTAGCTATCATATGTTAAAACTCATGTGTCTGTGCACGTTTCCTTCTACAAAATAGTTGAATTTTTTTTGTCACACATATAAAAATAAAGACAGAATCAATGACTTTAATTACATCTGTATGCCCTGGTCTATTTAGTCTGTGACGTCTAACCCTACTTTGGGGGATTGACGAGGCTATTATTAAAAAAGTCTTGTGTAGGGACTGTCCATCCTGTCACAAAGATCACTTACATAAGAAACATAAATAATAGGAGCAGGAGCAGGCCACCTGGCCCCTCGAGCCTGCTCCACTATTTAATAAGATCATGGCTGATCTGATCATGGACTCAGCTCCACTTCCCTGCCCGCTCCCATAACCCTTTATTCCCTTATCGCTCAAAATCTGTCTATCTCCGTCTTAAATACATTCAATGACCCATCCTCTACAGCTCTCTGAGGCAGAGAATTCCATAGATTTGCAAACCTCTGAGAAAAGAAATTTCGCCTCATCTCAGTTTTAAATGGGTGGCCCCTTATTCTGAGATGATGTCCCCTAGTTTTATGAGTGAAAATATCCTCCCTGCATCCACCTTGTTGAGCCCCCTCGTTATCTGATATGATTTGATAAGATCGCCTCTCATTCTTCTGAATTCCAATAAGTATAGGCCCAACCTACTCAACCTATCTTCATAAGTGAACTCCCTCATCTCCGGAATCAACCGAGTGAACTTTCTCTGAACAGCCTCCAATGCAAGTATATTCTTCCTTAAATACGAAAACCAAAACTGTAAGCAGTACTCTAGGTGTGGCTTCACCAATACCCTGTACAGTTGTAGCAGGATTTCTCTGCTTTAATACTCCATCCCCCTTGCAATAAACATAGAAACATAGAAAGTAGGTGCAGGAGTAAGCCATTCGGCCCTTCGAGCCTGCACCACCATTCAATATGATCATGGCTGATCATGCAACTTCAGTGCGCCATTCCTGCTTTTTCTCCATACCCCTTGAGCCCTTTAACCATGAGGGCCACATCTAACTCCCTTTTGAATATATCTAATGAACTGGCCTCAATAACTTTCTGTGGTAGAGAATTCCACAGGTTTACAACTATCTGAGTGAAGAAGTTTCTCCTCATCTCGGTCCTAAATGGCTTACCCCTTATCCTTAGACTTGACCCCCTGGTTCTGGACATCCCCAACATCGGGAACATTCTTCCTGCATCTAATCTGTCCAATCCCGTCAGAATTTTATATGTCGATCCAGTCTTTCTTCATATGTCAGTCCTGCCATCTCGGGAATCAGTCTGGTGAACCTTCGCTGCACTCCCTCAATAGCAAGAATGTCCTTCCTCAGATTAGGAGACCAAAACTGGACACAATATTCAAGGTGTGACCTCACCAAGGCCCTGTACAACTGCAGTAAGACCTCCGTGCTCCTATACTCAAATCTTCTTGCTATGAAGGCCAACATGCCATTTGCTTTCTTCACCGCCTGCTGTACCTGCATGCCAATTTTCAATGACTGATGCACCATGACACCCAGGTCTCGTTGCATCTCCCCTTTTCCGAATCTGTCACCATTCAGATAATATTATGCCTCCCTGTTTTTGCCACCAAAGTGGATAACCTCACATTTATCTACATTATACTGCATCTGTCATGCATTTGCCAACTCACCGAACCTGTCCAAGTCACCCTGCAGCCTCATAGCATCCTCCTCACAGCTCACACTGCCACCCAGTTTAGTGTCATCTGCAAACTTGGAGATATTACATTCAATTCCTTCATCCAAATCATTGATGTATATTGTAAATAGCTGGGAGCCCAGCACTGAACCTTGTGGTACCCCACTAGTCATTACCTGCCATTCTGAAAAGGACCTGTTTATGCTTCCTGTCTGCCAACCAGTTCTCTATCCACGTCAATACATTACCCCCAATACCATGTACTTTAATTCTGCACACTAATCTCTTGTGTGGGACCTTGTCAAAAGCCTTTTGAAAGTCCAAATACACCACATCTACTGGTTCTCCCTTATCCACTCTACTAGTTACATCCTCAAAAAATTCTAGAAGGTTTGTCGAGCATGATTTCCCTTCCATTAATCCATGATGACTTGGACCGATCCTGTCACTGCTTTCCAAATGCGCTGCTAATACATCTTTAATAATTGATTCCAACATTTTCCCCACTACCGATGTCAGGCTAACCGGTCTATAATTCCCTGTTTTCTCTCTCCCTCCTTTTTTAAAAAGTGGGGTTACATTAGCTACCCTCCAATCCATAGGAACTGATCCAGAGTGTATAGAATGTTGGAAAACCAATGCGTCCACTATTTCTAGGGCCACTTCCTTAATTACTCTGGGATGCAGACTATCAGGCCCTAGGGATTTATCGGCCTTCAATCCCATCAATTTCCCCAACACAATTTCCTAACTAATAAGGATTTCTTTCAGTTCCTCCTTCTCGCTAGACCCTCGGTTCCCTAGTATTTCCGGACGGTTATTTGTGTCTTCCTTCGTGAATACAGAACCAAAGTTTTTGTTCAATTGGTCTGCCATTTCTTTGTTCCCCATTATAAATTCACCTATTCTGACTGCAAGGGACCTACATTTGTCTTCACTAATCGTTTTCTCTTCACATATCTATAGAAGCTTTTGCAGTCAGTTTTTATGTTCCCTGCAAGCTTACTCTCAACATTCCATTTGCCTTCCTGATTACTTGCTGTACCTGCAAACTAACTTTTTGTGTTTCATGCAGAAGGACCCCAAGTCCCTCTGTACTGCAGCACTTTGCAATTTTTCAACATTTAAATTATAATTTGCTTTTCTGTCTTTTCCGCCAATATGGATAACCTCACATTTTCCCACATTATACTCCATCTGCCAATTTTTCGACCACTCACTTAGCCTATCTATATCCCTTTGCAGATTTTTTGTGTCCTCCTCACAATTTGCTTTCCCACCCATCTTTGTATCATCAGCAAACCTGGTTACATTATACTCGGTCCCTTCATCCAAGTAATTTATATAGATTGTAAATAGTTGGGTTCCCAGCACTGACCCCTGCGGCACCCCACTAGTTACTGGTTGCCAACCAGAGAATGAATCATTTATCCTGACTCTCTGTTTTCTGTTAGTTAGCCAATCCTCTATCCATGCTAGTATATTACCCCCAACCCCGTGAACTTTTATCTTGTGCAGTAACCTTTTATGTGGCACCTTATCGAATGCCTTCTGGAAATACAAATACACCACATCCACTGGTTCCCCCTTATCCACCCAGCTTGTTACATCCTCAAAGAACTCCAGCAAATTTGTCAAACATGATTTCCCTGTTGTTACGATTTTTGGTCACACTTTTTGTGTCAA